>NC_092730.1:36153225-36521828 GCF_047496885.1 Scyliorhinus torazame
TTCTCTGTAACCGGCGACCCCGTTCAGCAATTTAAAACGGAGCAAATCTCAGCTCACTGCAACAGCAGAAACATAGAGATTACCAACCAACTCCTTCACACAGGCTTCACAGGGACAGAGGGAAAGGGCTGATTTCTGAGCCTCTCTCCTGAAAGCGGCCGGGAATGTTACACTGGGAAGTGTGGAGAGAATCCCCGACTCTATCCAGCCGGTGGAACAGGCAGCTTTGTGTCCGGAGAATAGGGAGGGCCGGGGAGAGGCAGATCTTAAAGCGCGGCAATGGACTCAGGTCCTGTGTGTGCTCAAATCTCGCTGGTTCCGTCCCCTGGGAAAACTGCGGAACAACAGATCAGCCCGAAAATAACCTCTCAATTCCCGCCTTTCCTGTGTCCCGAGAGCGGGAAACACATCACCCGAAAGAAAAAAATAATAATTTCCTTATTAATTTAACTCACCAGTTGTTAAACTCTGAATATGGTTATCATTAAATAGAAAGAATTCCCTCCTGAAATTGTGTTTCTCCTCATTGTCCGTCACAAATGCCAGACTGCGTTTAAAATCCGCTCTCAATTCAGTTTGATTCTCTTCTGTGTGAAACTGTCTGTTACGGGCGGGTATGAAGCCACATTCACAACATTCTGGAACGGGACAAATCTCTATCCTCCACAAAGAGATTTCTCATTAAGTCAATGCGGGAAAAGATGGTGCAGCTTTTTCACAGAGATTGTGGGTGGCTCTTAAAAGAGCCGTTGTGTTTGGGGTGGTTTTCAGTCCTTGTGGAGTTTTACTTGGAGCTGGTGTACTTGGTCACCGCCTTTGTCCCTTCCGACACGGCGTGCTTGGCCAGTTCCCCGGGCAGCAGCAGGCGCACGGCGGTCTGGATCTCCCGGGAGCTGATGGTGCTGCGCTTGTTGTAATGGGCCAAGCGGGAAGCCTCACCCGCGATGCGCTCGAAAATATCGTTGACGAACGAGTTCATGATGCTCATGGCCTTGGAGGAGATGCCGGTGTCGGGGTGAACCTGCTTCATCACTTTGTAGATATAGATGGAGTAACTCTCCTTCCTCGACCTTCGCCGCTTCTTGCCGCCCTTTACTGCCGGTTTCTTAATGACTTTCTTGGCTCCCTTCTTGGAAGCTGGTTTCGATGTTGGTTTCTTCTCGTCAGCCATCGTCAATTTCACCCAGAAATAAAGCAAACCCCTTCCGAGCGCTGATTAAATAGGCAGAGCCTCACATCTATGCTAATGAGGAATGGGGAAAGGAATGATTGTGATTGGACATTGTGAAAATGAGGACTGCCAGTTACGTTCTGCTTATTTGACTGGAGATGTAAACAGACCAATCACATTTAGGAATTTCCACCAATCAGAAACCTTCTTACTACAAACAGGGAATCCATTTCAGAAAGAATGTCTCCAGTCCCAGTTTGTCAATGTGTAAAGATTCACCGGGAAATGTCACCTAGCTGTCGGTGAGAGGGATTGTGCGGCAGTCTGGGATTCCTTCAGGAACTGTGAGTGTCTTGTAATGTGTGTGAGTGTGGTATTTACTCACTCTCCGATACTGTGTGTGAGTGTAGGATTTACTCACTCTCTGATACAGTGTGTGAGTGTGGGATTTACTCACTCTCTGATACAGTGTGTGAGTGTGGGATTTACTCACTCACTGATACAGTGTGTGAGTGTGGGATTTACTCACTCTCCTATACAGTGTGTGTGTGTGGGATTTACTGACTGTCAGATACAGTGTGAGAGTGTGGGATTTACACATTCTCTGATACAGTGTGTGAGTGTGGGATTTACTGATTCTCTCATACAGTGTGAGAGTGTGGGATTTACTCACTCTCTGATACAGTGTGTGAGTGTGGGATTTACTGACTGTCAGATACAGTGTGAGAGTGTGGGATTTACACACTCTCTGATACAGTGTGTGAGTGTGGGATTTACTGATTCTCTCATACAGTGTGTGAGTGTGGGAATTACTCTCTGATAGTGTGTGTGTGGGATTTACTGACTGATACAGTGTGTCTGTGGGATTTACTCACTCTCTGATACAGTGTGTCTGTGGGATTTACTCACTGTGATACAGTGTGTGAGTGTGGGATTTACTCCCTGTCTGATACAGCGTGAGAGTTTGGGATTTACTCACTCTCTGATACAGTGTGTCTGTGGGATTCACTCACTCTCTGATACAGTGTGTGCGTGTGGGATTTACTCACTCTGATACAGTGTGTGAGTGTGGGATTTACTCACTCTGATACAGTGTGTGAGTGTGGGATTTACTCCCTCTCTGATACAGTGTGAGAGTGTGGGATTTACTCACTCTCTGATACAGTGTGTGAGTGTGGGATTTACTCACTCTCTGATAGTGTGAGTGTGGGATTTACTCACTCTCTGATACAGTGTGTCTGTGGGATTTACTCACTCTCTGATACAGTGTGTGCGTGTGGTATTTACTCACTCTCTGATACAGTGTGTCTGGGGGATTTACTCACTCTCTGATACTGTGTGAGTGTGGGATTTACTCACTCTCTGATACAGTGTGTGAGTGTGGGATTTACTCACTCTCTGATACAGTGTGTCTGTGGGATTTACTCACTCTGATACAGTGTGTGCGTGTGGGATTTACTCACTCTCTGATACAGTGTGTCTGGGGGATTTACTCACTCTCTGATACAGTGTGTCTGTGGGATTTACTCACTCTCTGATCCAGTGTGTCTGTGGGATTTACTCACTCTCTGATACAGTGTGTCTGTGGGATTCACTCACTCTCTGATACAGTGTGTGCGTGTGGGATTTACTCACTCTCTGATACAGTGTGTGCATGTGGGATTTACTCACTCTCTGATACAGTGTGTGAGTGTGGGATTTACTCACTCTGATACAGTGTGTGAGTGTGGGATTTACTCACTCTCTGATACAGTGTGAGTGTGTGATTTACTCACTCTCTGATACAGTGTGTGAGTGTGGGATTTACTCACTCTCTGATACAGTGTGTGTGTGATTTACTCACTCTCTGATACAGTGTGTGAGTGTGGGATTTACTCACTCTCTGATACAGTGTGTGAGTGTGGGATTTACTCTCTCTCTGATAGTGTGTGAGTGTGGGATTTACTCACTCTCTGATACAGTGTGTGAGTGTGGGATTTACTCACTCTCTGATACAGTGTGTGAGTGTGGGATTTACTCACTCTCTGATACAGTGTGTGAGTGTGGGATTTACTCACTCTGATACAGTGTGAGAGTGTGGGATTTACTCACTCACTGATACAGTGTGTGAGTGTGGGATTTACTCACTCTCTGGTACAGTGTGAGAGTGTGGGATTTACTCACTCTCTGATACAGTGTGAGAGTGTGGGATTTACTCACTCTCTGATACAGTGTGTCAGTGTGGGATTTACTCACTCTCTGATACAGTGTGTGAGTGTGGGATTTACTCACTCTCTGATACAGTGTGTGAGAGTGGGATTTACTCACTCTCTGATACAGTGTGTGAGTGTACGATTTACTCACTCACGGATACAGTGTGAGAGTGTGGGATTTACTCACTCTCTGATACAGTGTGTGAGTGTGGGATTTATTCACTCTCAGATACAGTGTGAGTGTGGGATTTACTCTCTCTCTGATACAGTGTGTGAGTGTGGGATTTACTCACTCTGATACAGTGTGAGAGTGTGGGATTTACTCACTCTCTGATACAGTGTGTGAGTGTTGGATTTACTCACTCTCTGACACAGTGTGTGAGTGTGGGATTTACTCACTCTCTGATACAGTGTGTGAGTGTGGGATTTACTCACTCTCTGATACAGTGTGTGAGTGTGGGATTTACTCACTCTGTGATACAGTGTGAGTGTGGGATTTACTCACTCTCTGATACAGTGTGTGAGTGTGGGATTTACTCACTCTCTGATACAGTGTGTGAGTGTGGAATTTACTCACTCTCTGATACACTGTGTGAGTGTGGGATTTACTCATTCTCTGATACAGTGTGTGAGTGTGGGATTTACTCACTCTCTGATACAGTGTGTGAGTGTGGGATTTTCTCACTCTCTGATACAGTGTGTGTGTGTGGGATTTACTCACTCTCTGATACAGTGTGTGAGTGTGGGATTTACTCACTCTCTGATACAGTGTGTGAGTGTGGGATTTACTCACTCTCTGATACAGTGTGTGAGTGTGGGATTTACTCACTCTCTGATACAGTGTGTGAGTATGGGATTTACTTACTCTCTGATACAGTGTGTGTGTGTGGGATTTACTCACTCTCTGATACAGTGTGTGAGTGTGGGATTTACTCACTCTCTGATACAGTGTGTGAGTGTGGGATTTACTCACTCTCTGATACAGTGTGAGTGTGGGATTTACTCACTCTCTGATACAGTGTGTGAGTATGGGATTTACTCACTCTTTGATACAGTGTGTGTGTGTGGGATTTACTCACTCTCTGATACTGTGTGTGAGTGTGGGATTTACTCACTCTGATACAGTGTGTGAGTGTGGGATTTACTCACTTCTGATACAGTGTGTGAGTGTGGGATTTACTCACTCTGATACAGTGTGTGAGTGTGGGATTTACTCACTCTCTGATACAGTGTGTGAGTGTGGGATTTACTCACTCTGATACAGTGTGCGAGTGTGTGATTTACTCACTCTCTGATACAGTGTGTGAGTGTGGGATTTACTCACTCTCTGATACAGTGTGTGAGTGTGGGATTTACTCACTCTCTGATACAGTGTGTGAGTGTGGGATTTACTCACTCTCTGATACAGTGTGTGAGTGTGGGATTTACTCACTCTGTGATACAGTGTGAATGTGGGATTTACTCACTCTCTGATACAGTGTGTGTGTGTGGAATTTACTCTCTCTCTGATACAGTGTGTGTGTGTGGGATTTACCAACGTTTTACAGTTCCAGCAGAACCTGCCTGTTCTTAAACTCTGTGCCTCGGCTAATATAGTCTGTGGTATCATGGTCCTGGCATTTTTAAGCTCAGGGTCGTGTCCTGTGGGTGGATCTCGGGAAGGTTCCAGGATGGTGGCGGTAATCAAGATTGCGGGGGGAAGCTGAAAGCTGACCTGAGGGCCTGTGTCAAAGATTAATTCTAGCAGCAGAGGGAACAACTGTGAAAAGACCTCATCAAGGCCACTGAAGGGACTTCCGGTTGCGGTGATGCCTAGCTAGCCGCACGCTTCGGCGGCTCCAGCTCCGACGGACCTTCGGGCTCTTTTAAGAGCCCCAACGGGGAATTTTTCGATGCGCAACCCGGTGTGGGGTGTGTGAGAAGGGAGTCCCCCCCAAACGAAGGAGGAAAAAACCGGCGGTGGCGGCTGCAGCGCAAGGAATCGTCGACCAAAGGGTCAGAAAGAGAGAAGTACAAGATGGCGGCGGAGAAAGCGCAGGCGACATGGGGGCCTGAGCAGGATGAAATTGTGAGATGGTGCGTGGAGCTGCTGAAGAGGGAGGTGCTGACCCCGTTGCTACAGGCAATTGAGGGGCTCAAGGAGACATTAAAGACCCAGGAGACTGAGCTCCGCGTGTTGGAGCAGAAGGTGACAGATATTGAGGACGAGATCCTGGGCCTGGCGGTTAAGACACATACGCATGAGGCACTTCATAAAAAGTGTACTGAAAGGATCGAAGCCCTAGAAAATGGAGCGCGAAGGAAGAACCTTCGGATACTGGGTCTCCCTGAGGGTGTGGAAGGAGTGGACTGTGGAGCGTATGCAAGTTCGATGCTGAGCTCACTGATGGGTGCTGAGGCCCCTACCGGCCCCTTGGAGGTGGAGTGGGCAAATCGGATTCCGGCGAGAAGACCAAAAGCGGGAGAACCACCCAGGGCGATAATCGTGCAATTTTACCGCCTTAAGGATAGAGAAGAGGTCCTGAGATGGGCTAAAAAGGTGCGGAGTAGCAGATGGGAGAATGCAGTGGTACGGGTATACCAGGATTGGAGTGCGGAGGTGGCGAGAAGGAGGGCGAGCTTCAACCGAGCCAAAGAGCTGTTGCATAAAAGGAAGGTGAAGTTCGGGATGCTGCAGCCGG
The DNA here is from genome assembly GCF_047496885.1 of Scyliorhinus torazame. Taxonomy (NCBI): domain Eukaryota; kingdom Metazoa; phylum Chordata; class Chondrichthyes; order Carcharhiniformes; family Scyliorhinidae; genus Scyliorhinus; species Scyliorhinus torazame. Next base: position 36,159,270 of record NC_092730.1, read on the forward strand.
CAAGACTATGGGTCACGTATCAGGAGAGACACCATTATTTCGAGACGGCGGAGGAAGCATGGACATTCATCAAAGAAGAGAAATTGGATCGGAACTGAGGGACTGATGCTGCAGGAAATGTTATTGTTAATGTTATGGTTGAAGTTAATTGAGAAGTAAATTGGGAAGGGGGGAGACATTGGGAAAATGTGGGCGCCGGTGAGGGGGGAAAGACGGAACATAGTTGGGGAATGGGGAAGGGGAGGGGGAGGGGAAAGGGAGCTGCGCCATAAGAGGCGGGTCAGGTAAAGGGATGTTCCCGCACCAGAAAGAATAAGGCGGGAAGACAGGCGCAAGGCGGATGGGAGTTCCCCACACGGGGGGGTCGAGGAGTGAGCAGGAGTAGCCGGGGTCAGTTGAAGTCAGCTGACTTACGGAAGTAATATGGGGGGAGCAATCATGCTAGAAAGAGATCTAGCGGGGAGGGGGGTAGGGAGGCGGAGGGGGGGAAAACTGGGTTGCTGCTGCGGAAATCCAAAAGGAAATGGCTAAAGAGAAGGTGGGCGGGGATGGTGTGCGACGCTGGGGGAGCGAGCGGGAGCGCGGAGGCGGGATATGGGACTGGCCTAGAGAAGGTAATGGCTAGTCGACACGGGAGGGGGGCAGGTAGCCCCTTAGTGAGGCTGATCACGTGGAACGTGAGAGGCCTGAACGGACCGATAAAAAGGGCCCGAGTGCTCGCGCATTTGAAAGGACTAAGGGCAGACGTGGTTATGCTCCAAGAGACGCACCTAAAGTGGCAGACCAAGTTAGGCTAAGGAAAGGATGGGTGGGACAGGTGTTCCACTCAGGACTGGACGCAAAGAATAGAGGGGTGGCCATTTTGGTGGGGAAACGGGTAGCATTTGAAGCAAAGAACATCGTAGCAGATAGCGGAGGTAGATATGTAATGGTGAGTGGCAGGCTGGAGGGAATGGAGGTCGTGTTGGTTAATGTGTATGCCCCAAACTGGGACGATGTGGGATTTATGAGACGGATGCTGGGGCGTATACCGGACCTGGAGATAGGAAACTTGATTTTAGGAGGGGACTTTAATACGGTGCTGGACCCGGGGCTAGATTGATCCAGCTCAAGGACCTGAAGAAGGCCGGCAGCGGCCAAGGTACTTAAGGGGTTTATGGACCAAATGGGGGGAGTGGATCCATGGCGATTTCTTAGACCTAGGGCTAGGGAGTTATCCTTCTTCTCCCATGTCCATAAAGTGTACTCATAGAATTTACAGTGCAGAAGGAGGCCATTCGGCCCATCGAGTCTGCACCAGCTCTTGGAAAGAGCACCCTACCCAAGCCCACACCTCCACCCTATCCCCATAACCCAGTAACCCCACCCAACACTAAGGGCAATTTTGGACACTAAGGACAATTTAACATGGCCAATCCACCTAACCTGCACATCTTTGGACTGTGGGAGGAAACCGGAGCACCCAGAGGAAACCCACGCACACACGGGGAGGACGTGCAGACTCCGCACAGACAGTGACCCAAGCCGGGAATCGAACCTGGTACCCTGGAGCTGTGAAGCAATTGTGCTATCCACTATGCTACCGTGCTGCTCCCGGATTGATTTTTTTGTTTTGGGAAGGTCGTTGATCTCTAGGGTGGAAGAAGCTGAGTACTCAACCATAGAGGTTTCGGATCATGCCCCACATTGGGTGGACCTGGAATTAGGAGAGGAAAGGGAGCAGAGAACACTCTGGCGATTAGATGTGGGACTGATGGCGGATGAGGGAGTGTGTGCAAGAGTGCGGGTGTGTATTGAGAGATACCTGGAGGTCAATGACGACGGCGAGGTCCCTGTGGGAGTGGTATGGGAAGCACTAAATGTGGTGGTCAGAGGAGAGCTGATCTCCATTGGGGCCCACAAAAGGAAAACAGAGGCCAAGGAAAGGGAAAGATTACTGGGGGAGATTTTAAGGGTGGATAGGGAATTTGCAGAGACCCCGGAGGAGGAATTGTACAGGGAGAGGAGACGACTCCAGACGGAATTTGACCTTCTGACCACCAGAAAGGCGGAGGTACTGTGGAGGAAGGCACAGGGGAGGAGGTATGAATATGGGGAAAAGGCTAGTCGCCTGTTGGCTCATCAATTGCGAAAGAGGGCAGCAGCGAGGGAGATAGGAGGAATTAGAGACAAAAGGGGAGACACGGTGCGAAGGGCAGGAAAGATAAATGAGGTGTTCAAGACCTTCTATGAGGAACTGTATAGGTCTCAACCCCCAGAGGGAGAGGAGGGGATGCGGCAATTCCTGGACCAATTGAGGTTCCCGAAAGTGGAGGAGCGGGGGGTGGTAGGCCTGGGGGCACCGATTGGGGTGGACGAGGTTATTAAGGGACTGGGAAGCATGCAAGCAGGGAAGGCCCCAGGACCAGACGGGTTCCCGGTGGAGTATTACAGAAAATATGTGGACTTGTTGGCCCCGTTGATGGTGAGGATGTTCAATGAGGCCAGGAAAGGGGGGACTCTACCCCCGACGATGTCGGAGGCAACGATATCGTTAATTTTGAAGAGGGATAAAGATCCGTTGCAGTGCGGGTCCTATAGACCCATTTCATTATTGAACGTGGACGCCAAATTGTTGGCAAAGGTACTGGCATCGAGGATAGAGGACTGTGTCTCGGGGGTGGTGCACGAAGACCAGACAGGGTTCGTAAAAGAGAGACAACTGAATATTAACGTGTGACGACTATTAGGGGTGATAATGATGCCCCCAGTGGAGGGGGAGGCAGAGATAGTGGCGGCAATGGACGCAGAGAAGATTTGATAGGGTGGAGTGGGAGTATTTATGGGAAGTGTTAAGGAAGTTTGGGTTTGGGAACGGGTTTATTAGCTGGGTTAGACTTCTTTATGGGGCTCCAACGGCAAGCGTAGTTACAGGTCGACATAGATCGGAGTATTTCCGACTATTTCGGGGAACAAGACAGGGATGCCCGCTGTCTCCATTGTTGTTCGCGTTGGCAATTGAACCTCTGGCCATGACATTGAGAGACTCCAGGAATTGGAGAGGGGTGATTAGAGGGGGAGAAGAACACAGAGTCTCGTTATACGCGGATGACCTATTGTTATACGTGTCGGACCCAGCGGGGGGGGTGATAGAGGTTATGCGAATTTTGAGGGGGTTCGGGGATTTCTTGGGGTATAGGCTAAACATGGGGAAGAGTGAATTATTTGTGATACATCCAGGGGACCAGAGTAGAGAGATAGAAGGCTTGCCTCGAAGGAAAGTGGAAAGAAACTTCCGATACCTGGGGATTCAGATCGCTAGGAGCTGGGGAACCTTGCACAGACTTAATCTGACACGGTTGGTAGAACAAATGGAGGAGGACTTCAAGAGGTGGGACATGCAGCCTCTATCGCTGGCGGGCAGGGTGCAAGCAATTAAGATGATGGTCCTCCCGAGGTTCTTATTTGTATTGCAATGTCTCCCTATACTAATCACCAAGACCTTTTTTAATAAAATAGACAGGAGCATCACGAGCTTCGTGTGGGCAGGGAAAGTTCCGAGAGTAAGGAGGGGGTTCCTTCAGCGGAGTAGGGACAGAGGAGGATTGGCACTACCGAACCTGGGCGATTACTATTGGGCTGCCAATGTGGCAATGATACGTAAATGGATGATGGATGATGGAGGGTGAGGGAGCGGCGTGGAAAAGACTGGAGAGAAAGTCCTGTAAAGGGACGAGTTTAGAGGTGCTGGTGACGGCGCCGCTACCGATCTCACCTTAAAAAGTTTACCACAAACCCGGTGGTGGCGGCAACATTGAATATCTGGGGACAGTGGATGCGACAGAGAGGGGTGCGGGGAGCCCTGGTGGGGTCCCCAATCGGGAACAACCATAGGTTCGCCCCAGGAAGAATGGATGGAGGATTTCAGAGCTGGTACCAGTTGGGAATTAGGAGGGTGGGAGATTTATTTATAGATGGGACTTTTGCGAGCTTGGGAGCATTGGAGGAAAAGTATAAGTTGCCCCGGGGAAATTTCTTGAGATATATGCCGGTGAGGGCGTTTACTAGACAACAGGTGAGGGAATTTCCGTTGCTCCTGGCACAGGGGATACAGGACAGGGTGCTTTCAGGGGTGTGGGTCGGAGAGGGCAAGGTGTCAGAGATTTACCGAGAGATGAGGGAAGAGGGGGAGGAGTCGGTGGGCGAACTAAAAGGAAAGTGGGAAGAAGAACTAGGGGAGGAGATAGAGGAGGGTATGTGGGCTGATGCCCTAAGCAGGGTAAATTCCTCTTCCTCATGTGCCAGGCTTAGCCTGATTCAATTTAAGGTGCTACATAGAGCACACATAACGGGAGCAAGATTGAGCAGGTTCTTTGGAGTGGAGGACAAATGTGGGAGGTGTGGCGGGAGCCCGGCAAACCACGCACATATGTTTTGGGCGTGCCCGGCACTGGAAGGGTATTGGAAGGGAGTGATGGGAGTGATTTCGCGGGTGGTGAAGGCCCGGGTCAAACCAGGCTGGGGGTTAGCTCTATTTGGAGTTGAGGAAGAGCCGGGAGTGCAGGAGGCGAAAGAGGCCGACGTTGTGGCCTTTGCGTCCCTAGTAGCCCGGCGCAGGATCCTACTCATGTGGAAGGAGGCGAAACCCCCCGGACTGGAGGCCTGGGTAAATGATATGGCGGGGTTCATTAAACTGGAGCAGATAAAGTTTGCCCTGAGAGGATCGGCTCAAGGGTTCACCAGGCGGTGGCAGCCATTTCTCGACTACCTAGGGGAACGTTAGAGGGAAGACAGATGACCAGCAGCAGCAACCCAGGGGGAAGGGGGGGGGGTGGGGGTTAGTTTAGTTTAGGTCAAAGATAAAGGGGTTTTGCTACTTGTGTATTGTTAAAAATTTCTGTATTGTTATTGTTGCGTTTGCTTTGTTAGAGGGGAAAAATTGTTGTTTGGGAAAAAAATTTCAATAAAACATATTTTAAAAAAAAAACATTGCGGGGGGAATGGCCAATGGTCACGACCAGCTTTTATAAGTGCCGGCCGTGAGGCTGTTTTAAGATTAACTGCCATCCGCGCCTGCCCACCTTATCAAGTAGTGCGCAAGGTGGACCGGCTCCTCCTGATGTCAGTGCACAGTCCCAGGCCAGTTATTTTCAGCAAATTCTGGAATCCTCCCACCGGAGGCGGCGCCAGAGAGCAGGTCACACTGACATCACGTGTTCTGGGCCCGAGCCAGATTCCTCCATTTTGCAGCTGCCAGCAGTGCTGGAGTGAACTCCAGGGCCTCTGGATAACAACCCATGAAGAAGCTGAAAACAGGAACAAAGCACCACAATGATGATTAGGGGTAGCACGGTAGCAGTGTGGATAGCACAATTGCTTCACAGCTCCAGGGTCCCAGGTATGAATCCGGTTTGGGTCACTAACAGTGCAGAGTCTGCACATCCTCCCCGTGTGTGCGTGGGTTTCCTCCGGGTGCACCGGTTTCCTCCCACAGTCCAAAGATGTGCAGGTTAGGTGGATTGGCCATGATAAATTGCCCTTAGTGTCCAAAATTGCCCTTAGTGTTGGGTGGGGTTACTGGGTTATGGGGATAGGGTGGAGGTGTTGACCTTGGGTAGGGTGCTCTTTCCAAGAGCCGGTGCAGACTCAATGGGCCAAATGGCCTCCTTCTGCACTGTAAATTCCATGATAATCTATGATTATTTGAGGGGTAGGTTTATAAATTGTGCCACTGCAATCAGGAGTCAAATTTCATGGGTGTTACATGCAGGGAATTACTGGCAAATGAATGTTTAAAACCTCAAATTGTCAAAGACGTTTGAAGAATAAACATGGCGAGTTCTAGGACAAACCTCTGTAATTTTTTCAGTGGATGCAGTGAGATCTTCAATCATCAGCTGAAGTCATTATCAGAAATGTAACATTGAATAACAAAGCAAGTGAGATCGTGGGGACCAAGCAGGCTCACCTGTCACATTAAAGTCAAGTGAAAATGGTGGGTCGCGAAGATCAGCCGGAGATGGTCGCAAAGGCCACCCAGCGAGGGTCCCGAAGGATGGCCGGTTGGTAAAAATGGGACCCCAGTTAAAAAGTTTGATCCACACTGCCATAGGCTTCCTTAACCATTGTATCCAGCTGCTCTGCCACCTTGAGGTACTGGTGTACATGCACACCAAGATCCCTCCGGTCCTTCGAGCCTCCCAGCGTCCTGCCATTTATCATGTATTCTCTTGTCTTGTTTGTCCTGCCCAAGTGCATCTCTTCCAGATTGAATTCAGTTTGCCACTGATCAGTCCATCTGTGTCGTCCTGTATTCGGAGGCTATCCTCCTCAATATTTACCACCCCACCAAATTTCATATTAGCAGCAAACTTACTGATCAACCCTCCTATATTCATATCTAAAACATTTGTATCAACCACAAACAGCAAGGGCCTCAACACTGATCCCTGTGGGAAACCACTGGACACAATCTTCCAATCAGAGGCTAGGGGCTGGTTTAGCACAGTGGACTAAACAGCGGAACAATGCCAGCAGCGCGGGTTCAATTCTCGTACCGGCCTCCCCGAACTGGTGCCGGAATGTGGCGACTTGGTGCTTTTCACAGTAACTTCATTGAAGCCTACTTGTGACAATAAGCAATTATCATTGTTAGAAAGACACTCCTCCACCAACAGCCTCTGCTTCCTGCCACTCAGCAATTTTGGATCCAATTTGCCAAATGTCCTTCAGTCCCTTGGGCATGTGTCTTCACATCAGTCTCCCATGTGGGACCTGATGAAAAGCCTTGCTGAAGTCCAAGTAGATTACGTCAAATGCATTTCACTCATCGACACACCTGTTCACCTCTTCATAAAATTCAATCAAGTTGGTCAGAGTCCTCCCCTTAACCAAACCACGCTGACCTTTTAATCTCTGCCTCTACAAATGCAGATTAATTCTGTGTCTCAGATTTGCTTCCAATAGTTTCCCCACCACTCAGGTTAGACTGACTGGTCTGTAGTTTCCTGGTTTATCCTTTCCTCCCTTCTTCAATAATGGTACCACATTGGCGATCCTCCAGTCCGCCAGCGCCTCTCCTGTGGCCAGAGAGGAATTGAAAATTATTGCCAGTGTCCCTGCTATTTCCTCGCTTGCCTCACTCATCAGCCTGGGATACATTTCATCTGGCCCTGGAGTTTTGTCTACTTTGAAGCCTCCCAGTCAGAACCTCCTCTCTGTCTATATTAATCTCTTTAGTTTTATTACAGTCCTTCTCCCTGATATCTATACCCACACTGTCTTTCTCACGGGTGAACACTGACACAAAATACCCTTTTAGAACTCCACCTACATCACCCGGCTCCACACACAAGTTACCACTGTGATCCATCATGGGCCTTACTCTGCCCCAAGTTATCATTTTACACTTAATGTACTTGTAGAACAACTTAACAACTTTATTTTACCTGCCAGTATCCTTTCAGTATCTGGTGCGACCGCATTTGGAGTATTGCGTGCAATTCTGGTCGCCGCATTATAGAAAGGATGTGGAACCATTGGAAAAGGTGCAGAGGAGATTCACCAGAATGTTGCCTGGTATGGAGGGAAGATCTTAAGAGGAAAGGCTGAGGGGCTTGAGGCTGTTTACGTTAGAGAGAAGAAGATTAAGAGGTGACTTAACTGAGACATACAATAGGGCAGCACGGTGGCGCAGTGTGTTAGCCCTGCTGCCTCACGGCGCTGAGGTCCCAGGTTCAATTCTGGGTCACTGTCCATGTGGAGTTTGCACATTCACCCCATGTTTGCGTGGGTTTCGCCCCCACAACCCAAAGATGTGCAAGTTAGGTGGATTGGCCCCACCAAATTGCCCCTTAATCAGAAAAATGAATAGGGTACACTACAAAAAAAAATTTTTTTTTTAAATAAATTGAGTCATGCAGAATGGTCAGAGGATTGGATAGGGTGGACAGTGAGAGCCTTTTTCCTTGGATGGTGATGTCTCGCACGAGGGGACATAGATTTAAATTGAGGGGAGCTAGATATAGGACAGATGTCAGAGGTAGATTCTTTACTCAGAGAATAGTAAGGGCGTGGAATGCCCTGCCTGCAACAGTAGTGGACTCGCCAACACCAAGGGCATTCAAATGGTCATTGGATAGACATATGGACGATAAGGGAATAGTGTAGATGGGCTTTAGAGTGCTTTCACAGGTCGGCACAACATCGAGGGCCGAAGGGCCTGTACTGCGCTGTAATGTTCTATGTTCATGTCTCCTTTTTGCTCTCCTCATTTCCGTTTTAAGTCCCCTCTTGCACATTCTGTACACCTCTAGCACTTCTGCTGTTTTGAGCCCTTGATATCTGCCACAAGCCTCCCCTTTTCTACTTATCCAACGCTGTATATCCCTCAATATACATGGTTGACTGGATTTGTTGGTCTCACCCTTTTCTTGATTGGAACATGTTGGCCGTGTACTCTCCCTATTTCCTTGCGGAATGTGTCCAACTGTTCTGTCACAGATTTACTGAAAGGTGTCTGCTCCCGATCCACTCTGGCCAAATCATATCTGTTCTTATTAAAATCAGCCTTCCTCCATTTGTGAACTTTGATCTCAGGTCCATCCATCTCCTTTTCCAGAACTATCTTGAATCTAATGAAGTTAAGATCACTGTCTGCAAAATGCTCCCCCAACGATACTTCAACCACTTGTCCAGCTTCGTTACTGAAAGGGAAGCCCAAGACCGCTCCTCTCTTGTCTGTCCTTCTACGTACTGGCTTAAAAAGTTCTCATGGATGCATTTTAAGAATTACGCTCCCTCTAAACCGTTCACACTATGACTACCCCAGTTCATATTGAGGAAGTTGAGATCCCCCACTGTTCCCACTATCACAACCCTATTACTGTTCCACTTCTCTGAAATTTGCCTCCATATTCACTCTTCTATTTCTCTCGGATGGTTAGGGGGCCAATGGAACACGCCAGCAATGTGATTGCTCCTTTTTGGTTTTTAAGTTCTACCCATTTGGCTTCAGTATAGTTCTAATATCTGGGCCCCGCAAGGCTACCTACTTAGCCCCTTACTATCCTCCCTGTGCACACATGACTGCGTGGCCAAATTTGGTACCAACCCCATCCACAGGTTTGCTGACAATACGATCATAGTGGGCCGGATCGCGAATAATGACGAGTCAGAATACAGGATGGAGATCGAGAACCTAGTGGAGTGGTGTAGCGACAACAACCTCTCCCTCAATGCCAGCAAAACTAAAGAGCCGGTCATTGACTTCAGAAAGCTAAGAACTGGACACACCACTGTCAGCATCGATGAGGCCGAGGTGGAGATTGTTCGCAGTTTCAAATTCCTAGTGGTTCACATCTCCAAAAATCTGTCCTGGTCCACCCACATCGACGTTACCACCAAGAAATCTCAACAGGGCCTTTACTTCCTCAGCAAACTAAGGAAATTCGGCATGTCCACATTAACTCGTACCAACTTTTACAGATGCACCATAGAAAGCATCCTAGCTGCTGCATCACGGCCTGGTATGGCAACCCCTCGGCCCAAAACCGCAAGACACTTCAGAGAGTCGTGAACACCACCCAGTCCATCACACGAACCTGCCTCCCATCCATTGACTCCATCTACACCTCCCGCTGCCTGGGAAAAGCGGCAAGCACAATCAAAGACCCCTCCCACTCGGCTTACTCACTCTTCCAACTTCTTCCATCGGGCAGGAGATACAAAAGTCTGGGAACACACACAAACAAACTCAAACAGCTTCTTCCCCACTGTTACCAGACTCCTAAACCACCCTCTTATGGACTGACCTCATTAATACTACACCCCTGTATGCTTCACCCGATGCCGGTGTCTATGTACTTACATTGTGTACCTTGTGTTGCCCTATTATGTATTTTCTTTTATTTCCTTTTCTTTTCATGTACTTGATGATCTGTTGAGCTGATCGCAGAAAAATATTTTTCACTGTACCTCGGTACACGTTACAATGAACAAAATCCAATCCAGTTGAAGAGCTTTCTAAGATGTCATCTCTCCTTACTGCTGTAATTCATTCTCTGATCAAAATTGTTGCACTCCCTCCTCTTTTACCTCCTGCCCTATCTCTCCTGGAGATCCTGTATCCTGGAATATTGAGATCCCAATCCTTCCCCTCTCCCAAGCGTGATTCAGTGACAGCAAATACATCATAACCCCATGTTCTCACTTCATCTGCCTTGTTCGTCAGACTCGCAATCTCGCTGTGATATAGAACGCATACTTACTGTTTACTGCTAAGTTAGTGTGTGTGAGTTTTATCCTCAATGTCTCTGTGATATATAATGCATATTTTACTGCTTCCTGCTCAGTTACTGGTGTGTCAGAGCGAGAGAATGTGAGTGTGTGTGCGTGTGTTTTATTTTCAATGTCACTCTATGATATATAACACGTATTTTACTGCTTACTGATCAGTTATTGATGAGTGAGTGTGTGTTTGTGGGTGTGAGAGAGTGTGAGTGACCGCATTAATGTGTGCGAAAGTGTGTATTACCCTCACTGTCTCTCTTTGATACAGAACACATATTTTACTGCTTGCTGCGCAGGTACTGGTGTGAGTGTGCGTGAGAGAATGTGTGGGAGAGAGAGGGCATGTGTGAGAGAGCGAGCACGTGCATGTGAGAAAGCGGGCGCGCGTGTGAGAGCGAGCGCGCGTGTGAGAGCGCGCACGCGTGAGAGGGAGCGCGCGTGCGAGGGGGAGCGCGCGTGCGAGGGGGAGCGCGCGTGTGAGAGGCAGCGCGCGTGCGTGAGGCAGCGCGGGTGCGAGAGGGAGCGCGTGTGTGAGAGGGAGCGCGTGTGTGTGAGGCATGTGTGTGAGCATGGGTGTGTGAGCATCTGTGTGTGTGAGCATGTTTGCATTTTACCCTCTTTATCTCTCTTTGATATATTACACATATTTTACTGTTCATGCCCAGTTACTGGTGTGTGTGAGAGAGAGAGTGCGAGCGTGTGTTTTCCCATCATTGTCTCTCTATGATAGATGATGCATTTTTTACTCAGGAACTGTTGTGTCAGAGAGTGTGAATATGAAAGAGTGTGAGTGTGTGAGGGAGCGTGTGCAAGTGAGTGTGTCAGTCTGTGTCAGGGAGAGTGAGAGAAATAGTCTGCAGGAGTGTGAGTGTGTGGGGAGAGAGTGTGTGTTTTACCTTCATTGTCTCTCTGTGATATATAACATATTTTACTGCTCAGTCACAGGTGTGTGAGTGTGTTTTATCCTCACTGTCTGTCTATCAGAAATAACATATTTCACTGCTTACTGCTCAGTTACTGGTGTGTGTGTGAGAGATTGTGGGGAGAGCGCGTGTGAGCATGTGTTGTACCCTCACTGTCCCTCTGTGAAATCAGCAAGAAGTCTTGCTGGAGAGGGATAGGGCCATACGGCAGGGCAAGGTTTATAATTGGGGGAGGGGGGAACTTCCGGTTGCGGCTATGCGGAGCTAAGTCGCACATTCGGCGGTTCCCGCAAAAACAGACTTATGGGCTCTTTTCAGGGCCCCTAACGGCACTTTTTCGACGTTTCCCGGTGTGGGAAGGAGTCTACAACAGCTCCCCGTCAGTATATGGCTTCAACTAGGAGCGGGGTGAAAAAAAAGGTGGTGGTGGACCCGACAAAGGTGTGAGGGAAGAAGGACAAAATGGCGGCGGGCGGAGACCAGGCAGCGTGGATGCAGTGGGCGGAAGAGCAGGGGGCGCGTGTCTCAAGCAGGGGCCGCGGGTCCCAAGCAGGGGGCGCGTGTCTCAAGCAGGGGGGGCGTGTATCAAGCAGGAGGCGCGTGTCTCAAGCAGGACGCGCGTATCTTAAGCAGGGGCCGCGTGTCTCAAGCAGGAAGCGCGTGTCTCAAGCAAGGGGCGCGTGTTTCAAGCAGGGGGCGCGTGTCTCAAGCAGGGGGTGCGTGCCTCAAGCAGGGTGCGCTTGTCTGAAGCAGGGGCCGCGTGTCTCAAGCAGGGGCCGCGTGTCTCAAGCAGGGGGCGCGAATCTCAAGCTGGAAGCGCGTATCTCAAGCAGGGGCCGCGTGTCTCAAGCAGGAAGCGCGTATCTCAAGCAGTGGCCGCGTGTCTCAAGAAGGGGGCGCGTGTCACAAGCAGGGGGCGCGTGTTTCAAGCAGGGGGCGCGTGTCTCAAGCAGGGGCCGCGTGTCTCAAGCAGGACGCGCGTATCTCAAGCAGGGGCCGCGTATCTCAAGCAGGGGGCGCGTGTCTCAAGCAGGGGGCGCGTGTCTCAAGCAGGGGGCGCGTGTTTCAAGCAGGGGGCGCGTGTCTCAAGCAGGGGGTGCGTCTCTCAAGCAGGGGCCGCGTGTCTCAAGCAGGGGCCGCGTGTCTCAAGCAGGAGGCGCGTATCTCAAGCAGGGGCCGCGTGTCTCAAGCAGGAGGCGCGTATCTCAAGCAGGGGCCGTGTGTCTCAAGCAGGACGCGCGTATCTCAAGCAGGGGCCGCGTGTCTCAAGCAGGAAGCGCGTATCTCAAGCAGTGGCCGCGTGTCTCAAGCAGGGGGGGCGTGTCTCAAGCAGGGGGCCCGTGTTTCAAGCAGGGGGCTCGTGTCTCAAGCAGGGGGCCCGTGTTTCAAGCAGGGGGCGCGTGTCTCAAGCAGGGGCCGCGTGTCTCAAGCAGGACGCGCGTATCTCAAGCAGGGGCCGCGTGTCACAAGCAGGACGCGCGTATCTCAAGCAGGAGGCGCGTGTCTCAAGCAGGGGGCGCGTTTCTCAAGCAGGACGCGCGTATCTCAACAGTGGCCGCGTGTCTCAAGCAGGAGGCGCGTATCTCAAGCAGGGGGCGCGTGTCTCAAGCAGGGGGCGCGTGTCTCAAGCAGGGGCCGCGGGTCCCAAGCAGGGGGCGCGTGTCTCAAGCAGGGGGCGCGTGTATCAAGCAGGAGGCGCGTGTCTCAAGCAGGGGCCGCGTGTCTCAAGCATGAGGCGCGTATCTCAAGCAGGGGCCGCGTTTCTCAAGCAGGAGGCGCGTATCTCAAGCAGGGGGCGCGTATCTCAAGCAGGAGGCGCGTGTCTCAATCAGGGGGCGCGTGTCTCAAGCAGGGGGCGCGTGTTTCGAGCAGGGGGGGCGTGTCTCAAGCAGGGGGCGCGTGTCTCAAGCAGGTGGCGCGTGTCTCAAGCAGCGGCCGCGTGTCTCAAGCAGGACGCGCGTATCTTAAGGTGGGGCCGCGTGTCTCAAGCAGGAAGCGCGTATCTCAAGCAGGGGCCGCGTGTCTCAAGCAGGAGGCTCGTATCTCAAGCAGGGGGCGCGTATCTCAAGCAGGGGGCGCGTGTCTCAAGCAGGGGCCGCGTGTCCCAAGCAGGGGGCGCGTGTCTCAAGCAGGGGGGGCGTGTCTCAAGCAGGACGCGCGTATCTTAAGCAGGGGCCGCGTGTCTCAAGCAGGAAGCGCGTATCTCAAGCAGGGGCCGCGTGTCTCAAGCAGGAGGCGCGTATCTCAAGCAGGGGGCGCGTGTCTCAAGCAGGGGCCGCGTGTCCCAAGCAGGGGGCGCGTGTCTCAAGCAGGGGGGGCGTGTCTCAAGCAGGAGGCGCGTGTCTCAAGCAGGGGCCGCGTGTCTCAAGCAGGAGGCGCGTATCTCAAGCAGGGGCCGCGTGTCCCAAGCAGGGGACGCGTGTCTCAATCAGGGGGCGCGTGTCTCAAGCAGGGAGCGCGTGTCTCAAGCAGGGGCCGCGTGTCTCAAGCAGGAGGCGCGTATCTCAAGCAGGGGCCGCGTGTCACAAGCAGGAGGCGCGTATCTCCAGCAGGGGCCGCGTGTCTCAAGCAGGAGGCGCGTGTGTCAAGCAGGAGGCGCGTATCTCAAGCAGGGGCCGCGTATCTCAAGCAGGGGCCGCGCGTCTCAAGCAGGAGGCGCGTATCTCAAGCAGGGGGCGCGTATCTCAAGCAGGGGCCGCGCGTCTCAAGCAGGAGGCGCGTATCTCAAGCAGGGGCCGCGTGTCTCAAGCAGGAGGCGCGTATCTCAAGCAGGGGGCGCGTGTTTCAAGCAGGGGGCGCGTGTCTCAAGCAGGGGGTGCGTGACTCAAGCGGGGGTCGCGTGAAAAGAGAGATCAATGACAGGAAATATTGGTCTATTTTAACGCTGCACTTCCTCCTTACTCGTAAACCTGCTGGGTACATTATGTTGCTGCCATTCTCAGGTCAGTGCTCTCAATGTGAGGATTTGGGCGGCTCTTAAAAGAGCCTTTGGGTTTTGTTAAATTGTCAAATGGAATTTCTCAGCCGCCGAATCCACAGAGAGTGCGGCCCTGGCGTTGGAGTGCGTAAACCACATCCATGGCGGTGACGATCTGGCGCTTGGCGTGTTCAGTGTAGGTGACCGCGTCCCTGATCACATTCTCCAGGAAAACCTTCAGCACCCGGCGAGTCTCCTCATAGATCAAATCCGAGATGCGCTTGACGCCGCCAAGGCGAGCCAGGCGGCGGATTGCTGGTTTGGTGATGCCCTGGATGTTATCACGAAGCACTTTGCGGTGCCGCTTTGCTCCGCCTTTGCCCAGTCCTTTGCTTCCTTTCCCTCTGCCAGACATGGTGCTTCTTCAGTCAAATCGCTGCTGAATGAGAGAGGAGCTGCTGCACTTTCCATTTTTATACAGCCCGCCCCGACCTGACTGAGAGAGAGAGAGGCGGGGAACAGACTGAGTGACAGGGGGAGCAGTGAAATGTCTTTGATCATCCAGCTCCGCCTCCTGCCTGCTCCAACCCACATTTTATAATCCAAACAGAAGTGAAAAGAGCGCGCTGAACAACACGTACAAACTGCAACATGATGGGCTGCACAGTGGTCAGCACTGCTGCCTCACAGCGCCAGGGACCCTGGTTCACTCTGACCCTGACATTCTGTGTCTGTGTGGGTTTCCTCCCACAGTCAAAGATACGCAGGTTCGGTGGATTGGCCATGCTAAATTAGCCCTTTGTGTCTCGGCGTGTGTGTTAGGTGGAGTTGCGAGGGAGTGGGCCTGGGTATGTTTGCTCTTTCAGAGAGTCGCTGTGGACTCGATGGACTGAATGGCCTCCTGCACTGTAGTAATTATATGGGAAGGATCTCGGTGTTGCTGGACGTGGCGCAGGTCTGGCCCATTCCCCAGTCCTACGCGCAGCAGTCACCCGAGTCATCATCAGGTTCATCTGGAGATCACAGGGACCCATATACAAACAGAAGGGACAACATGTACAAATCTCTGGAAAATGGAGGGAGAAACATACACAAGGCCGGCCTCCCCCTGATGTTCACCTTTGTGTGTGACTACATCAAGCTGTGCGTGTACCCCCAGTACACAAACACCAAGTGTCACTACGTACTGAGGTTCTACCTGTCCCCGGTGTTACGAACGATGGGTCTGGCCTCATTGCCGCAGGATGCTCTGGTAGTTGGACCATGTCGTAACACCTGTCCCTCATGGAAACATTTGTTCAGGAAAACACCTTTGACCACAAGGCGATCAAGCAGTGGTCTGCACGTAATGTCCTCGAGGCCCTTAGGGAAAAAGTGACTTTGGATCATGTCAGATGGTTCCCCTGAGCGGACTCTCAGAGGCATCTGGCAGATCATCTCATCACCAGAACTTTCAAACAAGCACCAAGCCCCAGCTTGGCTGGTGGTGAGCAGGGCTCTCCCGGCAGATCCTTCCTGCACTCCCGAAGTCTCAACGCCGTCACACGCTGCCCTCGAAGTGGCTGGGGGCGGGGGGGGGGGGCGCGAAATGGTCACTCGCCTCCATGTGGAATGTGCCTTTCCAAATAAGGTCTGGAGAGTGAAAGTTCATGGATGACACCAAGGTTGGTGGGAGCGGCAGAGAGTGTTCAGAATTGTCAGAGGATACAGCAGGACATACACAGGATGGAGACTTGGGCAGAGAAATGGAGTTTAATCTGGACAAATGGAAGGTAATGCATTTTGGTAGGTTTAACATAGAGGGAAAATATACCGTAAATGGCAAAACTCTTAGGAATATAGAAAGTCGGAGAGATCTGGGCACGCAGGTCCACAGATCTTTGAAGGTGGCAATGGAAGTGGACAAGGTTGTCAACAAAGCAGGCGGAATGCCAGCTTTCATTGGACGGGGCATTAAGTATAAAAACTGGCAAGTTATGCTGCAGCTGTACAGAACCTTGGTAAGGACGCACTTGGAATATTGTGCGCAATTCTAGTCGCCACCTTACCAGAAGGCTGTGCAGGCTTTGGAGAGGAGGCAGAGGAGGTTTAACAGGCTGTTGCCTGGTCTGGAAAGTGAACTTCATGGAGAGGCTGAATAGACTCGGACTGTTTTCATTAGACAGACGGAGTTTGAGGTGTGATCTGATAAAGGCCGACCAAATTATGAGGGGCATGGATAGAGTGAATGGGCAGGCAATCTTTCCCAGGGTGGAGGGGCCAGTCACCAGGGGGCATAGATTTAAGGTGCACGGGGTAAAGTTTACAGAGGATGTGCGAGGCAGGTTTTTTTACACAGACAGTGGGGAGAGCATGGACCGCGTTGCCAGGGGAGGTTGTGGAAGCAGCTACATTACGGCTGTCAAAAATCATCTTGACAAACACATGGATCGAATGGGTAGAGAGGGATACGGCACAAGGAAGTGCTGAGGGTTTTGGCAAAGTTTGGTATCATGACCAGTACAGGTTTGGACGGCCGAAGGTCCTGCTCCTGTGCTGTATTGTTCTTTGTTTGAGAGATGCAGTGAGATTTGTCCAGGTTCAGCCCGAGCAGCTCTGTGACACAGGACTCTGTGCTCTACGGGCTATTCCCAGGAGAACACACTGAGACAAACATCAACTGCTGCTGGAGGATCATAAACTCGGTGAAAGACTCTCTTTGGTCTGCCTGTAACCTGTTGATCTTCCAGGGTAAAGAATTGTCCTCGACTGAGTGTTGCAGACTGGCACATTCCAAAGTCCAGGACTACGTGCTGAGGGACGCACTCAAGCTTGGGGTACCCGGCACCAAGGCTCAATGGAGAAAGGCCACTGTGTAAGTTCTTGCAGCAAATGTACACCAAGAGGCTGGTAACCGGGTAAAACCCCGGGTCTGTGTGAGTAACACTAAAGAGGGGCTGGTATTATTCTGTGATCCTGTGACAGATCAAGATCTTGGAGGTATCGCTGCTGTATTCCCAGGAGGCGGTGGTCTGTTTCGGAGAGCAAAAGTTTCCATCGAGGACGGGGTTCTCAATAAGAACAAACTGGAGGTGTGGGATGTTAGAATCTGCTCAGCACTGATTCATTTTTATTCATTGTTGAGTCCCAGAATAAACACGTGGATTGTAACTGTCCATTAAAAACAAATATAGAATTCGGAAATTTATGGCCAGTAACTTCACAATGTCCACGTTACATCACTCAGCATCCTCAGCTGCATCACATCTGGTCCACATTTCCACAGCAGAGAGCACAGTTTCACAGCAGAGAACACAGTCCCACAGCCTTCCTGGCTGTTGACCAGCCTTCAATTTGTTGCGCTGCTTTATTTCGAACTTTCAGTTCGGCTGGTCAGTTTGAAAATAAGAGACATTAAAAGATCTGACATATGATAAATTCTGGCAAAAGATGTGACAAAAATAAATTTCACATTGCTTTGTTATCAGACATTTTCACAATTCTGGTTCCTGATGAAGTTAATATGAAGGTTACTGAGGTGGTGATATTGTCCTGACAAATAAGAAAATTCAGAGCGAAAGCAGAATGAGGAAAACAGCTTCAGGGCACAAGAAGATTTTCGTGTAATGACATTTCAACAGAATACATTGAATGATGAAACAAATTGATGCTTAAATGATACAACACTGCATTTTTCGAACAAATGGCTCCAAGATTGCCATTATTTCGCTGCGAGCAGGGTTCGAACCTACGTGTAGAAACCCCATTGGATTTCGAGTCCAACGCCTTAACCACTCGGCCATCGCAGCTGATATCTGTACAGCCAATTCGTTCTATAGAAAGCATTGTAAAACCAGACACGCGGGATTGCAGTATTGCGTTGAACGGTATCCCAGTCTTTCTGTGAGAAGGGATTGAATCTGCGTGGAGAAAAAATATTCGATTTGGCGCCACGCCTTCACAGTATTGAGAATATTGAGCTGAACGAACTGTTTTGATAACAGGAACACAAGGTTATGTTCCTGGACTGGGAATCCAGAGGCCTGAACTCACCTTTCGTGACATGATTTAATAAATCTGGAATTGAAATTTAGTCTCAGTAATGGCGGATAAAGGTTCTGCTTCAGACGGATCATATTTCCACAACTGGGAACACATTTACACAACAGGGAATGGTTTGACACAACCACAGTGAAGATTTGTCACCGGCAGAGTCACGGTTCCGACAGAGATAACAGTTAAATAGCACAGAGCACGGTTACACAGCAGAAACCTCAGTTCCACGGCAGAGAGCTCAGTTACACAGCCGGGAGCACAATTACACAGCCGGGAGCACAGTTACACAGCAGAGAGCACAGTTACACAGCAGAGTGTGCAGTTTCACTTCACAGAGCACAGTTACACAGCAGAGAGCACAGTTACACAGCCGAGAGCACAGTTGTTGATTCCCAAATTTCTTTCTCTGTCAGTCTGGCCTCAATAAAAGTCGAGATGGATTTGCAAGTAAAAAGAAGTTATTTTATTCAGCTTGCAAGCTACCTAGTCCACAGTGATACAGACAACATGTTGCTGTCTGCAGTCCCGGGAACTAAGTGAAGGTCCCAGACAAAGAGATCAGTACTCATACATTCAAATGGCATCAAGTTTCACATACTCGACAGCCATAGGTCATCCTATGTCCCTCCTAACTTGTTTGATCTATTCTGATTGGCTCACTTCCAATCCCTTTCTCCGGCCCCTATCAATGCAGCATCACTCTCATAGACACACCTCTTCCTGCTTTTTCCATGCGGTCTCAAATCCCTTTGTCTCTACCTGCCAGAATCAAAGTGGCTTATTTCTACATTACATTAACTAATATCTCTAAAGTAACTATTTTATATCACATTCCTCATTCCCTCCTTTTATCATTCCATGATAGCCGACCTATCCAATCCATAGCTACGGTTCCTCATCTAAAAAGATCCGTCGCTGCATTTCCAATTCCTGTCCCCCCTTCATCTGCCTCACCCTCATGGATTTTAACAGTTAATTTTTTTTTTGCGGTGATTGGGGCGGTGATCTGATCCAGTGCACCCCGCATTCTACCCATCACACATTTAAGGATGGCCAGGCCCACAAAGATGCAGCCGATAGCTACCACTAGATACATGGCCATATTTATCAACCAGTCCTTCCATCCTCCAAATCCCCAGTTACCCCAAGAGCCAGGATCCTGCATCCCGTCCAAGTGATCCCGTATGCGATCCATAAATTTAGTGATGTTAGCGGTCAAGTCCTGAACTCCCATGATACACTTGCCCTGCACTATGGCGCATACCCCACCCTCACGGGCCAGAAGATAGTCAAGAGCATACCGGTTCTGCATTGCAAACAACCGTAGCTGAGACAACTCCTTGCTTATTGCCCCGAGGGCTCCCAAGGTTTCATTTCCCAAGATGGTAAGGCCGCAAATAAAATAATTCCGATCACTGACAGCCAAGGAACCCCCCACACCTCCCAGTGTCAATACGCTCAGAATTCCCCACCCGGCTGAGTGGCCCCGGTTGGGTGCAAGAACTTGAGGTTTTTTCCAGTTCTCGCAAAATTCAGCAGAGACTGCCCGGCCCGGCGTGCTAACTGATTATGCAGGTTCCACGCCGAAGGGCAGGGGACTGTGGTAGGGACTAGAGTCCCTATAGCAATTTGGCGGGGAAATGGGGGTGACAAAACGTTGGTCGCTGTACCATGAAATAAAAAGTAGTATCCTTGCTCCGTGTGCAGGCTAGCATCACAATCAGCATATCGGTTGCGTAAGGACCCCCCAGTAGCCCAGTTTATCCAACTTTGAAATGCCCATTCGGGCCGCCCAGCAATGCGGAAAGCCCTCGTCCCAACAGTGATATGAGAGACATTCGCCCAGCCACAGAGGAGCTGGAGGCCGGCGTTCAATGGAACGCAAGTGGTGTTGTAACAAACGCATTGGCCAGACGCCTGGGTGATATGGCACCTCCTGTCCGTACAGGTGGGAAACAGACATGTTATATTTGTGTCCACCTCTACCAGCAAACAGCCATATCCTTCACTGCTGAAACAATTCTCGTACGACCGGGAATCCCTATTGGGAGTGAAGTGGCTAGGTATGTATGCCCTCCACCGTCGCAGCCTATCGTCCTGTGAATGGGAATTATCCCGAGGAAGGGGAAGGCAAATAGCCGGTGGTGCTGAACCCGGATCGTAAGGAAG
This sequence comes from Scyliorhinus torazame, assembly GCF_047496885.1. NCBI lineage: Eukaryota > Metazoa > Chordata > Chondrichthyes > Carcharhiniformes > Scyliorhinidae > Scyliorhinus > Scyliorhinus torazame. The sequence goes on from NC_092730.1 coordinate 36,179,583, forward strand.
AGTGACTTGCTCGGGCAGTGGCTCGGAATGCTGACAATGAACCACGGTTTGGGGAGTGCCCCAAAGCGGTGAAACAGAAAATAACCTAGACACTGCTGCGGGGTTTGGGTAGCAGACAACCCGTCCCTGGCCATACAAGCGGTGGTAAATCTGGTAGAAGAGATTCATACTACCCGGGTTTTCCTCAGTTTGGCCTTTAATTAACTTAAGTGTATCTCCCGGTAACCTACGTTCTAGCAGTACTTCCCTTCTCATACGCCCCGTCCTCTCTCTAGTCCCTTTCTCTTTTTCATAGCCTCTTCCTACACTCTTCTGACAGCCTGATTTTACCTTTATTGTACCACTCTTAACACATCCAAAATCGAATTTACATGTATTCCGAAAACAAGGCAATGTCCATATAATGTTCCCTTCCCATCGCCGAGACCGGTGCAACTGCTTCATGACTCCTGCATTCTCCTTAACTTTGATGACCTTCCATGAGTCGATACCATGTCCTCGTATATGGGGGCAGCGAAGAACATCACCTTTGCAGAGGTGATGTAACCTTGTAGATTGGTTGGGGCTACACAGATACATAATATTCCCCTTTTCCATGTCCATCGCCAATAACACGCCAAGCGAAGTGAGGCCAAATATCAGACAGACGATGCGTAGCCACTCCATCATGCTCCACACCTATAAAATAGCACTGGAGAAGGGAGGCAGGTTAGTATCCGACCTTTTACAGTAGTGGAGATGGACTCAATTTACAGTGATGTAGGTGGACCCAAGCACTTCGCCCCTCCACTTTAACTGCTGTGGGGGTGGTAAGGAGAACTTGGAAGGGCCCGTCCCATCGCGGCTCCGACCCCTTCCTCGTCCAATTTTTGACCATGACATAACTACCGGGCTGGACTGAAAGTGAGCTAGGTACTGGGGGGCAATGGCTGGTGAGCCGCGCGGACCTGGCCATGGAGTTCCTTGAGCACTTGCGTGAGGGCTAGAACATAGGTGGTAATTTCTTCAGTCATCTGATGAAACTGAACCAGTCTGGGAACCTGCAGGCTCCAGGGAGTTCTAAGAGGCCTGCCATAAAGAATCTCGGCGGGAGAGAGCCGGGCCGGTCCCGCAGGTGTAACCCGCAGCTGGAAGAGGGCAACGGGGAGCAACTTAAGCCATGTCAGTCCCGTGTCTGCTCTTAATTTAGCCAATTTAGTTTTGAGGGTCTGATTGTGTCTCTCAACCAACCCGGCCGCCTGCGGTCTGTAAGCACAGTGTAACTGCTGGCGTATGCCCAACTAGGAGCAAAACTCCTTGTTAATTTGTCCAATAAAATGAGGCCCATTATCAGAACTTAACTGAGCTGGTATACCGTACCGGGGAATGATTTCCCTCATCAAGACTTTAACCACAGTAGCAGCTTTATTATCGATAGTCGGATACGCCTCAACCCATCTGCTGAACACATCCACAATGACCAAAACATATTTATAACATTGACACCTTTCCAACTCAATGTAATCCATTTGGAGCGTCTCAAAGGGACCACTGGGCAAGGGGTTTGCCCCTTCCCACAAGGGATACCTTTTCCGGTGTTATATTGCTGACAAATCAAACACCGATTACTGATACTTTGGGCCAACCCCTGCATTTTAGGGTGCCACCAAATGTCCAGCAACAAATCACTAGTCCCTCGAGCCCCACAATGAGTTGCAAAGTGTACACATTCAATGACCAATAAAGCCAGCACATCAGACATACAAGTCTGATGTGCAGGCGTGGTCCATAAAGAGGAAACAGAATCATATGTACAACCTAACCGTTTCCACATTTGTTTATCACTCTCAGGAGCGTCCTCCTGTAACCTTATGACGTCTTGGATGGTTGGCATTGACTTGTCAGAAGCAGACATATTTATAGTAGATCGTTTAGTCTGACTTAACATCTTAGGCACCATCACTTGCTAAATTTGCGCGGCTGTTCGCGCTGCACAATCTGCTAGTTCATTACCAACGTCAACTGGGGTTGTACCATTCGTGTGGGCAGCGCATTTAATAACGGAAATCTGCGCAGGCATAAGGAGGGCCTGCAGTAGGTCATTAACTAAACCCCGGTGGGATATTTGACCACACATAATCATGTCAGGTTGTTCTGACGAAATGTCACTCAAATCGCCCCTTATTGTGGTAGTTTCCTGAATCAAAGCTAAACAGTCGTGGCCAGGTGCGTCTTCATGGACAGGGGGACCACTAAGAAAACAGGCTGGATTGATAGTGGTACAGTATTTAAATGTCAGACATGGATTGTTCAAAAGGTATATCTCATACCTCTTCTGACGAGCTGCGGTAAGATGCTGAGTCTGCAGTTGCCTCAGTAGTGCGATGACCGAGTGGGAGCTATACACCGTAATATCCTGTTGGAGGGTGAGAGCATGTAATGGCTATGCGATGGCATTGATTGAACGTAAATCCTGTACTAATCGGTACTGGTCTGGTTTGGCTGGCTTAGGCACAGCAAGTATGGGGGTGTTACATTCTGATTGGCAAGTGACCAAAATACCCTGTTTCAACAGCTCTTGAATTAATTTATCTATTGATGGAGCAGCTTGAGATTTCAGGGGGTATTGTCGAATGGAAGGTAGCTTTACATGATCCTTAATCATCACCTGAATAGGTGTAACATTTGTCTTTCCCACTTGTGATGGGTATTCCGCCCAGACCTGTGGATTGACATATTCCAACACATCATGTCCCCTGTGATGCTGCAGTCGAGTGTTAATCGTTTCAGGGACCTCAAAATATTTTATGGTAGTGCCGTCCGGCATGACTTGAAGTGCGTAGTCTGTTGGATCCGAATGATCCACTGCCCTCCTGACCATTCGCCCCATATCCCTGGCATGGTACTGGTCATGGACCTGACGTGTAATATGAGGGCTTACCGAAGCTGACTGTGGCCATAAATGTGGTGATATTGTAACAAAATCGGCTGTACCTTCTTTTCCCGTGACTGTGGCTGTAACCTTGACTGGCCATTCGGTCTCAAGTAATGGCCGGTATTTGTCCTCCAACTCCCTGTTTCGTCCAGTTCTGTCATAGGCCAGGGTAACGTGATGCAGTGACTGTTCAACGTCTAACGTCCACCACTGGGGGGTGATAAAAATATAGCACTGTTGTCTCTTCCTCCATGATGTAACTGTTACCCCCTCATCTCCGCATTCTAGCTGTAGCTGGAAGATACACAGTAAATCTCGGGCCAACAAGTTACAGTCCAATCCAGTAGTCACTACAAACTGATGATCAGCAGACTTATTCTCGTAAGTGACTGTCACAGGTTCAGAAATAGGATACTCACACACCTGTCCTTGGAACCCTGACAATTGCTGCGTGTGGTCGGATAATGGTAATTTAAGTGCTGATAACCCAGAAGACATGGCTGCTCCGTCCTCTTCTTCCAGTAGACCAATGGCCCCTCAGAGGGGGCTGCGGTTATAGAGCTATTGATTCGTTCGGTGGGCCATAAAAAGGGGGTGAGGGTCCCTTTGGGTGGGTTTGGGATCCTCCTCTTTGCTGATCCACCCACCCAAAGTCACTATATTGGGGCTCCTGCTGGTAAAGTACCATTTCTGCCGCTTGTTGGGGTCGCAGATCATCCTTTTTCATTACATACTCAGTCTTAACCTTTGTAACTGAGCCTCCTTCCAGTAAAATCTGACTGCCCTTGCCATCTGGGAAGGGTCGTTCTCTGTCCAATTCATGTTATTACATTTCACAGCAGTAACCACAGAAGGTGGTAGGCAATGCATTAACATAGCACAGTATTGAGGGGAATTCTGACCATTTTGATACAGCAAATCGCCTGACTGCCCCCGGTAGATTTCATTAAAACGCTCCAGAAATTCCTCTGGCTCTTCAGTCTTCTTAGGTTTTAGGTCTAAGATAACAGAAAGATTTATGGGCCTTTGAAATGTGCTATTCAATGCATTCAAGATCTGTGTCCTTCTATCGTCGTCTAACGCATAGGCCTGCTGGAGTGTGGCATGACTAGCATAATTCAGGTGGTTAAGATAATTGCGGTACTCTGCTGGGGTTAAAATCTGCTGGACTAGGGCCCAGAGGTCCCTTGAATCAGCTTGATAAATTGAGATGGTAGTTCTCAAGGAATCCATGAAGGCAGCAGGAGATTTTTTCTACCTGGGATTGTAGATATAATAGCCATCATCTCACTGGGTGTCCATGGGAAGTAAACGTCTATCGTGGGGTTCGCTCCCGCAGTCACTGGGTCGGGGTTTCGTATCTTCCTAATCGGTAACTGTCTCCGAATGTCACCAGGGGGCACTCTAGCTATTTTCCATGGTTGTTCCAAGACTTCAACGTCTCTCCCTGTCACTAGGGGGACTTCTTTCTCTTCAAAAGAAGTTGTTTCAGCTTCCTTTGTTCCCGAATCTTGTGGTTTCTGCTTAGTTTGGAGAGACTGAGGTGATATGCTTACTTTTCCAAATTATTGAATTTTTCTTTTTCTGTCAATTCAAGGCCAGCCATTGAACTACGTAGCTCATCTCTTGTTTGACCCGCGTCTTTCCTCTACTTGCGCTTTTTTAAACTTAAAAATGTTTGAAAATTCAAATTGAATTACTGCAACTTGCAATCTTAGCTCTGATCTCAACTCAGAACTAAATTTACAATTTGCTTAACACAAACTTGTCTAACATTTACAACTTAATTATTTCTTTATCTTAACAATTTTTCTTTTAACAAGTTTTTTTTCTTTTACATACACATAAGTATTAGCAAAATTAACTATCATCTCCAGATTGACACTTTTTAAAATGGTGTACATGATCTTCTTTAAGTTTCTATTAATCTCCAGATAAAATGAGATAAACCTTATTTCAAGTAAGTAAAACTTAAGATTCTGGCAATTTCAATCAATTGCTTTCGAAAATAATAACTTTTATCAAAGAGGTGGAGAAACCCACTGGTTTCCTTTAATTAATTCAAAACGTAACTTTGCTGGTGTTCACTGACTCAAAGGAAAGGTATCCGATTACACTAGCGACTGGTGCTGTTATCTCAAGGCCTGAGTGAGAAGCACTGTCTGTCTTTAACTTTGCCTGCTGCGGTTAACCCTTTGAGAGACTTCTGCTTCAACCAATATGCAGCATTCCCCACAATCTCAACTAGTCCTCGGAACTGCGTTTTTCGCCAATACAGTCCAAGGAGACAATTTTAGCTTAATCAACTATATATTTAAAACACTCACACATAGAGTTGAACCATCTTCAGATTTAAAAACAGTTATACTGGACTGAACCTTCAGTACTGAAGTCCCATCAGCCCCTGAACCCATATAATAGACTGAACCTTCATTACTGAAGTTCCATCAGCCTCTGAACCCTTATACTTGGAATTGAATCATCATTTGAGATGTCACATCAACCCAAAACCCTAACCCAAGCCGAAACAACAATATGAAATCCCATCAATTAAATTGCTAATCCCCAGACTGACCTGTGATTTCGTCGAGGCGGTCTTTCTGTGCCAACCGCGAGTGACCAGACTAATCAGACGATAAGAAGAGGGGAACAATCAATGCGCGGTCGTTTTCCAGTTCTACATTGAGGGCCCTTTGTTCCCCATCCTCCTGTTCATAATCAGTCTAATTCTGATTTCGCAGTTGGATCAGGATCGCCCTGGGAAATCCCGGTTTCGGCACCAAATGTTGATTCCCAAATTTCTTTCTCTGTCAGTCTGGCCTCAATAAAAGTCGAGATGGATTTGCAAGTAAAAATAAGTTATTTTATTCAGCTTGCAAGCTACCTAGTCCACAGTGATACAGACAACATGTTGCTGTCTGCAGTCCCGGGAACTAAGTGAAGGTCCCAGACAAAGAGATCAAATGGCATCAAGTTTCACATACTCGACACCCATAGGTCATCCTATGTCCCTCCTGACTTGTTTGATCTATTCTGATTGGCTCACTTCCAATCCCTTTCTCCGGCCCCTACCAATGCAGGATCACTCTCATAGACACACCTCTTCCTGCTTTTTCCATGCGGTCTCAAATCCCTTTGTCTCTACCTGCCAGAATCAAAGTGGCTTATTTCTACATTACATTAACTAATATCTCTAAAGTAACTATTTTATATCACATTCGTCACAGTTACATAGCCGGGAGCACAGTTCCACAGCAGAGAGCACATTTACACAGCCGGGAGCACAGTTCCACAGCAGAGAGCATAGTTACACAGCCGGGAGAACAGTTACTCAGCAGTGAGCTCAGTTACACAGCAGAGAGCACAGTTACACAGCAGGGTGTGCAGTTTCACTTTAGAGAGCACGGTTACACAGCATAGAGCACAGTTACACAGCAGGCAGCACAGTTACACAGCAGAGAGCATGGTTACACAGCAGAGAGCACGGTTACACAGCAGAGAGCACAGTTACACAGCAGAGTGTGCAGTTTCACTTTAGAGAGCACGGTTACACAGCAGGGAGCACAGTTACACAGCAGAGAGCAGTTACACAGCAGAGAGTACAGTTACACAGCAGAGAGCACAGTTACACAGCAGAGAGATCAGTTACACAGAAGAGGGCACAGTTACACAGCAGAGAGCACAGTTACACACCTGAGAGAACAGTTACACAACAGAGAGCAGAATAACACAGCAGAGAGCACGGTTACACAGCAAAGAGCACAGTTACACAGCAGAGTGTGCAGTTTCACTTTAGAGAGCACGGTTACACAGCAGGGAGCACAGTTACACTGCAGAGAGCAGTTACACAGCAGAGAGTACAGTTACACCGCAGAGAGCACAGTTACACAGCAGAGTGTTCAGTTACACAGCAGAGAGATCAGTTACACAGAAGAGGGCACAGTTACACAGCAGAGTGTTCAGTTACACAGCAGAGAGCCCAGTTACACACCTGAGAGAACAGTTACACAACAGAGAGCAGTATAACACAGCAGAGAGCACAGTTACACAGCAGGATATATATTTACAAACGGGGCCTATCATTGTGAAACAGAAAACACATTTTACTAAATAGCTAGTTTTCCCATCTCAGTATCTTGCTGGTTTACTCGGCACCTTTTCTGTGTGTCATTGTGTGTGTGTCCTGATAGTCTCTTCCTGCTTTTCGGTGTGTCTTCCAGTGTCCTCTGTCTGTTACAGCCGTGCTGATGTTCCGTGTTATTGTCCTGCCAGAGTGAGCTTCACAACACGTGGGTTCTTGATTGAAGGAAAACATGGAAGAAGTGAATAGTTATATGGCTGGCACAGAACAGCAATTGCGAACACTTTAGATATAAGGAGCAGAGTGGCGCAGTGGAAGTGGAAGCGCCCATAACCCAGAGGTGCGTGGATCGAAACCATCCTCTGCTGTTTCTATTCTCACTCACACCAAAAATAAACAAGTCGCTGTTTCCCAGCACACCCGCATTTTCTTTTCAGTAAATTAGAATCAAAGTGTTGCTTCCAGTTGATCCGGAAATTTGTCCTGGGAATGAAGCAGACAGCATTACATCACTGTGAAGCTCAAAGTAACAAAATAGGGAAGCTCTTCAATCGACTCTCTCGACGGGAAACAGAGTCCTGTTGCTGTGGTGTGTGAGTATTATTGGTGCCAACATCACATCTCCACTGATTGGAATGGGTTATGATTTATTAACACAGTCATGTCATTTGGTAAAGATAGAACCAGGAGTTTTTCAATGTTTGAAAATCCTTTAACAGCGAGAAGAGGAAAAGTTTATGTAATAACTTCCAGGAATACCCCACAGAAGGGCAATACGGATATTTAACAATATCCAATAATAAACACGGAGATCCCAGTTTCCCTCTCGGACAGATGCGGACAATCCAACCAGACTATTTACTACAAGAGAAGAGGAATTTTACCCTGAGTCCTCCCTCCAGCCTCTTCTTCCAGCTCTCTTTCTCTGTGTGAAACCCACGACATCACGCAAACGCTTCCGATCAAACCATTATTGCGATGACCGGGAATCGAACCCGTGTTAATTACTTGGAAGGCAACGATGCTCATCACTATACCACCATCACTCACTGACGGACGTGGAGTCCTTTTGATGCTTTGCATTAGTTTGATAAATTGTTTCGTAAAAGCCTTCTTACTATATTTATGTTATTTCACTCCAATTTAAAATGCTCCTGAATGAAAGTGTCCGTGTCGCACGGCTCCCGCTCAGCCAGGAGATGGCACCAGTCCACAATAAATGTATTTATGCAATTTATTTCTGATGTTCTGTGTGTCATTACATAGGACACTGATTCTGGCCTGAGACCTCACCTTGTCCTTGTAGCCTGATGCTGTCGTTTACACCCTGGTTAAGTAATCATAGAATCCCTCCAGTGCAGAAGGAGACCATTCGGCCCATCGTGTCTGCACCGACCCTCGGAAGGTGCACCCCGACTCGGCCCAATTCGACCCGAACCGTTTGGATCCATCAGTTCGCAGTGTCCTCTGGAGGCGTGTGTTCGAATCCCACTGCTGACATTGACATTGATTCTCAGCTGTGATAAAGAGAGAAGTCCGGGTTCAAATCGCGGACTCGTCATGCAAAGCGCTTTAATATCTGTACCATCTTTGTGGTGTCATTGACTGAAAGCGGGAGTTGGTTTGAGCTCCAGGGAAGTTATTGCCGCGAATATATCTGTAGAGGGTTCCATCTCTGCTACTCCACTACTGGGCCGATATCTGGGGTTTGAGTATCTGTGTGTGTCTCTCTCCAGCTGGCACTGAAACTTCAGAGGCCAGGGGATGCATCACTGTGACACCTCCACGGAAGAGAGCCTGCCGTTTATCCCTAACCGGAAGCCTTAGGCTTATATCACACAGATATCCAGACCCCCACCAATGCTCAGGTGATTCTCTCTCTTGCCGGTGGTGCAACACCCACCCGGTTCCTACTTCGCTGGAGTAGCTTTCCCAAGAGAGAGAATAGGACACTGCTGTTTATTACCTAACCAGCAGCCTGTCCTGAGTGAATCGTTCAAGATGACCCTAGATTCTCGAACCCGGAATTAAAGTGAGGAATATCTTAACAATGACTTGGTCAGAGATCGCTGGTGAAAGATTGAAGAATTTAAACGACTCGAATTATCAGCAAATCAAGGTTTATTGCAAAACCCAGGTCAAAATCATCAAACAGAAGAAATTATAATAAAATCTTAAACTCTAACACAAACTAAGTCTATTCAGAAAGTACTATAACGGACACAACGTAAAATCTTATTGTTACACAGTTTTAGCAATGACACAGAACACAAATCAAGTCCCCTTCCCCAAAGCCTCAACCACTATCAAGGTCAAGGGAGTTTCGCAAGCTGCTGCAGGGTACTTCCAGTCACAGGCTGCAGGAGGTCAAGTCAAAGGTGGAGAGGTCAAGCCAAGAGACCCTCAATCGAAACACAGCCCCTTTTATATCCGTTTTACCTGGCTTTTTCCTGTGTTCGGCCAGCCCCTTTTGCATTGAATCCATAAGGTTTAAAGTTCCCGCTGGTCCTGCCCCCTTTGAGCCGGTCAGACCTGTCAAGATAGGAGTACCTCCCCTAGGTCCGCCTCCAGTCTGCTTTTTGAGATAACGAGGTTGAGCTCCCTTGTGAAGATTTTCAAAGTCTTCCATCTGCTCTGGAGATCGCTGCTATGTTGATTGGATTCTGCTCTGGTGGAGGCATAGTCATTTACATCTGCATGGGGCTATGACCATCCCATTGTCCTGCTTGCAGGCAGGCCCCTTGTGTATTCCCGTGCCCCTTTGTCTGTGTTTTAATCTTATCTAGTTGTCTGGCTCCTTCTTCCTTGGAGCTCCTGGGGGTGGGTTTGTAAATACCTATGCCCCTACTCGGCTCAGCGGACCAAGCCTGCTGGGAAATTTGGTTATGTTCCCTTGGCTGAAAAGTGTCCAGTTTACAGTCTCTGGGTTTTATCCTTGGGCAGTCCGAAAAGGGCCGAATTGCCCGAAAACCTTACATATCACCGCAGAACACGTGAAGAAACGGACACGACATTTAAAGGTCGTTTGATCATGGTGTGGGACTCTGAATTTATCCTCAGATATCAAGTAAAACAAACGCACGCTTATGCATGCAGGTAGCTGGCTGAATGCAATGGCTGTATGTAACCCCGAAAGACCTTTGATTTATTTGCTGAACAAGAATCTCTCCATCAAAAATAATCAATGTGCCGCTTCCGTCGCCTTCTGAGGCAGAGTTCCAAAGTCGCACAACTCTCTGAGAGGGAGAAATTTCCCCATCTCCGTCCGAAAAGGGCGACATCCTGGTTTTTAACTGCCCAGTAGTTCTGGTCTCACCCACAAGCAGCGACATCCTTTCCACGTGACGCAAGGCGGGATTCGAACCTGGGCCCTGAAGACGTGAAGCATCTGTGCCAACCATTGTGCCCAAACAGTTCATTCACAACTCAATATTTGCAGGTAATAACACGGAAGCGCCCAACGTGGGGCTCGAACATACGATCCTGGGATTCAGACTTTACTGACTGAGCTAGCCGAGTCTCCCGATATTTGAAGAAACTGCGTCAAAATTTAAACTGAGCGGGTAAATCTGGAATATCCGGAAAAATTATTTGCATTGTGGCTTTGAACGGAGTCATTTCGGGTACATTCCCACACAGAGAGAAATCCCTGGAACCAACTGCAGGAAAACTCCGTGAGCCTGACGTGATTTGAACTGAACCTTCTGATTTGGAGATAGACGCGCTCCCGTTGCGCCACAAGCCCAAGGGCTGCGCATTTAGTATTTCTCCTCATAGATTTATGTTTATTTACATTTTGACCATATTCTGTAAATTAGCAGCTGTGCGAAAGAAACGCAAAGAAGTCAGATTGAGGGATATTAAAGGGCCCTGAAGTGAAGCAGCTGTACCACGTGGTTAAGGTGATGCACAATAATCCATTGTGCTCTGTACACGTGGCTTCAAATCCCATCCTCGTCTGTCACGTGTCTGTTGTGTCTCTGTTTGGTCCCCTCCATGAGGGTGAAGTAAAAATTAACGACCATTGAGGAGTTACTGGTACCCGAGGCTTGATTGGAATGTTGGTTTTAAAGGTTTATCATGAAATCTAGAGATTAAAACCCGGGAAAGTGGACACGAGGATTATCATGAAATCATTAAAATGTAAAAGGAGGCCATTCTGCCCATCGACTCGGGACCGACACACTGAAGGAGCCCCTATGTCCCCATCACATCCCTGTAACACCACCCAACTTTCTGAACACTAAGGCGCAATTTAGCATGGACACTCCACCTAACCCGCACACATTTGGACTGTGCGAGGAAAGCGCAGCACCCGGAGGAAACCCACACAGACACGAGAGAAAGTACAAACTCCACACAGTCAGTGACCAAAGGCTGGAATTGAATCCGGATCGCTGGCGCTGTGAGGTAGCCACTGTGACGACGTGCACCTTATGAGATTATAACACGCCATACGATATAAGATCAACCAAGATCTCATTGCAATACGGAGCATATTCGATGGGCTGAATGGCCTACTCTGCTCCTACGTCTTGTACCCAGACATTGTGCAATATTCTGCTATTTGTTAAACCCTTGTTAAAACAACATCTGCACCACAGACACCGAGTTCCGACTGCGTCTGGTTATGTGGCGCAGAGAAGGTGATTGTGGAATACATGTCGTACCCATCCAACTCTGCTACTCACCTGACTGAGATTTGTTCTGTATCTGTAAATCACAGGTAGTATTCGCGAGTGGAGGGAACACTCTGCACCTCAGTCTCTGGAACAGTTTGTGAGAGCGGAATTCCTTCAATATGAGTCAATGCCTGGGACTGTATGTGAGGGTGGGATTCAGTCTCTATTAGACATTGGTACTGAATGTCAGGGTGGAAATCTTTCTGTATCTATCAATCACAATTATTGTTTGGGAAAAGTGAGATTAATATGTAACATCAGCACGGCTGTAACAGACAAAGACACACAGAAAAGCAAGAAGAGATTATGAGGCCACACCCCCAATGACACACAGAAAAGGTGCCGAGCAAACCAGCAAGATACTGAGATGGAAAAACTGGTTATTTACGAAAATGTGTTTTCTGCTGCACACATATAGGCCCTGTTTGTAAATGTATATCCTGCTGTGTAACTGTGCTCTCTGTCGTGAACCGTGACTCTGCCGGTGACAGATCTTCACTGTGGTTGTGTCAAATCATTCCCTGTTGTGCAATGTGTTCCCGGTTGTGGAAATCCGTCTGAAGCAGAACCTTTCTCCGCCGTTACTGAGACGAAATTTCAATTCCAGATTTATTACATCTTGCCACCAAGGGTTAGTTCAGGCCTCTAGATTCACAGTCCAGCGACATAACCTTGTGTTCCTGTTATGAAGACAGTTCATTCAGCACCAATACTTTCAGAAAATGACATAGGCGCGCCCAACGTGGGGCTCGAACCAACGGATTAAGAATCCCATGCTCTACCGACTGAGCTAGACAGGCGAGTGCAGCAATACCTCCTAAACCTCCTCATGTAGAGAGTAGCTGCAGTGCTCATTCGGAGGGGCAGAGTTGACTCGTTGGGCCGAATGGCCTCCTTCTGCGCTGGACATTCTACGATTCGTTGATACAAGGATGTTGATGCGGTGGAGTCCTTCTGCCATACTGCCCACTCCTGACACCATGTAGAAATGCTGCTCTCTCAATGACTGGCGACCAAGGAGTTGGAATAAAAAATAAATTATTTAATAGTTGAGCAGCTGCTCCTGGCTTGTGCTCTGACCGCGATCTGGGGAGAACTGCCGGAATCCAGACACGTGATCATGTTAGTTGCCTCATCAGGTCATCATTGACCATTCGGCCTGCACAGGTCTCCCCCTGTGTTGTAATTTCTAGATTTCATCACTTTAATTTTCTTTCAGTCTGTAAAGTGTGGTCCTGTTGCATTTGAATTTCTAATATATTTCCAATGTAACTGATGTTGTTCCACATATTATATAATCAGTGATGTGCAGATGCCGGCGTTGGACTGGGGTGAGCACAGTACGAAGTCTTACAAAACCAGGTTAATGTCCAACAGGTTCAAAGTCCAAATTCACCTTAGGAAGGAGCAGCGCTCCGAAAGCTAGTGACATCGAAACAAACCTGTTGGACTTTAACCTGGTGTTGTAAGACTTCGTACTCTATTTAATCAGTGGAACTGTGCGTTTAGGGAGCTGAGGTTTTCGAGTATCTCAAGGCTTCTCTCCAAATCTAATTGTCATTTTCCACGAAGATTCAACCCCTCCTCACATAAACCCCGGGGCCCCGTTGATCGTTTGAATGCAATAACTTCCTGGAGTGATTCGAGGCTGGTTTTAGAATGTATTCTATCGACCAAATTACTAATGAATGATAGACTGGGCACAGCTGCGATGTCCAAGTGGTTAGGGCGTTGGGATTGAAATCCCGTGGGGTTTGGCGCGCAGGTTCGAGTTTCTTCGCAGCGACTGTTATTCGAAATGTTTGTTCAACTCCTTGCACAAGCCGCTGACTCGGGAATGAATCGGAATTCCTATTGGTTGTGAATAAACGGTTTGAACGTTAATCGAGTTCAGTCCAATATTTAAATTTTTTTTGGGAAACTGAACGAAATATAAGGATGGTTATTGTTCATTCAGCTGAATGTATTCTGGGTAAAAAAATCGTGGCAGAAATGGAACATATTTTATCTCTCTATCTGTTTCGTTGTTTCTTTCTCTCTCCCTCACTGGTTTTTGTGCTTCTCCGGGGACGGATTGGATACACAGTGAAACTCACCCCAGCTCTTTTGGACGAATACGTCCTGGTGATGGACGGTCCTGGATCAGTGGAAGAATCGACAAACTATTCCATTCTTGGCTCTGTGAGAAGTTCCATTGCTGGTTGTGAGATGGTTCTGAGATAAAGGGATCGAGAGAGAACGAGGTGACTGCAGTCTGACTCTTACTCTGAAAACCAGTTAGTGCGCCCTAGTAGAAAGTGGATGTGTCTGAGAACAGGAGGAAAGCAGATCATGGGCCTGTGATTGATTTTATTGAGCCGGACCTTGAAAAGTGGAGCAGACTTTTAACCAGTCAGTGCCTGTCTGAGTGCTGGGAAGGAATTACGGCTGACATTGAGACAGTTCAGAGTGAATTGTTACAGCAAATCGAATCTTAAGAGGTGTTGGTACATTGTTTTCAGAGAGAATGTCATAATCTCTGAAAAGATCAGTTGCGCTTGTTTTTGTTTTGTTCAGTAATTTGGGGAATCTATTTGTGGCGGGTGCAGTTGGTCAATATCTGTGCCTCTTGCTTGTCCAGCTCCTCGGGCAGCAGCAGGTTCATTCCTATCTAGGTGTGTGGACAGAAACGACAAACCCACATTATTGTATCCCCGCGGAGGTTCGAAGCCCCGCTCGCAGCGGCTCTGCTCCGGAATATTTACTCAGCTCCATAAACAAACCACTGACCACACAAATGATCGGGGCTCCCTTTGCATCTCATTGATGGTTTTCACCCAATTTGGCTGTTTCGGGAATGAAAGCAAAAAATTATCGCGTCTGATAATCAGCATTTTTTAATAAAATACACTAAACATATAAAATAATACTTCATAAATGATACTTAACCAATATTAATCAATATTAATATATTGTCCTGCAACGTTTGGAAGGAAAAGTTCATTCCATCAGATCAGGAAATGTTGGGAATGGACCGGAGTGAAACATTCCCAGACCATGTCCAACATGTTTCTCCTCAGCATGAAAACTCCCCGCGGAAAGGCTGAAACTGTCACTCATTTGATCACATCATGGTTGACATCACTCACACCTTAACCATGAGGCCACTGATGAAGTCATGATGGCTTCGAATTTCTCCTAAAATGCCAACTGAATCCACTGACTGGCAACATTTCATTACCCACGTTATATTAGGGGTAGCACGGTATCATTGTGGATAGCACAATTGCTTAACAGCTCCAGGGTCCCAGGTTCGATTCCGGCTTGGGTCACTGTCTGTGCGGAGTATGCACATCCTCCCCGTGTCTGCGTGGGTTTCCTCCGGGTTCTCCGGTTTCCTCCCACAGACCAAAGATGTACAGGTTGGGAGGATTGGCCATGATAAATTGCCCTTCGTGTCCAAAATTGTCCTTAGTGTTGGGTGGGGTTATGGGGATAGGCTGGAGGTGTTGACCTTGGGTAGGGTGCTCATTCCAAGAGCCGGTGCAAACTCGATGGGCTGAATGGCCTCCTTCTGCACAGTAAATTCTATGATAATCACGTGATTGGCGAGGCGCATCCACAAGCCGACTTGACGAGTGGTGAAATCTGTCATTACTGCTTCTGATCATCACCAGAACAGAGAGATAAATGTCACATTGTTCATTCACATTTCTGATTTACAATTGTGTGCGGAAACTGATGGGCTTTTGGATGCAATTAAAAGTTGCTTTAAGTGAGATCAAATCAGCGACTGGCTCGTTGGTCTGGGGAGACCTGTGCCACACACACAGCAGCAGAGAATGCAGACAGAGAATGAATCGAATATTCACATGTCACACCAGAGAACACATCGGAGAACACTTCTGCAGTCAAGGGCATTCAGCCTCTGATCTCCGGGTAAGCGTTCTTCAAGGCAGCCTTCGGGACGCGCGACAACAGAATCGCCGAGCAGAAACTTATAGCCAAGTTCCGCACACATGAGTAGGGCCTCATGGATTCATGTCGCATTACATGTCCTGGGATTGCGGAATCCTACCAACTGTCCTGGCTTGTGACAATTCACACCTCTTTAACCTGGGGTTACCCCTATCTCTGGATCTGTAAAGATTTAATTACCTGCAAATGCTCGCATTCAAAGCATTGTCTTGCATCTTTGACTTTGTCTATATATATGTTTCTGGAACATATCTCTTCAAACACCTGAGGAAGGAGCAGCGCTCCGAAAGCTAGTGTTGAAACACACCTGTTGGACTTTAACCTGGTGTTGTCAGACTTCTTACTGTGCACATCAGAGACTGACAGATAAAGATTCATTCACCACCCAAATGCCTGTATGCCCCTCCCCCAACGGACACGCAAGTGCAATGCCACTGAAAGTGTTGTAATGATTCTGATATGCAGACGTTTTAACGGAAACTGGCAAACAACATGATGATTTTCTCCACTCAATAACAATATCAGAGATTGATCATTACAGATTTAGTTCAACCTTCACACAGATTTTCAGAGAATGAAAGAGACTGAATGAATGACAGACTCTCAGACAGTCCCAGAGACTCTCGCAAAGCGATTTAACTGAATCCCAAAGACAGAGTGTTATAGAAGATATGCAACAATCCTATGAATTACCGGAATATTATAAATGTGGAATGAATCTGACTCTGTCATACAGTGTCAGAGACTGAAATATACATGAATTATATTTCAAATTTGATCGCACTTAGCAGGGTGGTAGTGTCAAATAACCCGATGGAGCGAATCCTCAATGTGAAGATGGGGCCTTGTCTCCCCAAGGACTGTGCAATGGTCACTCTGAACATATAGAGTATGGGACACGGAGCTCCACAGACTGAATCCTACTTTCCACACAACACCATTGACTGGATTGGATTTGTTTATTGTCATGTTTACCGAGGTACAGTGAAAAGTATTTTTCTGCGAGCAGCTCAACAGATCATTAAATACATGGGAAGAAAAGGGAAGAAAAGAAAATACATAATAGGGCAACACAACATATACAATGTAACTACATAAGCACTGGCATCGAATGAAGCATACAGGGTGTAGTGTTAATGAGGTCAGTCCATAAGAGGGTCATTTAGGAGTCTGGTGACAGTGGGGAAAAAGCTGTTTTTGAGTCTGTTTGTGCGTTTTCTCAGACTTCTGTACCTCCTGCGCGATGCACGAATTTGCAAACAGAATCAGCGCAGTAGGAGACTTCTGGTTCGACCCTCGAGCCATTAGTCAGGACAAACATGTTAGGGAAGTCCTGCAGCAACACAAAACGGCATTTGCACAGCACAAGCACGACTGTGGCAAGATCGCTGGCTTAGTGAACATTACAGGTCCCGACCCCAGACCCCAAAAGCAGTACGGTTTTCCCCAAGAAGCAGAGGGAGAGATCTCCAACGTAATAGAGAGTTTGCTTGATCAAGGCATACTCAGATCAGTAGCCTCCAAGAACAACGCACCAATTTGGCCCGTCAGGAAACCTGATGGATCGTGGCGACTGACCATTGATTACCGGGAACTGAACAAAGTAACCCCAGTAGCAGCTCCCACCATAGCCATGAGTCCCGAGACCACGCTCAAACTGGGACTCCAGTCAACATGTTTTCAGGTTTTGGACATTAGCAACGGCTTTTGGTCCCTTCCATTGGATAAAGCGTGCCAATGTAAATTCGCCTTTACATTCCAGGGACAATAAAATACGTGGACGTGCCTTCCACAAGGCTTCCACAACTCCCCCTCTATTTTCCACCGACAGCTGGCAAATGAACTAGCAAAGTTTTCCCGACCCGATTGTCTGGTCCAGTATGTAGATGACTTGCTGCTACAGACAGACACAAAAGGAGACCACATTTTGCTTCTCGCCGAACTCCTAGGACTCCTAAAACAGATTGGATGTAAAGTCAACCCCAAGAAGGCCCAGATTTTGCAGGAAAAAGTAATTTAATTGGGTACAGTAATCACTCATGGTAAACGCAAGATCGAGCAAAAGAGAATTAACTCGATCATCAAATTGCCCCTTCCCCATAATGTCTCAGCCCTCCGGTCATTTCTAGGACTGGTTGGTCACTGCCGAAACCATATCGACGGTTTCGCCACAAAGGCAGCGCCCCTATCCGACCTTCTCAAGAAACAGGCACCTTGGGAATGGCTTCCATAGCACATGGATGCCGTGGATGCTTTAAAAAGAGCCCTCAGCACAGCCCCCGCATTACAGGTCCCAGATCCACTTTCCCCGTACGCAATCGAAGTTGCAAGCACTGACCGAACCCTTTCAGCCGTGCTCCTCCAGGAACGCCATGACCAATTACGCCCCATGGCATATGCCTCACGTGTGTTAGATCCTGTCAAGCAAGGATTTTCTGCCTGCGAAAGGCACCTGCTCGCAGTTTTTTGGGCAGTACAGGACTCAACCTCATTCCCATTCTCACTGAACATACCCCAACGCAGCTATTATTAGACGGTCGACAGTCAGCCAAATCTGTGCAGCGCGTTGGACCCTTCTTTTACAGGGACAGGACATTACCGTCAAAAGGACCAAGAACAACACTTTCCTAACGGATAATTTGCAATATGCAGGTACCCCACATGAGTGTGAGATCATCACCACACAACACAACACAGGCCCATTTAAAACTAAGTCAGCTCCCAGGAAAGCAGGAAATACACCCCAGAGACCCCAGCCCACAGACACGTGCGCACCCCTGAAAATTTATGTGGATGGCTCCTCCACAGTTTTGAATGGAAAGAGAATCACCTCTTGCGGCATTTATGGAGAGGACGTGCAAGGACGCGCCCTCGATGAGATTTCATTCAAGTTGCCAGGACATCTAGGCTCGCAGGCAGCAGATCTAGCAGATATAGCGTACATAGCAGAACACCCTGACTCGTTTTCGACCCCGGCAGACATATATTCGGACAGCTTATATGTCTGTAATAGCTTAACGGAATTCCTACCCTTGTGAGAAACTAGAGGATTCGTTTCCGCAGACGGAAAGCCCCTACCCTCAGCCCCATTACTCCGGCATATCCTAGCGACAGCCAAAAATAGGAAATATGGCATCATTATGGTTTGCATTCATCACCGTTCTTCCCCCCGGTAACGTTAAAGCAGATGCCCTAGCGAAGGCAGGCTCCAGACATGGTTACTTTTGGACCACCCCCCCCCCCCCACCCCACCCCCCCACGTGACCCCCACCCCCAGTACACGTGGTTCTGGTCTCACAGACCAAGGCTCAGCTTAGTCACACCCGCCCCGTTAATGGCCCCTGGACGAATTGGCAGATAAATTACATAGGACCCCTACCCCCTTACAGAAATGATTATAAGTATGTGTTGGTGGTCATCGACACCTTCACAAAATGTGTGGAAGCGTTTCCATCGAGAAGGAATACGGCCAGGACAACAGCTAAAATACTAACACAGCACATCTTTACAAGTTGCCCCCCCCCCCCTCACGCAGTGTAGAGTCCGATCAAGGCTCCAATTTTACAGGACGAGTAAGGAAAAACGTCCTCACAATTTTCGGTAGCAGGCAAAAGTTTCACATTGCCTACCACCGCCAGACAAGCGCCATCGTAGAGAGGATGAATAGGCCTTTAAAAGCCACTCTAAGCAAAATGGTACAACAGAAGAACAGCACCTGGGATTCAGTTCTCCCATTTGCTTTAATGTTCTTAAGAAACACGGTATCGACGTCCACAGGATACACCCCCCACCCCCACACTGGACGCCCCATGAAAGGGACAGAGTATTTATTGGGACTGGATTTGGCCAGCCCCGCAGTCACCGCCCTCATGTCTCAGATCGTGTTTTCGGGATCCTTAAGGGGGAGGGCGAGCAGCCCGAAGTCGTGGTCCACATAGGAACCAACGACATAGGTAGGGATAGGGCTGTAAGGCAGGAGTTCAGTGAGCTAGGGTGGAAGCTTAGATCTAGAACAAACAGAGTTATTCTCTCTGGGTTGTTACCCGTGCCACGTGCTAGCGAGACGAGGAATAGGGAGAGAGAGGAGTTGAACACTGGCTACAGGGATGGTGCAGGAGGGAGGGTTTCCGATTTCTGGATAATTGGGGCTCATTCTGGGGTCGGTGGAACCTCTACAAACGGGATGGTCTGCACCTGAACCAGAGGGGTACCAATATCCTGGGGGGGGGGATATTTGCTAATGCTCTTCGGGAGAGTTTAAACTAGTTCAGCAGGGTCTTGGGAACCTGAATTTTAGCTCCAGTACACAGGAGGTTGAGAGTAGTGAGGTCATGAGTAAGGTTTCAAAGTTGCAGGAGTGAGGTGTGAATGCAGGCAGGAAGGTGGTTTAAAGTGTGTCTTCTTCAATGCCAGGAGCATCCGGAATAAGGTGGGTTAGTACATGGGACTTCTATGTTGCGGCTATTTCGGAGACATGGATAGAGCAGGGACAGGAATGGTTGTTGTAGTGCCGGCGTTTAGATATTTTAGTAAGCTCAGGGAAGGTGGTAAAAGAGGGGGAGGGGTGGCATTGTTAGTCAAGGACAGTATTATGGTGGCAGAAAGGACGTTTGATGAGAATTCGTCTACTGAGTAGTATGGACTGAGGTTAGAAACAGGAAAGGTGAGGTCACCCTGCTAGGGGTTTTCTATAGGCCTCCGAAAAGTTCCAGAGATGTAGAGGAAAGGATTGCAAAGATGATTCTGGATAGGAGCGAAAACAACAGGGTAGTTGTTATGGGGGATTTTAACTTTCCAAATATTGACTTGAAACAATATAGTTCGAGTTCTTTAGATGGGTCCGTTTTTGTCCAATGTGTGCAGGAGGGTTTCCTGACACAGTATGTAGATAGGCCAACGAGGGGCGAGGCCATTTTGGATTTGGTACTGGGTAATGAACCAGGACAGGTGTTAGATTTGGAGGTAGCTGAGCACTTTGGTGATAGTGACCACAATTCGATTACGTTTACTTTAGTGATGGAAAGGGATAGGTATATACCGCAGGGCAAGAGTTATATCTGGGTGAAAGGTAATTATGATGCGATGAGGCAAGACTTAGGATGCATCGGATGGAGAGGAAAACTGCAGGGGATGGGCACAATGGAAATGTGGAGCTTGTTTAAGGAACAGCTACTGCATGTCCTTGATACGTATGTACCAGTCTAGCAGGGAGGAAGTGGTCGAGCAAGGGAACCGTGGTTTACTAAAGCAATCAAAACACTTGTCAAGAGGAAGAAGGAGGCTTATGTAAAGATGAGACATGAAGGTTCAGTTAGGGCGCTCGAGAGTTACAAGTTAGCTAGGAAGGACCTAAAGAGAGAGCTAAGAAGAGCCAGGAGGGGACATGAGAAGTCTTTGGCACGTAGGATCAAGGATAACCCTCAAGCTTTCTATAGATATGTCAGGAATAAAAGAATGACTAGGGTAAGAGTAGGGCCAGTCAAGGACAGTAGCGGGAGGTTGTGCGTGGAGTCTGAGGAGATAGGAGAGGTGCTAAATGAATATTTTTGATCAGTATTCACACAGGATAAAGATAGTGTTGTCGAGGAGAATACTGAGATTCCGGCTACTAGACTAGAAGGGCTTGAGGTTCATAAGGAGGCGGTGGCAGCAATTCTGGAAAGTGTGAAAACAGATAGGTCCCCTGGGCTGGATGGGATTTATCCTAGGATTCTCTGGGAAGCTAGGGAGGAGATTGCTGAGCCTTTGGCTTTGATCTTTAAGTCATCTTTGTCTACAGGAATAGAGCCAGAAGACTGGAGGACAGCAAATGTTGTCCCCTTGTTCAAGAAGGGAAGGAGAGACAACCCCAGTAACTATAGACCAGTGAGCCTTACTTCTGTTGTGGGCAAAATCTTGGGAAGGTTTATAAGGCAGCACGGTAGCATTGTGGATAGCACAAATGCTTCACAGCTCCAGGGTCCCAGGTTCGATTCCGGCTTGGGTCACTGTCTGTGCGGAGTCTGCACATTCTCCCCGTGTGTGCGTGGGTTTCCTCCGGGTGCTCCAGTTTCCTCCCACCGTCCAAAGATGTGCGGATTAGGTGGATTGCCCATAGTGTCCAAAATTTCCCTTCGTGTAGGGTGGGGTTGCTGGGTTATGGGGATAGGGTGGAGGTGTGGACATTGGGTAGGGTGCTCTTTCCAAGAGCCGGTGCAGACTCAATGTGCCGAATGGCCTCCTTCTGCACTGTAAATTCTATGATAATCTATGATAAGAGATAGGATGTATAATCATCTGGAAAGGAATAATTTGATTAGAGATAGTCAACACGGTTTTGTGAAGGGTAGGTCGTGCCTCACAAACCTTATTGAGTTCTTTGAGAAGGTGAGCAAACAGGTGGATGAGGGTAAATTAGTTGATGTGGTGTATATGGATTTCAGGGAAGCAGTTGATAAGGTTCCCCACGGTAGGCTACTGCAGAAAATACGGAGGCATGGTGATGTAGCAGTTTGGATCAGAAATTGGCGAGCTGGAAGAAGACAAAGGGTGGTGGTTGATGGGAAATGTTCAGACTGGAGTCCAGTTACGAGTGGTGTACCACAAGGGTCTGTTTTGGGGCCACTGCTTTTTGTCATTTTTATAAATGACCTGGAGGAGGGCAGAGAAGGATGGTTGAGTAAATTTGCAGATGACACTAAAGTCGGTGGAGTTGCTGGCAGTGCGGAAGGATGTTACAAGTTACAGAGGGACATAGATAAGCTGCAGCGCTGGGCTGAGAGGTGGCAAATGGAGTTAAATGCAGAAAAGTGTGAGGTGATTCATTTTGGAAGAAATAACAGGAAGACAGCATGGAACAGGTTGGAGATGGCATCCTGCAAAGGAACGAGCCTGAGGAAGACAGACACTAGGCTAATGGTAAGATTCTTGGCAGTGTCGATGAGCAGAGAGATCTCGGTGACCCTCTGCGCAGACCCTCTCATGGCAAACTTTATCCTCTCCAGCTTAATGAACTCTGCCATGTCATTTATCCAGGCTTCCACACTGGGGGGGGGGGGGGGGGGGGGGGGGGGGCTTCATGTCCTTCCACGTGAGAAAGATCCCTCGCTGAGCTACCAGGGACACAAAGGCCAGAATACCGGCCTCTTTCACCTCCTGCACTCCCTGCTCGTCCGCCACCCCAAGTAATGCCAGCCCCCAACTTGGCTTGACCTGAACTTTCACCACCTTGGACATAGTCTTCGCAAAACCCCTCCAGAACCCATCCAGTGCCGGGCACGACCAGAACATGTGGGCGTGATTCGCCAGGCTTCCCGAGCCCCTCCCGCATCTGTCCTCCATCCTAAAGAACCTACTCAGCCTCGCCCCTGTCATATGCGCTCTGTGAATAACCTTAAACTGTATCAGGCTGAGCCTGGCACATGAGGAAGAGGAATTAACGCTACTCAGCCCACATACCCTCTTCAATCTCCTCCCCCAATTCCTCCTCCCACTTGCCCTTCAGCTCCTCTACCGAAGCCTCCTCCTCTTCTTTCATCTCCTGATATATCGCCGAAACCTTGCCTTCTCCGACCCATACACCTGACATCACCCTGTCCTGAATCCCCTGCGCCGGGAGCAACGGGAATCCCCTCACCTGTAGCCTCACAAACGCCCTCACTTGCATATACCTGACCGAATTTTCCGGGGGTAACCCAAACTTCTCCTCCAGCGCCCCTAGGCTCGCAAACGGCCCGTCTATATACAGGTCCCCCATCCTTCTGATCCCTGCCTGATGCCAGCTCCGAAACCCCCCGTCCATCCTTCCTGGGATGAACCGATGGTTCTCCCGGATCGTGGACCACACCGAGGCTCCCATCTCACCCCTATGTCGTCTCCACTGCCCCCAGATCTTTAGCGTTGCGGCCACCACCGGACTCGTGGTGTACCTTGTCGGCGAGAGCGGCAGCGGTGCCGTCACCAGCGCCCTCAGGCTCGTTCCTTTGCAGGATGCCATCTCCAACCTGTTCCATGCTGCCCCCTCCCCCTCTATTACCCACTTACCGATCATCGCCACGTTGGCTGCCCAATAATAGCCACCCAGATACGGCAACGCCAGCCCTCCCCTGTCCCTGCTACGCTCCAGAAAGCCCCTCCTTACCCTCGGGGTCTTGTTTGCCCACACAAAACCCATGATGCTCCTACCTACCCGCTTAAAAAAGGCCTTGGTATTCATAATAGGAAGGCACTGGAACACAAAAAGAAACCTCGGGAGGACCATCATTTTAATCGACTGTACCCTGGCTGCCAGCGAGAGTGGCAAAACATCCCATCTTTTAAAGTCCTCCTCCATCTGCTCCACCAGCCGCGTCAAATTAAGTTTGTGCAGGGCCCCCCAGCTCCTAGCTACCTGGATCCCATGTACAGAAAGCTCCTTTCCGCCCTCCTCAACGGTAGGTCGTCTATCCCTCTTCTCTGGTCCCCTGGATGCACCACAAAGAGCTCACTTTTCCCTACATTGAGCTTATAGCCCGAGAAGTCCCCAAACTCCCTTAGGATCTGCATGACCTCCACCATCCCCTCCACTGGACCTGCCACATACAACAACAGGTCGTCCGCATACAGCGACACCCAATGCTCCTCTCCCCCTCGGACCACGCCCCTCCATTCCCTGGACTCCCTTAATGGCATGGCCAAAGGCTCAATTGCTAATGCAAACAACAGGGGGGGACAGGGGGCACACCTGCCTCGTCCCTCAATACAGCCGAAAATACTCCAACCTCCGCCGATTCGTAGCCAGACTCGCCACCGGGGCTCTCTATAGGGGCTTAACCCAACTGATAAACCCCTCCACAAAGCGAAATCTCCGCAACACTTCCCAGAGATTCTCCCACTCCACCCGGTCAAAGGCCTTTTCCACGTCCATAGTTTCCACTATCTCCGCCTCTCCCTCCACCGATGGCATCATAATCACGTATAGGAGCCTCCGCACATTGGTGTTTAGCTGCATGCCCTTTACAAATCCCGTCTGGTCCTCGTGAATCACCCCCGGGTCACAGTTCTCAATTCTCGTAGCCAGCACTTTTGCCAGCAACTTAGCATCCACATTGAGGAGTGAGATCGGTCTGTATGACCCGCATTGCAGTGGGTCCTTGTCCCGCTTCAGGATCAGAGAGAACAGCGCCCCGGACATTGTCGTGGGCATGGTACCCCCCTCACTTGCCTCATTGAAAGTCCTCACTAGCAACGGGGCTAACAGGTCCGCATACTTCCTGTAACACTCAACCGGGAGCCCATCTGGCCCCGGGGCATTCCCCGCCTGCATGCTCCCCAGTCCTTTAACCAGCTCCTCCAACCCAATTGGCGCCCCCAAACCGGCCACCTCCTGCTCCTCCACCCTCGGGAACATCAGTTGATCTAGAAATCATCGCATCCCCTCTTTCCCCTCTGGGGGCTGAGATCTGTACAGCTCCACATAAAAGTCCTTAATTGCCTCATTTACTTTCACCGCACTCCGCACCTTAGTTCCCCTGCTATTCTTAACTCCACCTATCTCCCTCACTGCAATCCTCTTACGCAGCTGATGTGCCAGCAGCCGGCTCGCCTTCTCCCCATACTCGTGCGTCGCCCCCTGTGCTTTCCTCCACTCTGCCTCTGCCTTCCCTGTGGTCAACAGGTCGAATTCCATCTGGAGTCTTCGCCGCTCCCTAAGTAGTCCCTCCTCGGGGGCCTCTGCATATCTCCTGTCTACCCTTAGGATCTCCCCCACTAACCTCTCCCTTTCCCTGCCCTCTCTCTTCTCCCTGTGGGCCCTGATAGAGATTAACTCTCCCCTGACCACCGCCTTCAGCGCCTCCCATACTACCCCCACTTGCACCTCCCCGTTGTCGTTGGCCTCCAAATACCTTTAATTGCACCCCCGCACCCTCCCGCATACCTCCTCACCCGCCAGTAATCCCACATCCGGATGCCACAGCGGGCGTTGGTCCCTCTTCTCTCCTAACTCCAGCTCCACAAAGTGTGGGGCGTGGTCTGAGATGGCTATGGCCGAGTACTCCATTCCCTCCAGTTTCGGGATCAGCGCCCTACTCAAAACAAAAAAAATCTATCCGGAGTAGGCTCTGTGTACGTGAAAAAAAAAGAAAATTCCCTGGCCAGGGGCCCAGCAAATCTCCATGGATCTACTCCCCCTATCTGGTCCATAAACCCCGTAAGCACCTTGGCCGCAGCCAGCCTCTTCCCCGTCCTAGATCTGGAGTGATCTAATGCTGGGTCCAACACCGTGTTGAGATCCCCCCCCCCCCCCAATTATCAAGCTTCCTGCCTCCAGATCCGGAATTCGCACCAACATGCGTTTCATAAATCCAGCATCATCCCAGTTCGGGGCGAATACTTTTACCAATACCACCCACGCCCCCTGCAACCTACCGCTCACCATCACATATCGACCTCCATTGTCCACTACAATATTCTTGGCCTCAAACGACACCCGCTTCCCCACCAGTATTGCCACCCCTCTGTACTTCGCAACCAGCCCCGAATAGAATACCTGTCCTACCCATCCCTTTCTTAACCTGACCGGGTCTGCCACCTTCAAATGTGTCTCCTGAAGCATGACCACGTCTGCCTTCAGTCCCTTTAAGTGCGCGAACACTCGGGCCCTCTTCACCGGCCCATTCAGGCCGCTCACATTCCAAGTTATCAGCCGGATAGGAGGGCTACCCCCCTGCCGACTAGCCATCTCTTTTTCTAGGCCAGTCCCGTGCCCGCGCCTCCCGCACTCTCCAGGCCCTCAGACGGCGGGGGGCGGGGGGGAGGGGGGGTGGCAGACCACCTCGTCTGTTTCCAGTTCCCGAATGTCATAATTTCTGAAAAGATCAGTTGCGCTTGTTTTTGTTTTGTTCAGTAATTTGGGGAATCTATTTGGGGCGGGTGCAGTTGGTCAATATCTGTGCCTCTTGCTTGTCAAGCTCCCCGGGCAGCAGCAGCTCCATTCCTATCCAGATGTGTGGACAGAAACGGCAAACCCACATTATTGTATCCCCGCGGAGGTTCGAACCCCGCTCGGAGCGGCTCTGCTCTGGAATATTTACTCAGCTCCATAAACAAACCACTGACCGCACAAATGATCGGGGCTCCCTTTGCCTCTCAGTGATGGTTTTCACCCAATTTGGCTGTTTCGGGAATGAAAGCAAAAATTTATCGCGTCTGGTAATCAGCATTTTTTAAAAAACTATACTAAACATATAAAACAATACTGAATAAATTATAATTAACCAATATTAATCAATATTAATAAAGTGTCCTGCAACGTTTGGAAGGAAAAGTCCATCCCATCAGATCAGGAAATGTTGGGAATGGACCGGAGTGAAACACTCCCAGACCATGTCCAACATGTTTCTCCTCAGCATGAAAACTCCCCGCGGAAAGACTGAAACAGACACACATTTGATCACATCATGATTGACATCACACACGTTAACCATGAGGCCACTGATGATGTCATGATGGCTTCGATTTTCTCCTAAAATGCCTACTGAACCCACTGACTGGCAGAATTACATTACCCACGTTCCATTAGGGGCAGCACGGTAGCATTGTGGATAGCACAGTTGCTTCACAGCTCCAGGGTCCCAGGTTCGATTCCGGCTTGGGTCACTGTCTGTGCGCAGTCTGTACATCCTCCCCGAGTGTGCGTGGGTTTCCTCCGGGATCTCCGGTTTCCTCCCACAGCCCAAAGATGTGCAGGTTAGGTGGATTGGCCATGATAAATTGCCCTTAGTGTCCAAAATGATTCTGAGTGTTGGGTGGGGTTACTGGGTTATGGGGATAGGGTGGAGGTGTTGACCTTGGGTAGGGTGCTCTTTCCAAGAGCCGGTGCAGACTCTATGGGCCGAATGGCATCCTTCTGCACAGTAAATTCTATGATAATAACGTCATTGGTGAGGCGCATCCACAGGCCGACTTGGCGAGTGGTGAAATCTGACATCACTGCTTCTGATCATCACCAGAACAGAGAGATAAATGTCACATTGTTCATTCACATTTCTGATTTATAATTATGTGCGGAAACTGATGGGCTTTGACAGTGAGATCAAATCAGCGGCTGGCTCGTTGGTCTGGGGAGGCCTGTGCCACACACAGCAGCAGAGACTGCAGATAGAGAATGAATCGAATATTCACATGTCACAGCAGAGAACACATCGGATAACACTTCAGCAGTCAAGGGCATTCAGCTTCTGATCTTCGGGTAAGCGTTCTCCAAGGCAGCCTTCAGGACGCGCGACAACGCAGAATCGCCGAGCAGAAACATGTAGCCAAGTTCCGCACACATGAGTATGGCCTCAACCGGGACCTTGGATTCCTGTCGCATTACATTCGCCCCGCACAATCTGGCCTGGGATTGCGGAGTCCTACCAACTGTCCCGGCTGGAGACAATTCATACCTCTTTAACCTGGGGTTACCCCTACCAGCAGCACGGTTCGATTCCCGTACCAGCCTCCCCGAACAGGCGCCGGAATGTGGCGACTAGGGGCTTTTCACAGTAACTTCATTGAAGCCTACTCGTGACAATAAGCGATTTTCATTTCATCTCTGGATCAGTAAAGATTTAATTACCTGCAAATGCTCGCATTCAAAGCATTCTCTTGCATCTTTGACTTTGTCTATACATATGTTTCTGGAACATACCTCTTCATTCACCTGAGGAAGCAGCAGTGCTCCGAAAGCTAGTGTTTGAAACACACCTGTTGCACTTTAACCTGGCGTTGTCAGACTTCTTACTGCGCACATCAGAGACTGACAGATAAAGATTCATTCACCACCCAAATGCCGATATGCCCCTTCCCCAACGGACACGCAAGCGCAACGCCACTGAAACTTTTGTAATGATTCTGATATGCAGACGTTTTAACGGAAACTGGCAAACAACATAATGATTTTATCCACTCAATAACAATATCAGAGATTGATCATTACAGATTTAGTTCAACCTTCACACAGATTTTCAGAGAATGAAAGATACTGAATGAATGACAGACTCTCAGACAGTCCCAGAGACTCTCGCAAAGCGATTTAACTGAATAACATAAACGTAGAAAATACAGCACAGAACAGGCCCTTCGGCCCACGATGTTGTGCCGTACCTTTGTCCTAGATTAATCATAAATTATCATTGAATTTACAGTGCAGAAGGAGGCCATTCGGACCATTGAGTCTGCACCGGCTCTTGGAAAGAGCACCCTACCCAAGGTCAACACCTCCACCCAACACCAAGGGCAATTTGGACACTAAGGGCAATTTATCATTGGCCAATTCACCTAACCCGCACATCTTTGGACTGTGGGAGGAAACCGGAGCACCCGGAGGAAACCCACGCAGACACGGGGAGGATGTGCAGACTCCGCACAGACAATGACACAAGCCGGAATCGAACCTGGGACCATGGAGCTGTGAAGCAATTGTGCTATCCACAATGCTACCGTGCTGCCCTTAAGAACAAATAAATCTACACTATATCATTTTACCGGAATCCATGTACCTATCCAATAGCTGCTTGAAGGTCCCTAATGTTTCCGACTCAACTACTTCCACAGGCAGTGCATTCCATGCCCCCACGACTCTCTGGGTAAAGAACCTACCTCTGATATCCCTCCTATATCTTCCACCTTTCACCTTAAATTTATGTCCCCTTGTAATGGTTTGTTCCACACGGGGAAAAAGTCTCTGACTGTCTACTCTATCTATTCCCCTGATCATCTTATAAACCTCTATCAAGTCGCCCCTCATCCTTCTCCGCTCTAATGAGAAAAGGCCTAGCACCCTCAACCTTTCCTCGTAAGACCTACTCTTCATTGCAGGCAACATCCTGGTAAATCTTCTTTGCACCTTTTCCAGAGCTTCCACATCCTTCCTAAAATGAGGCGACCAGAACTGTACACAGTACTCCAAATGTGGCCTTACCAAAGTTTTGTACAGCTGCATCATCACCTCACGGCTCTTAAATTCAATCCCTCTGTTAATGAACGCGAGCACACCATAGGCCTTCTTCACATCTCTATCCACTTGAGTGGCAACTTTCAAAGATGTATGAACAAAGACCCCAAGATCTCTCTGCTCCTCCACATTGCGAAGAATTCTACCGTTAACCCTGTATTCCGCATTCATATTTGTCCTTCCAAAATGGACAACCTCACACTTTTCAGGGTTAAACTCCATCTGCCACTTCTCAGCCCAGCTCTGCATCCTATCGATGTCTCTTTGCAGCCGACAACAACCCTCCTTACTATCCACAACTCCACCAATCTTCGTATTGTCTGCAAATTTACTGACCCACCCTTCAACTCCCTCATCCAAGTCATTAATGAAAATCACAAACAGCAGAGGACCCAGAACTGATCCCTGCGGTACGCCACTGGTAACTGGGATCCAGGCTGAATATTTGCCATCCACCACCACTCTCTGACTTCTATCGGTTAGCCAGTTCGTTATCCAACTGGCCAAATTTCCCACTATCCCATGCCTCCTTACTTTCTGCATAAGCCTACCATGGAGAACTTTATCAAATGCCTTACTAAAATGCATGTACACTACATCCACTGCTTTACCTTCATCCACATGCTTGGTCACCTCCTCAAAGAATTCAAGAAGATTTGTAAGGCAAGACCTACCCCTCACAAATCCGTGCTGACTATCCCTAATCAAGCAGTGTCTTTCCAGATGCTCAGAAATCCTATCCTTCAGTACCCTTTCCACTACTTTGCCTACCACCGAAGTAAGACTAACTGGCCTGTAATTCCCAGGGTTATCCCTAGTTCCTTTTTTGAACAGGGGCACGACATTCGCCACTCTCCAATCCCCTGGTACCACCCCTGTTGACAGTGAGGACGAAAAGATCATTGCCAACGGCTCTGCAATTTCATTTCTTGCTTCCCATAGAATCCTTGGATATATCCCGTCAGGCCCGGGGGACTTGTCTATCCTCAAGTTTTTCAAAATGCCGAACACATCTTCCTTCCTAACAAGTATTTCCTCGAGCTTACCAATCTGTTTCACACTGTCCTCTCCAACAATATCGCCCCTCTCATTTGTAAATCCAGAAGAAAAGTACTCGTTCAAGACCTCTCCTATCTCTTCAGACTCAATACACAATCTCCCGCTACTGTCCTTGATCGTACCTACCCTCGCTCTAGTCATTCTCATATTTCTCACGTATGTGTAAAAGGCCTTGGGGTTTTCCTTGATCCTACCCGCCAAAGATTGTTCATGCCCTCTCTTAGCTCTCCTAATCCCTTTCTTCAGATCCCTCCTGGCTATCTTGTATCCCGCCAATGCCCTGTCTGAACCTTGTTTCCTCAGCCTTACATAAGTCTCCTTTTTCTTCTTAACAAGACATTCAACCCCTCTTGTCAACCATGGTTCCCTCACTCGACCATCTCTTCCCTGCCTGACAGGGACATACATATCAAGGACACGTAGTACCTGTTCCTTGAACAAGTTCCACATTTCACTTGTGTCCTTCCCTACCAGCCTATGTTCCCAACTTATGCACTTCAATTCTTGTCTGACAACATCGTATTTACCCTTCCCCCAATTGTAAACCTTGCCCTGTTGCACGTACCAATCCCTCTCCATTACTAAAGTGAAAGTCACAGAATTGTGGTCACTATCTCCAAAATGCTCCCCCCACTAACAAATCTATCACTCGCCCTGGTTCATTACCCAGTACTAAATCCAATATTGCCCCTCCTCTGGTCGGACAATCTACATAATGTGTTAGAAAAGCTTCCTGGACACATTGCACAAACACCACCCCATCCAAACTATTTGATCTAAAGAGTTTCCACTCAATATTTGCGAAGTTAAAGTCGCCCATTACTACTACCCTATGACTTCTGCACCTTTCAAAAATCTGTTTCCCAATCTGTTCCTACACATCTCTATTACTATTGGGGGGCCTATAGAAAAGGTCGCTGCCTGGGGTGAGGTAAGTACTGATTAACTTACTTACCTTGCAGGTCAGCTGTTTAGTTCGGGAGTGAGAGCTGGGACCTTAGAATCAGCGCTGGAATTTGAAAAAGCGCGGGAGCTGCGAGGCAGAGGGGACCGTTTAAAAGGTCGCTGCCTGGGGTGAGGTAAGTACTGATTAACTTACTTACCTTGCAGGTCAGCTGTTTAGTTCGGGAGTGAGAGCTGAGACCTTAGAATCAGCGCGGGAATTTGAAAAGCGCGGGAGCTGCGAGGCAGAGGGGACCGTTTAAAAGGTCGCTGCCTGGGGTGAGGTAAGTACTGATTAACTTACTTACCTTGCAGGTCAGCTGTTTAGTTCGGGAGTGAGAGCTGGGACCTTAGAAACAGCGCGGGAATTTGAAAAAGCGTGGGAGCTGCGAGGCAGAGGGGACCGTTTAAAAGGTCGCTGCCTGGAGTGAGGTAAGTACAGATTAACTAACTTACCTTGCAGGTCAGCTGTTTAGTTCGGGAGTGAGAGCTGGGACCTTAGAATCAGCGCGGGAATTTGAAAAAGCGCGGGAGCTGCGAGGCAGAGGGGACCGTTTAAAAGGTCGCAGCCTGGGGTGAGGTAAGTACTGATTAACTTACTTACCTTGAAGGCCCAGTCGATTTCAGCAGGAGCGGAGCAGGCTAGTCTATTTCAGCGGGGGCAGTGCGGAAGTGATTCCTGGGAGGTAAGTCTCTCCTTTAATTTTTTTTTTTTTAATTTTAGTGTTTAAGGTGGGAACAGGAAGTCGACCGCGGACTTCTGGGAAGACCCTCACCAATAAATTCTGGTGGAGAGGAAGTAGCAGGTTACAGAGGGATATAGATAAGATGCAGAGCTGGGCTGAGAGGTGGCAAATGGAGTTTAATGTAGAGAAGTGTGAGGTGATTCACTTTGGAAGGAATAACAGGAATGCGGAATATTTGGCTAATGGTAAAGTTCTTGAAAGTGTGGATGAGCAGAGGGATCTAGGTGTCCATGTACATAGATCCCTGAAAGTTGCCACCCAGGTTGATAGGGTGGTGAAGAAGGCCTATGGAGTGTTGGCCTTTATTGGTAGAGGGATTGAGTTCCGGAGTCAGGAGGTCATGTTGCAGCTGTACAGAACTCTGGTACGGCCGCATTTGGAGTATTGCGTACAGTTCTGGTCACCGCATTATAGGAAGGACGTGGAGGCTTTGGAGCGGGTGCAGAGGAGATTTACCAGGATGTTGCCTGGTATGGAGGGAAAATCTTATGAGGAAAGGCTGATGGACTCGAGGTTGTTTTCGTTGGAGAGAAGAAGGTTAAGAGGAGACTTAATAGAGGCATAAAAAATGATTAGGGGGTTGGATAGGGTGGACAGTGAGAGCCTTCTCCCGCGGATGGAAATGGCTGGCACGAGGGGACATAACTTTAAACTGAGGGGTAATAGATATAGGACAGAGGTCAGAGGTAGGTTCTTTACGCAAAGAGTAGTGAGGCCGTGGAATGCCCTACCTGCTACAGTAGTGAACTCGCCAACATTGAGGGCATTTAAAAGTTTGTTGGATAAACATATGGATGATAATGGTATAGTGTAGGTTAGATGGCTTTTGTTTCGGTGCAACATCGTGGGCCGAAGGGCCTGTACTGCGCTGTATTGTTCTATGTTCTAAAACTCCTCACCAGGTGACTGCTCATTTCCTATTTCTGACTTCAACCCATACTACCTCAATAGGGTGATACTCCACGAACTGCCTTTCTGCAGCTGTTATACTATCACTAATTAAAAATGCCACCCCCCCCCCCCACCTCTTTTACCACCCTCCCTAATCTTATTGAAACATCTAGAACCAGGGACCTCCAACAACCATTTCTGCCTCTCTTCTATCCAAGTTTCCATGATGGCCACCACATCATAGTCCCAAGTACCGATCCATGCCTTAAGTTCACCCACCTTATTCCTGATGCTTCTTGCGTTGAAGTATACACACTTCAACCCATCTCCGTGCCTGCAAGTACTCTCCTTTGTCAGTGCTCCCTTCCCCACTGCCTCATTACATGCTTTGGCGTCCTGAATATCAGCTACCTTAGTTGCTGGACTACAAATCCGGTTCCCATTCCCCTGCAAAATTAGTTTAAACCCTCCCGAAGAGTACTAGAAAACCTCCCTCCCAGGATTTTGGTGCCCCTCTGGTTCAGATGCAACCCGTCCTGCTTGTACAGGTCCCACCTTCCCCAGAATGCGCTCCAATTATCCAAATACCTGAAGCCCTCCCTCCTACACCATTCCTGCAGCCACGTGTTCAACTGCACTCTCTCCCTATTCCTAGCCTCGCTATCACGTGGCACCAGCAACAAACCAGAGATGACAACTCTGTCTGTCCTGGCTTTCAACTTCTAGCCTAACTCCCTAAACTTGTTTATTACCTCCACACCCCTTTTCCTACGTATGTCGTTGGTACCAATGTGCACCACGACTTCTGGCTGCTCCCCCTCCCCCTTAAGGATCCTGAAGACACGATCCGAGACATCCCTGGCCCTGGCACCCGGGAGGCAACATACCTTCCGGGAGTCTCGCTCGCGACCACAGAATCTCCTATCTATTCCCCTAACCATTGAATCTCCTGCAACTATTGCTTTTCTATTCTCCCCCCTTCCCTTCTGAGCCCCAGAGCCAGACTCAGTGCCAGAGACCTGGCCGCTAGGGCCTTCCCCCGGTAGGTCATCCCCCCCCCAACAGCATCCAAAACGGTATACTTGTTTTGAAGGGGAACGGCCACGAGGGATCCCTGCACTGTCTGCCTGTTTGTTTTTTTTCCCCCTGACTGTAACCCAGCTATTCTTGTCCTGTACCTTGGGTGCGGTTACCTCCCTGTAACTCTTCTCAATCACCCCCTCTGCCTCCCGGATGATCCGAATTTCATCCAGCTTCAGCTCCAGTTCCCTAACACGGTCTTTGAGGAGCTGAAGTTGGGTGCACTTCCCGCAGGTATAGTCAGTGGGGACACCGGTGGTATCCCTCACCACCCACATCCTACAGGAGGAGCATGTACCTGGCCTAGCCTCCATTCCCTCTTACCTTACAGAATATAGCTGCCGTGTGGACTAACTAGATCTCCGCCCTCCGACTCTGCTCCCAGTCAGCTACACTTCCTATAAACTCCTGGCTCTCTTCGCACTCTTTGCGGAAATGTCAGAAACAAAATGAAAGGAGCACCTTACTCCCTCCTCACCTAACTCCCTCGGTCACCAAACTCTCACTATCGCACTCAAAAAGAACCAAATTCAGCACTTAGTGCAAACAAAGTCTGCACTGTCGGGGATCACTTTTACACTGTGAATCTAGCCTCTGAAAAACTGGCCTAACCCAATTAACTAATTAACAAGCTCCAGCTGCAAGTGCCTACAAGTAGGAGCCTGTTTAAAGCTGATTGAAAATTCACCTTCTTCTAAACCAAACAGCAACTTTTAAGTTAATTAACTAAATAAAAGAAAGACTAAACTTTAGATAAAAATGAAGCCTTATACTCCCTCAGTCACCAAACACTCACTATCGCACTCAAAAAGCACCAAATTCAGCACTCAAAGACAGATTGTTGCAGAACATATGTAACAATCCGAAGAATAATCGGAATATTACAAATATGGAATGAACCAGACTCTGCCATATAGTGTCAGAGACTGAAATATGCAGCAATTGTTTTTCAAAATTGATCGCATTTAGCAGGGTGGTAGTGTCAAATAGTCCGATGGAGCGAATCCGCAATGTGAAGATGGGGCCTTCTCTCCACAAGGACTGTGCAATGGTCACTCTGAACATATACAGTATGGGACATGGAGCTCCACAGACTGAATCCTACTTTCCACACAACACCACTGACTGGCTTGGATTTGTTTATTGTCACGTGTACCGAGGTACAGTGAAAAGTATTTTTCTGCGAGCAGCTCAACAGATCATTAAATACATGGGAAGAAAAGGGAAGAAAAGAAAATACATAATTGGGCAACACAACATATACAATGTAACTACATAAGCACTGGCATCTTATGAAGCATACAGGGTGTAGTGTTAATGAGGTCAGTCCATAAGAGGGTCATTTAGGAGTCTGATGACAGTGGGGAAGAAGCTGTTTTTGAGTCTGTTCGTGCATGTTCTCAGACTTCTGTATCTCCTGCCCGATGGAATAAGTTGGAAGAGTGAGTAAACCTGGTGGGAGGGGGGGCTTTGATTATGCTGCCCGCTTTCCCCAGGCAGCGGGAGGTGTAGATGGAGTCAATGGATGGGAGGCATGTTCGTGTGATGGACTGGGCAGTGCTCACGACTCTCTGACGTTTCTTGCGGTCCTGGGCCAAGCAGTTGCCATACCAGGCGTTGATGCACCCCAATAGGATGCTTTCTATGGTGCATCTGTAAAAGTTGGTAAGGGTTAATGTGGACATGCCGAATTTCCTTCGTTTCCTGAGGAAGTATAGGCGCTGTTGTGCTTTCTTGGTGGTAGCGTCGACGTGGGTAGACCAGGACAGATTTTTGGAGATGTGCACCCCTAGGAATTTGAAACTGCTAACCATCTCCACCTCGGCCCCGTTGATGCTGACAGGGGTGTGTACAGTACTTTCCTTCCTGAAGTCAATGACCAGCTCTTTAGTTTTACTGGCATTGAAGGAGAGATTGTTGTCGCTACACCACTCCACTCGGTTCTCTATATCCCGCCTGTATTCTGACTCGTCGTTGTTCGAGATCCGGCCCACTATGGTCGTATCGTGAGCAGACTTGTGGATGGATTTGGAACCAAGTTTTGCCACGCAGTCGTGTTTAGAGTAGTGGGCTAAGTACGCAGCCTTGCGGGACCCCGATGTTGAGGACTATTGTGGAGGAGGTGTTATTGTTCATTCTTACTGATTGTGGTCTGTTGGTCAGAAAATCGAGGATCCAGTTGCAGAGTGGGGAGTCAAGTCCTAGGTTTTGGAGCTTTGATATGAGCTTGGCTGGGATTATGATGTTGAAGGTGTAGCCATAGTCAATCAATAGGCGTCTGATGTAGGAGTCCTTGTTTTCGAGATGCTCTAGGGATGGGTGTAGGGCCAGGCGAATGGCGTCTGGTGTGGACCGATTGCAGAGATATGCGAATTGCAGTGGATCAAGGCGTTCTGGGAGTATGGAGGTGTTGCGCTTCATGGTGAACCCTGGTGAATTCCAAGAGCTGAATTATGTTGTCAACACTCACATAGAATGGCACACAGAATAAAATGGCGAGATCGTGGAAAATGTGGACCATTTTCCATGACCGGAAGCCTTCACTGAAAAAAGGCAGATCCAGCAGATAGGATTCGCCCTCACCTCCAATGAGTCAGCTCAGCCTTCAGCAGATTGAGAAAGAGAATACATGAGGAGCAGCTGCATGACAGAATCGTTCGGAGTGACTATTGCACAGTGCTTACTCAGCAACGGCAAAGACTGGTCCCGTATCATAGAATTTACAGTGCAGAAGGCGGCCATTTCTTGGAAATGGAGCACCAGCTCTTGAAAAGAGCACCCTACCCAAGGTTAACACCTCCACCCTATCCCCATAACCCAGTAACCCCACCCAACACGAAGGGCAATTTTGGACACTAAGGGCAATTTATCACGACTAATCCACCTAACCTGCACATCTTTGGACTGTGGGAGGAAACTGGAGCACCCGGAGAAAACCCACGCACATACGGGGAGGATGTGCAGACTCCGCACTGGCAGTGACCCAAGCCGGAATCGAACCTGGGACCTTGGAGCTGTGAAGCAATTGTGCTATCCACAATGCTACCGTGCCACCCTTATGTCCTTTATTCTGTTCGCAGTGGGGGCCAACGATCCAAAAATAACCCAATTTACCCAATGATCCCAGTATGAAAAGCAAGGGGCAAAAATTGTTACATTTGATATTATTTTAACAATGAAACGAATTTGAACAGGAATTCAGAAGGGCAGTGAGCTGATACAATAAGCTTCGGGAGGCAATGATAAGCTGGTTTGAGTAATCCGTGACTGTCGTTTGGCTCGTTGGTCTAGGGGTATGATTCTCGCTTAGGGATTTCCATTTGCGATAAAATGCGAGAGGTCCCGGGTTCAAATCCCGGACGAGCCCTGCTTTTTTTTTAAAAATTAGTACGATCGATGTGGTGTCATTGACTGAAGTAGGGTTTGAGCACGTTTGAGTTCCAGAGAATATATCAGTGCTGAACACGTGAAGACACGAACACGACATTTAAAGACCGTTTCACCATGGTGTAGGACTCTGAATTCCTCAGATATCAAGTAAAACAAACGAACGCTTGTGCATCCAGGTAGCTGGCTGGATGTAATGATTGTATGTAACCCCGATAAACCTTTGATTTATTTGCTGAACAAGAATCTTTCAATCTCCGCCTTAAAAATAGTCAATGTCCCGCTTCCGCCACCTTCTGAGGCAGAGTTCCAAAGTCGCACAACTCTCTGAGAGTGAGAAATGTCCACATCTACGTCCGAAAAGGGCGACATCCTTGTTATTCGCTGCCCAGTAGTTGTGCTCTCACCCTCAAGCAGTGACATCCTTTCCACGTCCACTTTGTCAAGACCATTCAAAATCTGATGTTCTTCAATCAGATCAACTGTCACTCTTCACATCTCCACTGGAAACAAGTGCAGTCTGTCTAACCTTTCCTCAATAGCAAACCCGCTCAAAGACCAACAAACAACAAAGAAAAGTACAGCACAGGAAGAGGCCCTTCGGCCCTCCAAGCGCGTGCCAACCATGCTGCCCGACTAAATTAAAATCTTCTACACTTCCTGGGTCCGTATCCCTCGATTCCCATCCTATTCATGTGTTTGTCAAGATGCCGCTTAAATGTAACTATCGTCCCTGCTTCCTCCACCTCCTCCTGTAGCGAGTTCCAGGCACCCACTACCCTCTGTGTTAAAAACTTGCCTCGTACATCTACTCCAAATCTTGCCCCTCGCACCTTAAACCTATGCCCCCTAGTAATTGACCCCTCTACCCTGGGGAAAAGCCTCTGACTATCCACTCTGTCTATGCCCCTCATAGTTTTGTAGACCTCTATCAGGTCGTCCCTCAACGTCCGTCGTTCCAGTGAGAACAAACCGAGTTTATTCAAACGCTCCTCATAGCTAATGCCTCCATAACAGGCAACATCCTGGTAAATCTCTTCTGCACCCTCTCTAAAGCCTCCACATCCTTCTGGTAGTGCGGCGACCAGAATTGAACACGATACTCCAAGTGTGGCCTTACTAAGGTTCTATACAGCTGCAACATGACTTGCCAAATCTTGTACTCAATGCCCCGGCCAATGAAGGCAAGCATGCCATATGCCGTCTTGACTACCTTCTCCAGCTGTGTTGCCCCTTTCAGTGACCTCTGGACCTGTAGACATAGATCTCTCTGACTTTCAATACTGTATATTCCCTACCTGCATTAGACCTTCCAAAATGCATTACCTCACATTTGTCCGGATTAAACTCCATCTGCCATCTCTCCGCCCAAGTCGCCAAACGAACTAAATCCTACTGTATCCTCTGACAGACCTCGTCGCTATCCGCAATTCCACCAACCTTTGTGTCATCTGCAAAATTGCTAATCAGACCATTTACATTTCCCTCCAAACCATTTATACACACTACGAACAGCAAAGGTCCCAGCCCTGATCCCTGCGGAACAACACTAGTCCCAGCCCTCCAATTAGAAAAGCACCCTTCCATTGCTACTCTCTGCCTTCTATGACCTAGCCAGTTCTGTTTCCACCTTGCCAGCTTACCTTTGATCCCGTGTGACTTCACCTTTTATACTAGTCTACCATAAGGGACCTTGTCAAAGGCCTTACTGAAGTCCATGTAGACAACATCCACTGCCCTACCTGCATCAATCATCTCTGTGACCTCTTCGAAAAACTCTATCAAGTTAGCGAGACACAAAACCATGCTGCCTCTCACTAATACGTCCATTTGCTTCCAAATGGGAGTAGATTCTGTCTAGAAGGATTCTCTCCAGTAATTTCCCTACCACTGACGAAAGGCTCATTCCTGGCACCAATCGAGGAAACCTTATCTGAACCGTTTCCAACGTATTTACATCTTTCCCTAAATAAGGAAACCCAAACTGCACAGAATTAGCGAAATGTTACAGCTCCTGGAATAAAAGGGACAGTAGCAATATGGATATAAATGTGGTTGAATAATCAGAAACAGAATATAATGGTCAATGGAGACTTTTCGGACTGGAAGAAGGTTTGAGTGTTCCACATGGGTTCCTACTGGAACATTTGCTTCCCTGATATCTAACAATTTGTAGATCATGGTGTACAGGGAACAGTTTCAAATTTGGGGATGGTACAGATTTGGAAATTTTGAAAACTGAGACGTGGACAGTCTAGAACTTCAAACGACAACAGATGATTTTCAGTCTGGAGACGTGTGAGATGATGCATTTTGGTAGGGAAGTATAGAATCACAGAATTTACAGTGCCGAAGGTGGCCATTCGGGCCATAGAATCTGCACCGGCTCTTCAAAGAGCACCCCCATGAAGCCAACACCTCCACCCTATCCCGCACCCCAGCAACCCCATCTAACCTAAGGGCAATTTAGCATGGCCGATCCACCTAATCTGCACATCTTTGGAGTGTGGGAGGAAACCGGAGCTCCCGGCCGAAACCCACGGAGAACACAGACAATGATCCAAGCGGGTATCGAACCTGAGACGCGGCGCTGTGAAGCCATAGTGCTAACCACTATGTTACCGTGCTGCCCCTCAACTATTTATGGGATGAAGGAGCCGACAGAGCTGGGTGTATATGTGGATAGATCATTGAAGGTGGACAGGTGGAGAGAGCAGGTAATAATGCAAATCTTATTCTGGGCTTATTTACGAGTGGAAAAGAGAACAAGAGGAAGGAGGTTATGCTGAATCTGTACAAGGCACCAGTTAGACATCAGATGGAATATTTTGCACAACTCTGGGAGCCACAATATTGGAAGGCTGTGGACGTATTGGGCAGCGTGCAGAAGAGGTTTACAGGATTGATTCCATTTATGAGGCTAGATTGGAGATAGAACATAGATAGAACATAGAACAATACAGCGCAGTACAGGCCCTTCGGCCCACGATGTTGCACCGAAACAAAAGCCATCTAACCTACACTATGCCATTATCATCCATATGTTTATCCAATAAACTTTTAAATGCCCTCAATGTTGGCGAGTTCACTACTGTAGCAGGTAGGGCATTCCACGGCCTCACTACTCTTTGCGTAAAGAACCTACCTCTGACCTCTGTCCTATATCTATTACCCCTCAGTTTAAAGTTATGTCCCCTCGTGCCAGCCATATCCATCCGCGGGAGAAGGCTCTCACTGTCCAGCCTATCCAACCCCCTGATCATTTTGTATGCCTCTATTAAGTCTCCTCTTAACCTTCTTCTCTCCAACGAAAACAACCTCAAGTCCATCAGCCTTTCCTCATAAGATTTTCCCTCCATACCAGGCAACATCCTGGTAAATCTCCTCTGCACCCGTTCCAAAGCCTCCACGTCCTTCCTATAATGCGGTGACCAGAACTGTACGCAATACTCCAAATGCGGCTGTACCAGAGTTCTGTACAGCTGCAACATGACCTCCCGACTCCGGAACTCAATCCCTCTACCAATAAAGGCCAGCACTCCATAGGCCTTCTTCACAACCCTATCAACCTGGGTGGCAACTTTCAGGGATCTATGTACATGGACACCTAGATCCCTCTGCTCATCCACACTTTCAAGAACTTTACCATTAGCCAAATATTCCGCATTCCTGTTATTCCTTCCAAAGTGAATCACCTCACACTTCTCTACATTAAACTCCATTTGCCACCTCTCAGCCCAGCTCTGCATCTTATCTATATCCCTCTGTAACCTGTTACATCCTTCCACACTATCGGCAACACCACCGACTTTAGTATCGTCTGCAAATTTACTCACCCACCCTTCTGCGCCTTCCTCTAGGTCATTGATAAAAATGACAAACAGCAACGGCCCCAGAACAGATCCTTGTGGTACTCCACTTGTGACTGTACTCCATTCTGAACATTTCCCATCAACCACCACCCTCTGTCTTCTTTCAGCTAGCCAATTTCTGATCCACATCTCTAAATCACCCTCAATCCCCAGCCTCCGTATTTTTTGCAATAGCCTACCGTGGGGAACCTTATCAAACGCTTTGCTGAAATCCATATACACCACATCAACTGCTCTCCCCTCGTCTACCTGTTCAGTCACCTTCTCAAAGAACTTAATAAGGTTTGTGAGGCATGACCTACCCTTCACAAAGCCATGCTGACTATCCCTGATCATATTATCCCTATCTAGATGATTATAAATCTTGTCTCTTATAATCCCCTCCAAGACTTTACCCACTACAGACGTGAGGCTCACCGGTCTATAGTTGCCGGGGTTATCTCTGCTCCCCTTTTTGAACAAAGGGACCACATTTGCTGTCCTCCAGTCCTCTGGCACTATTCCTGTAGCCAATGATGACATAAAAATCAAAGCCAAAGATCCAGCAATCTCTTCCCTGGCCTCCCAGAGAATCCTAGGATAAATCCCATCAGGTCCCGGGGACTTATCTATTTACAGCCTGTCCAGAATTGCCAACACCTCTTCCCTACGTACCTCAATGCCATCTATTCTATTAGCCTGGGGCTCAGCATTCTCCTCCACAACATTATCTTTTTCCTGAGTGATTACTGACGAAAAATATTCATTTCGTATCTCGCCTATCTCTTCAGACTCCACACACAATTTCCCATCCCTGTCCTTGACTGGTCCTACTCTTTCCCTAGTCATTCGCTTATTCCTGACATACCTATAGAAAGCTTTTGGGTTTTCCTTGATCCTTCCTGCCAAATACTTCTCATGTCCCCTCCTTGCTCGTCTTAGCTCTCTCTTTAACGTTCTCCTTGGAGAGGATAAGGCAGAGAGGAGATATGAGGTTCAAAATCATGAGGGGGCTAGGCGGAGTAAACAGAGAGAAACAGTTCCCCCGAGTAAAAAGTGCAAGAATGAGAGGGCACAGATTTCCGTTGATTTGCAAAGGAAGCAGATGTGATGTTTGAAAAAGAAGCACTTTTGCACAACGAGTGCTTCGGGTCTGGAATGCACTGAGGAGTGAATCTTCTTGCACCATTCTCTATACCGATATTCCTAATCCTCTGTCTGATAATCGATTTAAATCACGACACCAGTTTTGGGCAGCAGTTTGGCACCATGAAAACTTGCGGCTTCAGAAGCTCCAAAACAGACGCCAGCTTCATCTGGGGCACTGCTGGCAGATTTTGCCTTTCCAGAACCGGCCGCCCAGCCGTGAAAACAAGTCCATCAGAAGATCTCATTACAATGTAAGACGGAGGAGCAGAAGTAGGCCATTCGGCCCATCGTGTCTGCTCCACCATTCAAAGAGGTTATGTCTGATCTGATATAATCCTCAAACCCAGTTTCCCGCCTTATCCCCATAATCCTTGCTTTCCTTTACTGATTAAAAATCTGTCTCAAGGGCAGCACGGTGGTTCAATAGTTTATACAGCTGCGTCACGGCACCGAAGGCCCATGTTCGATCCCGGCTCTGGGTCACTATCTGCCTCGAGTTTGCATATTCTCCCTGTGTTTGGGTGCGTTTCGCTCCCACAACCAAAAGATGTGCAGGGTCGGTGGATTGGTTGCAAAATTGCCCCTTAGTTGGAAACAATGTTCGCATACTCTAAATTTAAAAAAAATCTGTCTGTGGCATCCTTCAACAAATTAACTGACCCACCCTCTACAGCCCTATTCGATTCATACAAACATTTCTACAGATGCTCTATACTCTGAGAGAAGAAACTACTCATCATTTCTGGTTGAAATGGGCGGCCACTTACTCTGAGATTATTCCTTCTGGTCCTAGACTCTCCCACATGGTGAACCAGCTTCTCAGCATTTATCCTGTCAAGCACCCCCCCCCCCCCCCCGCCCCAGGGTGAATATAGAGGGATGTGGGCCAAATGCGGGCAAGTGTGACTAGCTGAGTGATAGAAACTGGGCGGCATGGTCAAGCTGGGCCGAAGGGCCAGTTTCCATGCTGGAACATCTATGACTGTAACCATCTTCCTGAGGACATTAGAATTCCCTCCACAGAATTGTATTG
Source organism: Scyliorhinus torazame (assembly GCF_047496885.1). Lineage (NCBI taxonomy): Eukaryota > Metazoa > Chordata > Chondrichthyes > Carcharhiniformes > Scyliorhinidae > Scyliorhinus > Scyliorhinus torazame. The sequence goes on from NC_092730.1 coordinate 36,223,309, forward strand.
AACCGATTGATACATAATATTTTATTCAATTCTTTATCCAAATCAATCAGATATTGTGGATTCATTCGGCGGTAAACGAAAGACTAAGATGAGAGAGGAGGGAAAACTGGATTGTCAGCAAAAGTTCCACCGGATTTCTGTATAAAACGACCGCGGCAGGACTCGAACCTGCAATCGCCTGATATCATTAATAGAATCACCGAAGTCAGACGCCTTATCCATTAGGCCACGCGGCAACCGGGTGCAACATCTGAGCTGATGTTTAGCCCACGTGAAAAAATACTGCGATTATTTGTGTTTCATTTCTGTTTTTTGATGATCCGCTCTTTCCCAGATCCCAGAAAATATAAGGGAAAGCTCCAGCTGCCGGACATGGTCATTTTCAAAGTGTAAAAGCCCTTCACTGTGTGAGCTGTGAAGATTTATGGAGGCTCGGGGACTCTCAGGCTGGCCAAGGCTCTTTGTCCGACTCCATTCACAGGAAAAGTGACTTCAGTTTCCACAATAACATCCGCTCTCTCTGAAACCCCCAAACTGAAATTCAGACTCACCATTAAGGTGAAGACTGCGGACTGCGGTTCCCGCTCCTGTTGTTTAATACAGATCACTATAACTGTGTACATTGAGCAGAAAGAAATTGCTGTTGTTTGTAAACATTTCTTACTGAACTCACTGTCATTCTGCATTAACAGGACGACTTTGAATCTCCTGATATTTGACAAATTTGCTCAAGCGGGTTAATATAAAATATATTATTTGCATCGTGCTTTTGAATGGAGTCATTTCGAGAACATTCCCACACAGAGAGAAATTCCTGGAACAAGCTGCAGAAAAATTCCGTGCGCCTGACGTGATTTCAACGCAACCTTCTGATCTGGAGTCAGGCGCGCTCCCGTTGCGCCGCAAGCGCAAATTAACTCAGAGATTATTTTTATTTATTTACACTTTGACAGTGTTCTGTACATCAGCAACTGTGCGAAAGAAACGCAAAGAAGTCAGATTGAAGGATACTAAAGGGCCCTGAAGTAAAGCAGTTGTACCACGTGGTTAAGGTGATGCACAATAATCCATTGTGCTCTGTACACGTGGCTTCATATCCCATCCTCGTCTGTAACGTGTCTGTTGTGTCTCTGTTTGGTCCACTTCATGAGGATGAAGTGAAAAAGCTGCGGCTTTTAGCTATTGTTTGACGGCTTGTGGGTGAATAGTGGAACACTGTCCATATTGAAACCACATTAAAAATGATGAGAAAGTTACTTATTTCACTCCCCACCCTAATTGCGCCTAAATTCTGAGTTAGAAACTGTTTCTCTTTCTCGGTTTGAAACTGACGAAGTCGCTCAAAAGTTCACTTCCAAATTACTACTGCAATGGCCGGGAATCGAGCCCGGGTCAACTGCTTGGAAGGCAGCTATGCTCACCACTATACCACCATCTCTCACGGAAGAAATCTGAGTCATTTTGGTACTTCACATTAGTTTATAAAGTGTTCCGTGAAAAAATCCTGCTCTGCGTAGCTTATTTCCCTCCAATTTGAAATGCTCCTGAATGAATGTATCCGTGTCGCACTGCTCCCGTTCAGCCACCAGATGGCACCAGTCCACCATAAATGTATTTCACCAATTTAATTCTGATGTTCTGTGTGTCATCACATAGGACACTTACTCTGGGCTGAGACCTTACCTTGTCCTGGTGTCCGGATGCTGCCGCTTTCACCATGTTTAAGTTATCACATAGCCCCTCGAGTGCAAGAGGAGGCTCATCGAGTCGGCTGCGGCCCTTAGCCCAATCCCCACTTCACCGGTTGGTCACATCAGTGTGTCAGGATGGCGGGGAGAGAAAATGCTGGAAAATCTCAGTAGGTCCGGAAGCATCTGTAGGGAGAGAAAAGACCGAACGTTTCGAGTCTAATGACGCTTTGTCAAAGCCGAGTCATTGGACTCGAAACGTTAGCTCTTTTCTCTCCCTACAGATGCTGCTCGACTTGCTGAGATTTTCCAGCATTTTCTCTTTCGTTTCAGATTCCAGCATCCGCAGGAATTTGCTGTTAACCAATGTTTTTCCCAGTGTGGCCGAGTGTTAAGGTCGCAGACTTTTCTGAAGGCATGCGTTCGAGTCCCACCCCTGACATTGACTTTTCCTCCGTGAGGCTCCATCCAACCCCGCGGGATCTCTCACCTGGAAACACAAGGGGAGCAGATACAGAGAAACCGCGACCACCTGCAAGTTCCACTCCGAGACACACACCATCCTGGGAAATATGTCACCCTTTCTGTGGCTGGCTTACAATCCCGGAACTCCCTCCCTAACAGCACTGTGTGTGTACATACACCACATGGACTTGCAGCGGCTCAAGATTCACGTCACCGCCAAATTCTCAAGGGTAATACATTTTGGACAATAATTGTTGACGGATTCAGCGACACTCACATCCCGTCAATAACTTTTAAAATATTTTGGAAACCGAGTCCCCTGAACTCAGCTCAGAAAGTTCACTAATCACAAAGCAAATTACTTCAAATGTTGATCATCATAAATAATAAACACAGGAAATGCTGGAATTGCTCAGAATTAAACATCATCTATGGGGAGAAAACTGGAAGCAGCGTTCCAGCTCTGTGATTGGATCATTTCCTTCTCTCTCAATGTGAAATCCTGGACTCAGCTGATAAACAGCAAGATGCCAATCACCAGTCATCAGTATCAGAAACAATGAACCTTTAGGATAGCGAGGCCGAGCGGTCTGAGGAGATGGGTTTAGGTTTCAGTCTCTTCGAGGATGCGGGTGGAAATCCAACCGCTGCCAACATTTGTAGGAAAAGCGGCTAAGGTGGGAAATGGAAATAAAAGTGAACGATGTTGCAAAACTCTTGCTCTTATCCCAAAAGATCTTTCCGTTACTGACATTGTTGTGTCCTGTGTAAGTCGAGCTGAACTGATTTGGTGCCGCTTGTTCTCACCTTGCAGCCCGTCAGTCTCCGTATTCCAGGGACCATTTATGACGTCATCAAAAACACCCTCCCCTGCTCTCCCCATTCACCAGACTGAAGGGACAATCCCCTCCGCGACCGCTGCTCCGCCGCCAATATCACTTCTCTTTCTATCTGCACCTTTCTTTGCAAGTGCAGGAGATGCAACTCCTGCCTTTTTACCCCCTCCCTCCTCATCATCCAAGGGCCCAAAACACTCCTTCCAAGTGAACCAGTGAGACACTTGTGCTTTTCAGTTGAAGCTCCTGTATTTGTTGCCACAATTTGGTCTCATCTACTTCAACAGGCCAAATAACAGTCTGTGACCGCTTTGAGAAATCTCTGTCAATCCACAACCCTGACTTCGAGCTTCCTGCCACTTGTCATTTCAATTCTCCACCTCCCCACTCTGACCTTTCTGTCATTGGTCATCCGTGTTCCAATTGAGATTAACGGAAACTCGAGTAAAACCACCTCAACATTTAAGTAGCCACCTACAGAATTCCGTCCTCAACATCGAGCTCAGTAATTTTAGATTATACAATCTCTCTCCATTTTGTTTGGTGTGTTTCTTGCCGGTCCGTTTGTTTGTCTTTTGCTTCTAATTGCATTCATTCATTTTGCAATTGGACGGCGGAGAGACAGCTGGAGATTTTTCTAGAATCAAGGCTCAGACAGCTGAAGACGCGGGCGCCATTGATGGAACAATGAAAAGTGCAAATGACAAGAGGACAAGGAAAGAGAAAGGTCTGGGAATGGAACTGGAACTCCAGTGAGAAATCTCCGCCTGAACCACTAATGTTCACACGGCCGCTCATTTCACGTGTCCAGTCGGAAACCTGTCTGAAGGAACATGCAGTCTGACAGAGCGCCTGTGATAATCCTCCACTGTCTAAAGCTGCAACATGATAAACGTGTCGATTAACATCATCCTTGTTTGGAGTTGCCTGTGAGTAACAAACTGCCCGCTGATATATCTGCCCGGTTTGCAATCTGTCTGAGGAGGGAACAGACTGAATTTTATTTTAGTCCAGAATGGGTTTGTTCTGTGACGTTGCTCAGACGGGAAAGAGGAGATTGACTGGAATCACCTTTCAGACGGAAGCTCGTCGGGGCGGCAGTTTCACTTATCTGGGAACATTAATAAACCTGTTACTGATTTCTTCAAACATTGCCGAAAATCTGACTCTGGTGGGACTCGACCCCACAACTTTTAAATGTCTCATCACGACAACGACGAAAAGTCCAATGCGCCACAGCGCCACACCTGCACCGCTTTCCCTTCCCCATATGGGGATTTCTGTAGTTGTCCAACAGGCAGTTCAAAAGTTCAGTCATTCGCACAGTGACGACATTTCAAAACTACTTCATTGTCTGGGAATGTTTTGGGCCGCCCTGTGGTTGTGAAAAGCGCTACAGAAATTCTAGTAAAACTCCGAAAGGACACAGCCAGGTTGGTGCAATGGGAGGACATGTAGCAGACAAGGAATGAAGTGATTTATTTTTGTAGGAAGAACAGAAGTAGACAATATAAAATAAAGTGTCTATTTACAAAAAAGAGTGCAGGAACAGCGGGACATGGATGGACATGTGTACAAATCATTGAAGGTGACAGGGCAGGTTGTAAGAGTCGTTTATAAATCAAACAGTGTCATTACTTTATTAATAGCTCCTGACTGCAGAGGCTTTTCTTGTGAAACCGTTCATTGGAAAACCTCTTTCCCTGGAGGGAGGCGGGAGTTTGGAACTCGCTGCCTGAAAGGCTGGTGGAGCAGAGAGCCTCATAATATCTAAGAAGTGTTTAGATGGGCACTTGCGACCCCAGGGTACACGAGGCGATGTGCCAAGTGCTGGGAAATGGGATGAGAATGGTTCGGTGGTTGTTTTTGACCGGCACAGATGCGATTGGCTGAAGGGCCATTTCTCTGCTGTCTGATTCGAAGACTTTATGAATGAAATGCAACATGTTTTTGCAGCTGTCTCTGTTTATATCCTGTTGTATTCACAGGAACAAACAAACTGGGCTGGCCGTTGAGCACCTCGAGACTGCTCTGCCCTACATTTAGATTGAGTAAGGGCTCCGTGTATTTTAACTCCAGCTCCCTGACAGGATTTCAGAAACCCTCCACAAACGGCAGTCTTATTGAACAATACAGGTCCCAGAGATGGATAATCAGCGATAATCACAGCCAGAGGGACCTGCAATAACCCTCAGTGCAGAAAAAGCAACTCATTGTCCTTTGGCCCAACAGCAAAATACTGCGGATGCTGCAAACCCGAGACAAAAACAGAAAATGCTGCAAATATTCAGCTGATCCGGCAGCTTCTGTGGAGAGAGGAACAGGTCGTTCCAATGAAAGGTCAGGATCTGAAATGGTAACTAGTTCTCTTGTCAGAGATACCACGGATCCGTAAAATATTTCAAGCATTCCGTTTTGTTCAGCGAAACATCCTCACACTCTGTAGCTAAAATCAATCCCAGCAGAGTGTCATTGTGTTTGACCTGATCTGTGTGATTGAACACTTCCTCCATAGAGTCACAGAGTCATAGATGTTTACAGCATGGAAACAGGCCCTCCGGCCCAGCTTGTCCATGCCGCCCAGTTTCTATCACTAAGTTAGTCCCACTTGCCCACATTTGATCTATATCCCTCTATATCCACCATGCCCAGGTAAATATCTCACTGTTTTTAAAAGGAAAACATTGTACCGACTCTACACTGCCTCTGGCAGCCCGCATAGGATGCTCACCACCCTCTGTGTGAAAACAAATCCTCTCTGGTCTCTTTGGCATCTCTCCCCTCTCACCTTAAACCTATGCCTTTTAGGCTCCTCTACCTTTGGGTAAATATGTTGACTATCTGCCTGATCTATGCTCCTCATTGTTTTATAGGCCTCTATCAGTTCACCTCGAAGTCTCCGACGCTCCAGCGAAAAAAGTCCAAACCTCTCCAGTCTCTCCTTATAACCCAGAGGACCAAGTCTTGGTAGCATCCTCGTAAATCTCTTCGGCACTCTTTCTAGTTTACCAATATACTTTCCATAATCGGGTGACTAGAACTGAACATAGTATTTCATGTGTGTTCTTCCCAATGTCTTGTGCAACTTCAATAAGACGTCCCGACTCCTGTATTCAATATCCTGACCAATAAAAGCGAGCATGCTGAATGGCTTCTTCACCACCCTGTCCACCTGCGACTCTACCTACAAGGAGCTCCGAACTTGTACCCCTAGACCTCTTTGTCTGCAATTCTCCCCAAGAGCATAACAGCGCAAAATCAGTCTTTGTTCCAGAATTGCAGGTTTAAATTGTCCTTCACTTTCCAGTGGATAATTTACAGACATTTTAACACAAGGACTGAATTCAGTCCAATGGTTAAAACTTTCGACTAGAAATCAACTGGATTTTTCCCTTTGACTTGAGTCCTGCTCCCAGAGAATCTGTTCAGTAGTTAAAATAATGTCTTCTTTTGAATCCTTTATTTCCACCGAATGTTGACGGTGAAATTCCTCACAATTCTCTCCATTGTTATCTACTCTGCAGGTATTGACTGCACCATCTAATGGAGACATGCTCACTGGGCTGTGGGAGAGGCTTTCTTTCAGGTTTGAGGCCTCTTTTGGTCATTAAACAATAACCGGATATCTGCAGAGGAACTCGGAATACCAAACCTCTCTTCCCTGGATGAACTTAATCAGGGGACAAAATGTTAGTTGAATACAGAATAAAAGGTTTGAGGATTTGGGGTGAGATTCCTGGAGTTTTGTTAAGAGAGCGATGTTGTGGAGCATTGTGATAATAGCAGGATACGAGTTTGGGATATTGCCCAGTCTGTGTGGGGGGCGGGGGGAAGGAAATTGTCTTGCCTGCCCACCCAAGCTGAATGTTGGGGTTGAGGAGGTGATCAGATTCCGTGCGGAGGGTGAAATCCTTTCACTGAATTTCACGTTTACAGCTCAGGTGCTCGTGGAATCGCTGCTGTATTCCCAGGAGGTGGTGGTCTCATTCTTAAAGCAAAAACCTTCAATCCAGGACGGGTTTGTCAATAAGAACAAGCTGGAGGATTGGGCTGTTAGAAACTGTCCAGCACTGATTCGCTTTATTCATTGTTGTGTCCTGGAATAAACAAGTGGATTGTAGCTGTCCATTAAAAACACAAATAGAATTCGGACGTTTCTGGCCAGTAACTTCACAATGTCCACTATTACATCACTCAGCATCCTCAGCTGCATCACATCTGGTCCACATGACATGTGACCATTACCTACAGCCAGTCGTTCTCGTTCCTCTGCTTTAACAAAAGTTTTATACAAAAGAAAACATTTACGAATGGTGGATGAGGAAAGTGAGCACTTTTATTGAAGGGAGTTTAAAGAAACCTTTGTGATAAAGAAGTGTGATCAGGGAAATTAAAGTTACAATAAGTGGAATGAAGGCGCGGGTTGTTCCTGGACTGACTGCAGAATTTGATGATTATTTATTCAATACAGATTTCAGACCAATTGTATTTGATGTCATTAAGAAGAGTAACATTGAAGGAAGCATGTCATTGTCTATAATGTGTCATTACCTCCTTTTATCAAAATTGCTCTGATAGATGGGATTCAAAGAATTGGAGTCATATGGCATTCGTGTGGATTGTTAGATCCTGGCCAGGGTTCAAACAAATCCTTTGGAAAACCGCCAAGACCGAGGAGATTGTGCAGTGGAGATTGACTGGAGTGGTATTAGTGGTGAAGAGTGTGCTTCCGGAAGATGTATTTCCAATATTGCAAACCAGGCTGCACATTCAGAACCTTCTTACCAACTTCTCATCGATGAAAAGGATGCACTGGTGAAAATCTTCCATGAATCCTTAAATTCTGGAAAATCGCAGCGTGTTTACTTCAGACAGGCATCATAATGAGCGCAGGCTGGTAGTGCCGGAGAGCCTGTTCCTGTGCTGTACTGTTCTTTATGGAAAACTGCCAACATAACACCCTTATTCGAAAAGGGAGGGAGACAGAAACAGATAACTAAATGCTAGTTAGCATAATATCTGTCATGTGGAAACTGTCAGAGTCCATTCTAAAGGATATAATAGCAGAACATTTAGCAATATATAACATAATGAAACAGATTCAGCATGGCTTCAAGAAGGGCACATCATGCATGACAATCTGTTCGAATTATTTGAAGTGGTAATGATCAGGATAAATAAAGGGGAATCCTGCCTCCAGCTGCCTCCCTACCTCCAGTTCCCTCCATCTGTTCCTCTCACAATTTCACCCATTGTGTCACTCACCTCCTTTCCCCCCTCTCACCCTTCCTCGTTTTTCCTATCCGCCCTCCATCTATTATCCATTTCTCTTTCTCTGGGATCTGCCTTGTCTCCAGGCTCCCACTGACCCCGGGCTCGGGGACTCTCAGGCCGGCCAGGACTCTTTAACCGGCTCCATTCACAGGAAAAGTGGCTTCAGTTTGCACAATATCATCCGCTCTCTCTGAAACCCCCAAACTGAAATTCAGACTCACCGTGAAGGTGAAGACTGCGAGGGCAGCATTGCGGCACAGTGGTTAGCACTGCTGCCTCACGGCGCCGAGGTGCCAGGTTCGATCCCGGCAATGGGTCACTCTCCGTGTGGAGTTTGCACCTTCTCCCGTGTATGCGTGAGTTTCGTCCCCTGAATCCTAAGATGTGCAAGCGAGGTGGATTGGCCACGCTAAATTGCCCCTTAATTGGGAAAAATGAATTGGGTACTCTAAATTCTTTTAAAACAAGGTGAAGACTGCGGGCCCCGCTCCTGCTGTTTAATACAGATCACTATAACTGGGCACAGTGAGCAGAAAGAAATTCGTGTTGTTTGTGTGCATTTCACTCCAATTTGAAACGCTCCTGAATGAAAGTGTCTGTGTCACACGGCTCCCGTTCAGCCAGGAGATTGCACCAGTCCACAATAAATGTATGTATGCAATTTATTTCTGATGTTCTGTGTGTCATTACATAGGACTCTTACTCTGATCTGAGACCTTACCTTGTCCTTGTGTCCTGATGCTGCCCTTTTCATCCTGTTTCCGTAATAACTTTTTACTGGTATTAATTATGTAACTTACTTAGTGATTAATTTATTCAGCCACTAGGAGTTTTTTAAGCTCATTTTGTAGACGGAACGTTGCGTGGTTCGTATTTCTGGCCCGTTTAACCCACCTATTTACTATTGCTTCAGACTGAGAACTTAGTTATTAATGTTGAAGATTGTCGTTAATTTAAACTATGTTTCCACTCAAAACAAATTGATTCTGGCTGTTAGATATGAAACCCGTGGGTGATGAGAACAATTGGTGAATTTTATTTGAGGAGTGTCCACTCCTTTTCTGTCCTGACCTGCGATATTTAATTAAATAATTCACCACTGTGATGGCCAGGAACTGAACCTGGGACATGCTGGGACAGTCACCACTATACCACCATCTGTCCCCGGGCTATGCCATCCGCTCTGTATTTATAGAACGAATACACAAACAATGAAGCGGGGGAATGTATTAAATCAGAGATTGGATATTCTTGTAACCAATATGGCTGTAATGGGAATCTTTCATTTTCCGTTAGATCGGGATGAGCTGGATCGCTCAGGCAGAAATCAGATATCTGGGGATTTAAATGTGATTACTACAATGATAATATTTAACCATGTTAATGTTATTTTGCTCCAATTGAAACGTGTCACGAATACATCGTTACCTTGCTGCACAACTTGCTTTCTGCCAGGAGATGGCAGCAGTGCGCAATAGTTTGGGTCTTCTGATTGTGTCCACAGATCTGGATAGGAATGGAGCTGCTGCTTCCCGGGGAGCTGCCAAGCAAGAGGCACAGATATTGACCAACTGCACCTGCTCCAAATGGATTCCCCAATTTACTGAACAAAACAAAAACAAGCACAAGTCATATTTTAAGAAACTATGACAGTGACTCTGAAAACAACACACCAACACCTCTTGTAGAATCGATTTGCTGGAACTAATTAAAGATGAACCGTTTCAATAACAGCCGTAATTCCTTAGCAGTTCTGCGACAGGCGCTGACTGGTTAAAAGTCTGCTTCACTTTTCAATGTCCGCCTCAATAAAATCAATCACAGGCCCATGATCTGCTTTCCTCCTGTTCTCAGACACATCCACTTTGTACAAGGGCGCACTAACTGGTTTTCAGAGTAAGAGTCAGACTGCAGTCACCTCGTTCTCTCTCGATCCCTTTATCTCAGAGCCACCTCACAACCAGGAATGGAACTTCTCACAGAGCCAAGAATGGAATGGTTTGTCGATTCTTCCACTGATTCAGGACCGTCCATCACCAGGATGTATTCGTCCAAAAGAGTTTGGATAAGATGGGGCTGAGTTTCACTGTGTATCCAATCAGTCCCCGGAGAAGCACAAAAACAGTGAGTGAGGGAGAGGGAAGGAAATAAAGAAACAGATAGAGAGATAAAATATGGTCCATTTCTACCACGATCTTTTCCCCCAGAAATACATTCACCTGAATGAAACCGAACCACGTTTCCATTCGCTGCCGTTGCTGCTTCTCCTTCCAAACGTTGCAGGAAACGTTATTATTTATTGATTGTTGTTTTGAGTGCGAGCTTCTTTATATTTCGTTCAGTTTCCCCAAAAAATGTTAGACTGAACTCGGTTCAAACCGTTCATTTACAAACATTCCGATTTATTCTCGAGTCAGTGGCTTGTGCGGGGACTTCTGCAAACATTTCGATTCACAGTCGCTGGAGCAAGGCTCGAACCTGCGCGGGGAATCCCCATTGGATTTCAAGTCCAACGCCTTAACCACTCGGCCATCGCAGCTGTGTCATTCATCAATAATTTGGTCGATAGAATACATTCTAAAACCAGCCTGGAATCACTCCAGGAAGTTATTGCATTCAAACGATCAACGGGGCCCCGGGGTTTATGTGAGGAGTGGTTGAATCTTCGTGGAAAATGACCATTGGATTTGGAGAGAAGCCTTGAGAGAATCGAAAACCTCAGCTCCCTAAACGCACAATTCCACTGATTAAATAGTTTGTGAAACAACATCAGTTACATTGGAAATATATTAGAAATTCCAATGGAACAGGGCCACACTTCCCAGTCTGGAAGTAAATTAAAGTGATAAAATCTAGGAATTACAGCACAGAAGGAGACCTGTGCAGGCCGAATTGCCACATGATGACCTGATGACGCAACTAACATGATCACGTGTCGGGATTCCGGCAGTTCTCCCCTTATCGCGGTCAGAGCACAAGCCAGGAGCCGCTGCTCAACTATTAAGTCAGTTATTTTTTATTACAAGTCTTTGGTCGCCAGTCATTGAGAGACCAGCATTTCTACATGGTGTCAGGAGTGGGCAGTATGGCAGAAGGACTCCAACGCATCAACATCCTTGGATCATAGAATCGTAGAATATCCAGCTCAGAAGGAAGCCATCGGCCCAACGAGTCAGCACTGTCCCTCCGAATGAGCATCCCAGCTACTCTCTTCAAGAAGAGGTTTAAGGGATAGTGCAGCACCAGCCCGGCTAGCTCAGTCGGTAGAGCCTGGGACTCTTAATCCTAGGGTCGTGGGCGCTTCCATGAAAATATTGATGCTAAATGAATTGTATTCATAACAGGAACACAAGGTTATGTCGCTGGACTGGGAATCCAGAGGCCTGAACTAACCCTTGGTGACAAAATTTAATAAATCTGGAATTGAAATTTCGGCTCAATAATGGCGGAGAAAGGTTCTGCTTCAGACGGATCATAATTCCACAACTAGGAACACATTTACACAACAGGGAATGATTTGACACAACCACAGTGAAGATCTGTCACCGGCCGAGTCACGGTTCCACGACAAAGAGAACAGTTACACAGCAGAGAGCTCAGTTACACAGCAAAGAGCACGGTTATACATCAGAGAGCTCAGTTACACAGCAGAGAGCTCAGTAACACAGCAGAGAGCAAGGTTACACAGCAGAGAGCACGGTTATACATCAGAGAGCTCAGTTACACAGCAGAGAGCTCAGTTACACAGCAGAGAGCTCAGTTACACAGCAAAGAGCACGGTTATACATCAGAGAGCTCAGTTACACAGCAGAGAACTCAGTTACACAGCAAAGAGCACGGTTATACATCAGAGAGCTCAGTTACACAGCAGAGAGCTCAGTTACACAGCAGAGAGCAAGGTTACACAGCAGAAAGCACAGTTACACAGCAGGGAGCACGGTTATACAGCAGAGAGCTCAGTTACACAGCAGAGAGCACAGTTACACAGCAGAGAGCACAATTACACAGCAGAGAGCAAGGTTACACAGCAGAGAGCACAGTTACACAGCAGGGTGTACAGTTACACAGCAAAGAGCACGGTTACACAGCGGAAAGCTCAGTTACACAGCAGAGAGCACAGTTACACAGCAGAGAGCACAGTTACACAGCAGAGAGCTCAGTTACACAGCAGAGAGCACGGTTACAGAGCATATATACATTTACAAACAGGGCCTCTCTGCAGCAGAAAACACATTTTCCTAAATAACCATTTTCTCCATCTCGGCACCTTTTCTGTGTGTCATTGTCTGTGTGTCCTGATAGTCTCTTCCTGATTTTCTGTGGGTCTCTGTCTGTCACAGCCGTGCTGATTACTTTTACCAAACAGTAATTGTGATTGATAAATACAGACAGATTTCCACACTGACATTCAGTACCAATGTCTGATAGAGATTGAAACCCACCCTCACATACAGTCCCTGACATTGACTCATAATGAAGGAATCCTGCTCTCACAACCTGTTCCAGAGACTGAGGTGCAGAGTGTTCCCTCCACTCGCGAACACTACCTGTGATTTACAGATACAGAACAAATCTCAGTCAGGTGAGTAGCAGAGTTTGATGGGTACGACATGTATTCCACAATCAGCTTCTCTGCGCCAGATAATCAGATGCAGTCGACACGCGGTGCCTGTGTTGGTTTAACAAGAGTTTTACACAAGTACCGGAACACATTTACACAATATCAGGGTATAAGACGTCGGAGCAGAAGTAGACCATTCAGCCCATCGAATATGCTCCGTATTTCAATGAGATCATGCTTGATCGGATATATGACGTGTTATGACCTCATACGGTGGCACGTTGTCACAGTGGTTACCTCACAGCGCCCGCGATCCGGGTTCAATTCCAGCCTTTGGTCACTGACTGTGTGGAGTTTGCACTTTCTCTCCCTGTCTGTGTGGGTTTCTTCCGGGTGCTGTGATTTCCTCGCACAGTCCAAATGTGTGCGGGTTAGGTGGACTGTCCATGCTAAATTGCCCCTTAGTGTTCAGAAAGTTGGGTGGTGTTACAGGGATGTGGTGGGGACACAGAGGCTCTTTCAGAGGGTCGGTGCCGAGTCGATGTGCCGAATTGCCTCCTTTTACATTTTAATGATTTCATGATAATCCTCATGCCCACTTTCCCGTCTTTTTATCTCTAGATTTCATGATGAACCTTTAAAACCAACATTCCAACCAAGCCTCAGGTACCATTCACTCCTCAATGGTCGTTCATTTCCCGGCTGTCAATCATTTGGTCAGTCTGAGGAAGTCACTTCCTGGAAATATCACACATTGATCCAGTTCTAAAGTAAATTAAGTCGCTCTAGTCCCTGATGACCATAGGCTGCTTTCCCCTTTGAGGGTGAGATCTGACTGGTGGTGATTTAACCTGAGGTTCACCATACCTCAGGCGAGGAGCAATAATAATAATAAGAAGAAGAATCGCTTATTGTCACAAGTTGGCTTCAATGAAGTTACTGTTAAAAGCCCCGAGTCGCCACATTCCGGCGCCTGTTCGGGAAGGCTGCAACGGGAATTGTGAGAAGGCGGGGTTTTCATGATTCAGTTCTGGCATAACCGTGTGATCTGAATCTAATTCATCTGGTTTTCCTTCTGCTAATCTTGTCTCACAATGGGGCAAACCTCACTGCTTGGATAGACGAGTGATCGTTCTTCAGTCTTGTCATGGACGGACCCGCTGAATATGGAGGCATATCCTGTGTGGCAGGATTTAGCTCCAACTCAATCTATAATTTTGTGGATGATAGCACTGTGGTAGGTCGTATCGCAAACAATGACGAATCACATACAGAAGGTAGATAAATGACATGGTTGCATCGTGTACTGTCATGAATGAAATGAAATGAAAATCGCTTATTGTCACGAGTAGGCTTCAATGAAGTTACTGTGAAAAGCCCCTAGTCGCCACATTCCGTCGCCTGTTTGGGGAGACTGTTACGGGAATTGAACCGTGCTGCTGGCCTGCCTTGGTCTGCTTTAAAAGAAAGAGATTTAGCCTAGTGTGCTAAACCAGCCCCTGTCATGTGAGTGTACCTTGAAGACTGGATGTTTAAGCAATGTACATTTAAGAAAACAGTGATGTCAGAGAGTGGGTGGAGCTGGGCTTTAGGTCAGCCATTTTGCAGGTTTTTAGTTTCAGTTTAAAAAGCAGCTTGTGTGTGTCTGTGTGTTTCCAGAGAGCTGCAAGTTTGAAAAGAGCTTGGGAGTGTCTGTGTTTGCAGGGAGCTGGATCTCTGACATAAAATACCATCTCGGGATCATTTGGGTGATTTAAATTCATAATTGTAAAGCCCTTAACTTGATGTGATTCTGTTTAAAGGTGTTAAGTCGCTTGGAAGTTTGAAGGAACATTTCAAGGAATTATTTACTGTTGCAATATTTTCTGAGTTATCTTTGAAGTAAGGGGTGTTAAGAGATCCAATGTTTATTGAAGATGTTAAGTTGAATTCATGGAATAAACAGTGTTTGGTGTTTAAAAACCCACGTGTCCATAATTGTAATGCTATACCTAGGGAAAAAGCCGAGTGCTAGGTAAAGCAACAAATCAATTATAGGGAGAGGTTGGTTGAACTCCATGATACATTTTGGGGTTCTGAAAACGCCTCGCCCATAACAATTGGGGGCTCGTCCGGAATAAAAGTCTGTCGATTGGATTGGCTTTTGTGAACTTAAAGACAGTGAAGGATTGTTGCTTTTCCGGTCTGGTATTTTAGTTTAAGTGGGGAGAGTGTTGTGAACAATGGCCCTTTCAGAGGCTCAGAAGTTTTTGGGGGTGGAGAATGTCACACGTAGCACTTTACGGACAGAAACGAAAAGCAGACTGTTAGATTTGGCAAGAATATTGCAGTTAACATTACCTGACAAAATGCGGAAATGATGCGGTGGTCAAGCATTTACAGTTGCCTGAGATAGGGTTTGACTCATTGGAAACGGCAAAAATTCAGTTGCAAATTAAACAAATGGAACATGAGAAAGAATTGAAGCGGCTTGCATACGAGAGCGAGACAGAGGAACAAGAAAGAGAAAGAGAGAGAGAGGAAAAAGAAAGAGAAAGAGAGAGAGGAAAAAGAAAAGGAGAAAAGCAAGAATAGCCCTAGCAGAACAAAAAGAAAAAGAAAGGGAGATACAGATCAGGGAAAAAGTTAAAGAGAGGGAGTTTGAACATCAGAAAATGGCCATGAAACATGACAATCAGTTAAAATTGGCAGATCAAAAGTGAAACGGACAGTTGGATGATAGCGATGAAGATAGTGAGTACGAACGTCATAGTCGAAGGCTTGGTAAGAATCTATTTAAATATGTCCAAGCATTGCCAAGGCTTGGCGAGAAGGAAGTGGAAGCCTTTTTCATTTCATTTGAGAAGGTAGCTAAACAAATGAAATGGCTGCAGGACATCTGGGTGTTACTGATTCAAACAAAGCTGGTCGGCAGAGCGAGTGAAGTGTTTGCATCACTACCGGATGAGGTATCTGGAACGTATGAGGAGGTGAAGAAACCCATCTTGAGTGTATATGAGCTAATGCCTGAAGCTTACAGACAAAGGTTTAGAAATTTAAGGAAAGAATTTGGTCAAACATACACGGAGTTTGAAAGGCTCAAAGAGAGTAATTCTGATTGGTGGATAAGGGCTTTGAAAATAGAACAAAGATATGAAGCTCTCAGAGAAATAATACTTTTGGAGGAGTTTAAAAATTCAATTCCTGATCTAGTGAGAACTCATGTGGAAGAACAGGGGGTTAAAACTGCGAGATTAGCAGCGGAAACGGCGGATGATTATGAATTAGTTCAAAAATCAAAGATTGGTTTCCGACATCAGTTTCAGACGGTGAGGGATAGAAACTGGGGGCATGAGAAATACTCAAGTGGTAAAGGTAAAGGTGATCTGAAGGGAGACAATAAAGAAAGTGTACCTCAAATTTAAAAATAAATTCAGGAAGTTGGAAAAGAAATGAAAAGTTTCAAATGTTTTCACTGTAATAAATTAGGCCATGTAAAGTCACAGTGTTGGTGGTTGAAGAAAAGCACTGAGAAGGCTGATGTGGTAAAGCAGGATAAGACGGTGGGGTTTGCTAGAGTGGGAAAGGAAAGCCCAAGGGAAGCGAAGGAGGTGCAAACAATTGTACAGCCTGTTCAAGAAGTAATTGTTAAGAAGGTGCCAGATGTATTAAAAAAATTTACTTGTGTGGGTAAAGTTTACTCATGTGTATCAGGAGGAGCAGGTAACGAAGTCACAATTTTAAGAGATACAGGGGCTAGTCAATCTTTAATGGTAAGAGATGAGGAATTATGTAGTTTGGGAAGAATGTTGCCAGAAAAGGTGGTGATATGTGGAATTCAGGGTGAGAGGAGTAGCGTTCCATTATATAAGGTAATGTTGGAAAGTCCAATGAAGGGTGGTGAAGTGGTAGTAGGAGTAATAGATAAACTATCTTGTCCAGGAGTACAGTTTATCTTGGGTAATGATATAGCTGGATCGCAGGTGGGAGTGATGCCTACTGTGGTTGATAAGCCAGTGGAAAATCAGTCAACTGAAGTGTTGACGGACGAATATCCTGGGAGTATTCCGGGTTGTGTAGTAACAAGGTCGCAAAGTCACAGGTTAAGACAAGAGGAGAAATTAAAGAGTGAAGATGAAGTTGAAGTACAATAATGAGAAACGATTTTTGATCAGATGGTTGAAAAAGAACAAGAACAGGTGGAGGATGAGGCGGATATTTTTAGTTCAGGAAAATTGGCGGAGTTACAACAGAAAGCTGTAGAAATAAAACGGATATATCAGAAAGCATATACGGAAGAGGCATCTGAGAGTATACCAGAGTGTTATTACCGGAAAAATGATGTCCTGATGAGAAAATAGAGGCCTTTACATATGCAGGCTGATGAAAAGTGGGCAGAAGTTCATCAAGTAGTATTGCCGGTAGGGTATACAGAGGAGGTGGTGCGAGTTGCACATGAGGTACCAATGGGAGATCATTTCGGAATAAGGACAACTCAAGTTAAAATCCAGAAAAAAAATTTTGGCCTGGACTATATAAAGATGTAGTTACATTTTCTCAATTATGTCGCACATGTCAAGTGACAGGGAAACCTCAAGCAGTGATGTAACCAGCGCCCTTAATACCCAGCCCAGCATTTGAGGAACCTTTTACAAGGGACTTAACCGATTGTGTAGGACCGCTTCTAAAACAAAAAATGGGAATCAATATCTTTTGACTGTAATGGATGTGTCTACTAGGTTTGCAGAGGCCATTCCAGTACGTAATATTACAGCTAAATGGATGAAAGTAAATGAAAATCGCTTATTGCCACAAGTAGGTTTCAATGAGGTTACTGTGAAAAACCCCTTGTCACAACATTCCGGCGCCTGTTCGGGTAGCCTGGTACGGGAATCGAACAGTGCTGCTGGCCTGCCTTGGTCTGCTTTAAAGGCCAGCTCTTTAGCGCTGTGCTAAACCAGCTCCTGGCTGATTGTGGAGGAGTTACTTCAATTCTTTACTTGATATGGATTACCCACAGAAATTCAATCGGATCAAGGAACGAATTTTACTTCAAAGTTATTCAAAGAAGTTATGGATACCTTCGGAGTAAAACAATTTAAATCAACTGCGTACCATCCAGAATCGCAGGGAGCGTTAGAAAGGTGTCATCAGACATTAAAGACAATGTTGAGGGCGTATTTTCAAGATTATCCAGAGGATTGGGGTAAAGGAATCCCATTCGGATTGTTTGCAATTAGGGATGCACCTAATGAGTCTACCAAATTTAGTCCTTTAGAACTAATTTTTGGTCATTACACTATTTGGAAATTACACTATTGGATTACGTGTCAAATTTTAGGGAACGATTAAATAGAGCAGGTGAATTTGCTAGACAACATTTGAAAGTTGCACAAAATGTGATGAAACGGGTAGCAGACAAGAAACCAAAGTTTGTAGTTTTGCCAGTGGGAATAAAGTTTTAGTGTTGTTACCAGTGGTAGGGGAACCTAAAAGCTAGGTTTTGTGGACAGTATCAGATTGAAAGGAAATTAAGTGAGGTGAATTATGTGGTAAAAACACCAGATAGAAGGAAGACTCACCGAGTGTGTCATGTGACTATGCTTAAAACGTACTTTGAAAGGGGAGGAGAGAAAAAGGTTTTAATGATTCTAACTCAAAGTGAAGAACCAAATCCAGATGACTGTGAATTTTACATACCTCAAATTCAATTGGAAAATGAGGATGTTCTTAAAAATTGGGATGAATTGTTAAATTACCTGCCAGAGGAAAAACGAACTGACCTGAAAGGGTTATTGTTATCACATGGGCAAGTTTGCAGAGATAAATTGGGAAGTACTAAAATGGCTATACATGATGTAGATGTGGGAAATGCTGTTCCTATCAAACAACATCCATATAGGCTTAATCCTTTAAAATTGGCACAGGTTAACAGAGAGATTGAGGGTATGCTGAAGAATGGCATAATTGAAGTGGGGTGCAGCCAATGGAGCTCACCCATAGTGATGGTACCTAAACCAGACGGTACCCAACGGTTGGGTGTGGACTACAGAAAGATGAATGCAGTTACAAGAACGGACTCTTATCCTATCCCACCATTGAGGGATTGCATTGAGAAAGTGGGACAATCTGCTTTTACCTCCAATTTCCAGACATGGAAAGAACATTTAAGGCATCGTATGGAGTTCTTCGATCGACTACAGGAGGCAGGTTTGGTGATAAACCTACGCTAAAGTGAATTTGGAGCAGCCCAAATCAGTTTCCTTGCGGAGTTTCCGATACCCTCAAGACGAAGGGAAATAATGTGATTGCTTAGCATGAGTGGATTTGATTGACAGCTGTGCAAATGTTTTGTGGCATGATTACTCCACTGATGGAATAGCTGAAGAACCGTAAAAAAATTCAATGGACAGCGAACTTTCAACAGGCATTTGGTGTTCGGGCCGGAAAGTGGAGCTGAGTCCACAAAAGATCAGCCATGATCTCATTGAATGGCGGAGCAGGCTCGAGGTGCCAGATGGGCTACTCCTGCTCCTAGTTCTTATTTTCTTATGTTCTTATTTGGCTGCCTGAAAGCTGTGATCACCAATATTCCTGTATTGGAGAATTGTAAGGGACTCTGTGGTCAGATTGAACTAAAGTATCTGATTCTAAAGAGAAATGCCGAGGAGTAGAGGAATGGATGGATCGTGCAGAGACTTTTTTCAAAGAGACTGTCAATCGAGAAGGATTTCGGTTGGAGGAAGAAGAACAAAGAAAAATGGACTATGTTATTATACCTGTTTGAGTGTGTTGTTTTCTTTAAATGAAAATGTATATTTACTGTGAACATTTCTTAGTGGATGGTGCAAAAGTGAAAAATTAAACCATCTTGAAGTTGATGGTTTATTTATTTTTCTTGGGGGGAGGTGTCATGCGAGAGTGCCTTTAAGAACTGGATGTTAAAGCAATGTACCTTTAAGAAAACAGTGATGTCATAGAGTGAGTGGAGCTCAGCTCAGTTCAGCCATTTTGCAGTCTGTGTTTTGGCAGGTTTTTAGTTTCAGTTTAAAAGCAGTGTCTGTGTGTTTCCAGAGAGCTGCAAGTTTTGCAGTTTGGTTTTGCTGAGAGCAGCTAAAAAAGTGCCTGGCTGGTTTTGCTGAGGGCAGTTTAAAAGTAGAAAGCAAGTTTGCGACAGTCTCTGCCATTCTACAAAATATATATATATCCTTTAACCTGATGTGATACTGTTTAAAGGTGTTAAGTCTCTTGGAAGTTTGAAGGAACATTTGAAGGAATTATTTACTGTTGCAATATTTTCTGAGTTATCTTTCAAGTAAGGGGTGTTAAGAGATCCAATGTTTATTTCAGATGTTAAGTTGAGTTCATGGAATAAACAGTGTTTTGTGTTTAAAAACCCACGTGTCCGTAATTGTAATATCACACCTATGGAATAAGCCGTGTGCTCGGAAAAGCAACAAATCCATTAAAGGGTGAGGTTGGTTGAACTCCATGAGACATTTTGGGGTTCTGAAAACCCCTCGCCCATAACACAAGAAATTTGGAAATGGTCAGAGACAGTTGGAATGAAATGGGATGAAAACAAATGGGTCGAGATTGGGGGCGAGCCAATCATCTGAAGTTGTTGAATTCGATGTTGAGGCCGGAAGGCTGCAGCGTCCCTAACCGGAAGATCAACTTCCTGGAGTGATTCCAGGCTGGTTTTATAATGTATTCCATTGGACTCTGTTCAATTCCCCACTGAGTCGAAAATCAATCGCAATCCCGGTTGGTTGTCAGTAAATAGTTTGAATTTATCGAGTTCAGTCTGACATTTAACATTTTGTTGGGAAACTAACGAAATATGAAGATGAATAAAAAGCTCACACTCAAAGCAACAATCACTAAATAATAACGTTAATAATAATAAATAATAAGTTCCATTCCTGGTTGTGAGGTGGTTCTGGGATAAAGGGATCGAGAGAGAACGAGGTGACTGCAGTCTGACTCTTACTCTGAAAACCAGTTAGTGCGCCCTTGTAGAAAGTGGATGTGTCTGAGAACAGGAGGAAAGCAGATCATGGGCCTGTGATTGATTTTATTGAGCCGGATCTAGAAAAGTGAAGCAAACTTCTAACCAGTCGGCGCCTGTCTGAGTAACTGGCAAGGATTGACGGCTGACATTGAGACAGTTCAGAGGGAATTCGCTGCACCAAATCCATTCTTTAGAGATGTTGGCATATTGTTTTCAGAGAGACTGTCATAGTTTCTTTAATTATGATTTGTGCTTGTTTTCGTTTTGTTCAGTAATTTGGGGAATCTATTTGGAGCGGGTGCAGTTGGTCAATATCTGTGCCTCTTGCTTGTCCAGCTCCCTGGGCAGCAGCAGCTCCATTCCTATCCAGATGTGTGGACAGAAACGGCAAACCCACATTATTGTATCCCCGCGGAGGTTCGAACCCCGCTCGGAGCGGCTCTGCTCCGGAATATTTACTCAGCTCCATAAACAAACCACTGACCACACAAATGACTGGCTCTCCCTTTGCCTCTCATTGATGGTTTTCACCCAATTTCGCTGTTTGGGGAATGAAAGTAACATTTTATCGCGTGTGATAATTTGCATATTTAAAAGAATTACACTAAACATCTGAAACAATTCTTAACAAATGATAATTAATCAATATTAAGCAAGTGTCCTGAAACGATTGGAAGAAAAAGCCCATCCCACCAGGACAGCAATGTTGGGAATGGACCGGAGTGAAACATTCCCAGACCATGTCCAACATGTTTCTCAGCATGAAAACTCCCCGCGGAAAGACTGAAACAGGCACACATTTGATCACATCACGATTAACATCACTCACACCTTAACCATGAGCCACTGATGACGCCATGATTAAACAGACAACATTTGCAGTGGTGTGTGAGTATTATTCCTGCCAATATCTCATCTCCACTGACTGGAATGGGTTCTGTTTATTATCACGGTGACGTCTTTTGGTAACGTTAGAATCACAATATCCAGTAATACCCCACAGAGGGGCAATAAGGATATTTAACAATATCCAGTAATACTCCACAGAGGGACAATAAGGATATTTAACACTATCCAGTAATACCCCACAGAGGGGCAAGAAGAAAATTTACAATATCCAGTAATACCCCACAGAGGGGCAATAAAGATGTTTAACAATATCCAGTAATGCCCCACGGAGGGGCAATAAGGATATTTAACAATAGAACATAGAACATTACAGCGCAGTACAGGCCCTTCGGCCCTCGATGTTGCGCCGACCTGTGAAACCACTCTAAAGCCCATCTACACTATTCCCTTACCGTCCATATGTCTATCCAATGCCCATTTGAATGTCCTTAGTGTTGGCGAGTCCACTGCTGTTGCAGGCAGGGCATTCCACGCCCTTACTACTGTCTGAGTAAAGAACCTACCACTGATATCTGTCTTATATCTATCTCCCCTCAATTTAAAACTATGTCCCCTCGTGCTAGACATCACCATCCGAGGGAAAAGGCTCTCACTGTCCACCCTATCCAATCCTCTGATCATCTTTTATGCCTCAATTAACTCACCTCTTAACCTTCTTCTCTCTAATGAAAACAGCCTCAAGTCCCTCAGCCTTTCCTCATACGATGTTCCCTCCATACCAGGCAACATTCTGATAAATCTCCTCTGCACCCTTTCCAATGCTTCCACGTCCTTCCTATAATGCGGCGACCAGAATTGCACGCAATACTCCAAATGCGGCCGCACTTTAGTTTTGTATAGCTGCAACATGACCTCATGGCTCCTAAACTCAATCCCTCTACCAATAAAAGCTAACACACCGTACGCCTTCTTAACAACCCTCGCAACCTGGGTGGCAACTTTCAGGGATCTATGTACATGGACACCAAGATCTCTCTGCTCATCCACACTGCCAAGAATCTTACCATTAGCCCAGTACTCAGTCTTCCTGTCATTCCTTCCAAAATGAATCACCTCACACTTTTCTGCATTAACCTCCATTTGCCACCTCTCAGCCCAGCGCTGCAGCTTATCTATGTCCCTCTGTAACTTGTAACATCCTTCTGCACTGTCCACATCTCCACCGACTTTAGTGTCATCTTCAAATTTACTCACCCATCCTTCTACGCCCTCCTCCAGGTCATTTATAAAAATGACAAACAGCAGTGGCCCCAAAACAGATCCTTGTGGTACAGCACTAGTAACTGGATTCCAGCCTGAACATTTCCCATCAACCACCACCCTTTGTCTTCTTCCAGCTAGCCAATTTCTGATCCAAACTGCTAAATCTCCCTGAATCCCATGCCTCCGTATTTTCTGCAGTAGTCTACCGTGCGGAACCTTATCAAACGCTTTATGAAATCCATATACACCACATCAACTGGTTTACACTCATCCACCTGTTTGGTCACCTTCTCAAAGAACTCAATAAGGTTTGTGAGGCACGACCTACCCTTCACAAAACCGTGTTGACTATCTCTAATCAAATTATTCCTTTCCAGATGATTATGCATCCTATCTCTTAAAAACCTTTCCAATATTTTTCCTACAACAGAAGTAAGGCTCACTGGTCTATAGTTACCGGGGCTATCTCTCCTCCTCTTCTTGAACAAGGGGACAACATATGCTATCCTCCAGTCTTCTGGCACTATTCCTGTAGACAAAGATAACTTAAAGATCAAGGCCAAAGGCTTAGCAATTTCCTCCCTAGCTTCCCAGAGAATCCTAGGATAAATCCCATCCGGCCCACGTGACTTATCTATTTTCACAATTTCCAGAATTGCTAACACCTCCTCCTTATGAATCTCAAGCCCTTCTAGTCTAATATTCTCCTCGACATAATTGTCTTTTTTCTGTGTGAATACTGACGAAAAATATTCATATAGCAATACCCCACAGTGGGACAATAAGGATATTTAACAATATCCAGTAATGCCCAACAGAGGGGCAATAAGGATATTTAACAATATCCAGTAATACCCCACAGAGTGGCAATCAGGATATTTAACAATATCCAGTAGTACCCCGCAGAGTGGCAATAAGGATATTTAACAATATCCAGTAATACCCCACAGAGGGACAATAAAGATATTTAACAATATCCAGTAATACCCCACAGAGGGGCAATAAGGATATTTAACAACATCCAGTAATACCCCACAGAGGGGCAATAAGGATATTTAACAGTATCCAGTAATACCTCACAGAGGGGCAATACGGATATTTAACAATATCCAGTAATACCCTACAGAGGGGCAATTAAGATATTCAACAATATCCAGTAATACCCCACAGAGGGGCAATAAGGATATTTAACAATATCCAGTAATACCCCACAGAGGGGCAATAAGGATATTAAACAATATCCAGTAATACCCCACAGAGGGGCAATAACGGTATTTAACAATATCCGTAATGCCCCACAGAGGGGCAATAAAGATATTTAACAATATCCAGTAGTACCCCACAGAGGGACAATAAAGATATTTAACAATATCCAGTAATACCCCACAGAGGGGCAATAAGGATATTTAAAAATATCCGGGAATACCCCACAGAGGGACAATAAGCATATTTAACAACATCCAGTAATACCCCACAGAGGGGCAATAAGGGTATTTAACAATATCCGTAATGCCCCACAGAGTGGCAACAAAGATATTTATCAATATCCAGTAGTACCCCACAGAGGGACAATAAAGATATTTAACAGCATCCAGTAATACCCCACAGAGGGACAATAAGGATATTTAACAATATTCAGTAGTACCCCACAGAGGGGCAATAAAAATATTTAACAATATCCAGTAATAAACCACAATAAAACACGAGACCCAAGTTTCCCCTCTTGGACGGGTGTGAACAATTCAACCAGACTATTTACAACCAGAGAAGAGGAGATTTATCCGGAGTCCTGCCTCCAGCTGCCTTTCTTCCTCCAGCTCTCTCCCTCTGTTCCTTCTTCACTCTCACACATTGTGCCATCCTTCGATTTCCCTCCCTTTCCCCCTCCCTGTCTCTTCCTACCCCACTCCCTCTCTCTAAAGTCTTTCTCATTCTCTGGGCTCTCCCTTGTCTCCCTTGTCTCATCCCGGCCAGGGCTCTTTAACCGGCTCCATTCACAGCAAAAGTTTCCACAATAACATCCGCTGTCTCTGAAACCCCCAAACTGAAATTCAGACTCACCGTTAAGGTGAAGATTGCGGACTGCGGTTCCCTCTCCTGCTGTTTAATACAGATCACTATAACTGTGTACAGTGAGCAGAAAGAAATTGCTGTTGTTTGTAAACATTTCTTACTGACATCACTGTCATTCTGCTTTAACAGGACGAGGTTGTGTCTCCTGATATTTGAATCGATATAAAACTGTGCAAAGATATAAACTGAACGGGTAAATCTGAAATATCCTGAAAAGATTATTTACATTATGCTTCTAAACGGAGTCATTTCATTTCCACACAATGAATTTTGTCCAAATGTAAAATTGTGGAATCAGCTGTAGATAAACTCAGTCAGCCTGACGTGACTTGAACAAGCAACCTCCTGATGTGACAAAGAGTCATTAGACTCAAAACATTAGATTTTACTCTCCCTACAGATGCTGCCAGACCTGCTGTGATTTTCCATCATTTTCTCCTTCGTATCAAGCAATCTTCTGATCTGGAGTCAGACGCGCTACCGTTGCGCGACACGCTCAAGTACTGGTCACTGAACCTTTCTCCTCATAGATTTATTCATTATCAGTCAATGACTGGTACTGCACGTGAGGGTGGAATCCAGTCTCTGTCAGACATTGGTGCTGAATATCAGTGTGGAAATCTTTCTGTATCTACCAATCACAATTACTGTTTGGGAAAAGTGGGATTAATTCAGTATCAGTGGGTATGAGTGTTTTTTGGGCTGTTGGGGCACTCAACAGCGGGCCAATGGTTTCCTGCTTGACCCAAGCATAGAATGCATTGAGTTCATCGGAGAGGGGTGCTCTGCTGCTGGAGACGCTGCTCGGCGTCGCTTTGTAGCCCGTTATGTTGTTTAAGCCTTGCCACAACCGACGAGAGTCTGTAATGCTAGGCTGTGACTCTAGCTTGGTCTGATATTCTCTCTTGGCATCCCGGATGGCTTTACCGAGGTTGTACCTGGATTTATTGTATAGGTCAGGGCCGCCTGACTTGAACACCTCTGATCTGTCCTTCTGTAGGGAGTCAATCACCCGATTAAGCCATGGTTTCTGTCATGATATCCTCATTAACATATCTTGGTGCAATAACACACAAACACTGATGGGCAGGTAGATGGACCAACCAACACACACACAACATCGCAGCCAATCAGCAGTGAGAGCACATGCACGATAAAACAGGGAACACCACAGTTCCCGCTCATTCTACCAGGAGAGAGCTCAGAGCACAGAGCTCACAGCGTGCCACTCAGACATACACCAGTGCTGAGTGTCTCACTAAGATAGTGCTAGGGCTGGGTCCACAGGTTAGCTGGTGAAGTACGAACCACAGCCAGAAGTTAATAGTTATTATTGTACAGAATAATAAAACAGAGTTGTACCATCTACAACCGTGTTGGTTCGTTTGTTTATCGGAACACCCAACACAACATGATACCAGGTCTGAATACGCGCCAGCAATTGTGAGACCTACCTGCACCTCTTCAGAAACCCGCCATCCTGCACCATGGAAACCATCAGCCCGCCACATCGGATCGCTGGAAATCTTCATATTCCGTATCGCTGGAAATCTTGGCGTCAACTGGAAGCTGTTTAAACAGAGCTTCCAACTCTTCCTAGAAGCCACAGGCAGGGAGAATGCATCGGACACCAGGACGATCGCCCTCCTCCTCTCCACGGCAGAGCAACACGCCATCCAAATCTACAACTCCCTGGCATTCACGGAAGGCGAGGACAAGACGAAGTACAAGACGGTCCTCCTAAAATTTGAGGAACACTTCAGCGTGGAAGTTAATGAGAGCTTCAAGAAGTACCTCTTCCAGCAGCGCCTGCAGGGTATGGATGAGCCTTTTCAATCTTATTTGACATATCTCCATCTCCTCGCGCAGTCCTGCGGCTATGAGGCCACCTCCGACTCCATGATTCGGGATCAGATAGTTTTTGGGGTCACCTCGCCAGCGGCTCCTCAACATAAAGCGCCTCACCCTAGCCACCGCCATCGAGACCTGTGTCCTCCACGAAGACGCAACCAGCCGGTACTCCAAATTCCAGGCAGCCGAATCGGCACGGCAGGGTTCCTATGAGCCGAGCAGGTCCAGTCGATTGAGTTCCTCCCGGCCCGCGGCCCGGATGAGGGCGGCCATTTCGCGCGCTTTCCGAGTCCTCCCGCGCTTGTAGGCGCCAAAAGAGGGGACATCGACACAGAGGGACGGGATGCGCAGGCATGCACTACGCAGGACCGCACCACGCATGCGCGGTGGCGCAACGAACGCCATGACGTCACGACGTGCGGCAACTATGGATTCGCATACTTAAAGCGGCAATGTCCGGCCAAAGCGCGACAATGCCTCTGCTGCGGCAGGATGGGCCACTATGCTGCCTGCTGTCGAGCAGCTCAACCTGCCAACACTTGCAATTCCGCCAGCCTCGCAGGGACGTGCGGGCCATTCAGCCCCCATACACCAATCATACCCTGACGACGTGCAGACCGGTGATACCGACGACCGGGAAGCCTTCTGTGTTGCGGTAATAAACAAGAACCGGATGTCCCCAAGTCGGACCCACCAGCCGATGCCAGTGCACAGCATTAATGCGGGCGATGAATGGTGTGCCACCCTAATGGCCAACCCAAATTCCTCGCCCACCTAATAGACTGGACTTATGAGCCTGTTTGCACATTGGACTCACTGAATTGTTTTGCAATACTGTTAACGTGTTTCTTTCTTGTTGTTCCAGAAGTTCTGTTTCGATATTTGCTGATTGCACTTGTTTTGTTTGTGCTACAACCTCGTTGCTCTGTTGCACCTGACACCTTCCGATGTATATAGTTTAGCCTCATGTACATGTTGTAAATATTGCACACACATATTCATATGCACTCAGTACACACCAATATTTATTACCATGTAGGCACATTTCCTTGTGAAAAGGGGGGATGTCATGATATCCACATCAACATATCATAACATATTCTCTGAAGGTAAATTTGCAGGTTGAGTTCGTAATTAAGAAAGCAAATGCAATGTTGTCATTTATCTCAAGAGGCTTGGAATATCAAAGCAGGGATGTACTTCTGAAGCTTTACAAAGCACTAGTTAGTCCCCATTTAGTCTTCTGTGAGCAATTCTGGGCCCCACACCTCAGGAAGGACATATTGGCAGTGGAGCGGGTCCAGCGGAGATTCACACGGATGATCCCAGGAATGGGAGGCCTAACATACGATGAACATCTGAGGATCCTGGGATTATATTCATTGGAGTTTAGGAGGTTGAGGGGAGATCTAATAGAAACTTACAAGATAATGAATGGCTTAGATAGGGTGGACGTAGGGAAGTTGTTTCCATTAGCAGGGGAGACTAGGACCAGGGGGCACAGCCTTAGAATAAAAGGGAGTCACTTTAGAACAGAGATGAGGAGAAATTTCTTCAGCCAGAGAGTGGTGGGTCTGTGGAATTCATTGCCACAGAGGGCGGTGGAGGCCGGGACGTTGAGTGTCTTTAAGACAGAAGTTGATAAATTCTTGACTTCTCGAGGAATTAAGGCAATGGAGAGAGAGCGGGTAAATTGAGTTGAAATCAGACATGATTGAATGGTGGAGGACTCGATGGGCCGAATGGCCTTACTTCCACTCCTCTGTCTTATGGTCTTATGGTGCAATCACACACACTGATGGACAGGTAGTTGGACCAACCAACACACACACAACATCGCAGCGAATCACCAGTGAGAGCACACGCACTATAAAACTGGGTACACCACAGTTCCCGCTCATTCTACCAGGAGATAGCTCAGAGCACAGAGCTGACAGCGAGCCACTCAGACATACACCATGTGCAGAGTGCCTCACAAAGACAGTGCTAGGGCTGGGTCAACAGGTTTGCTGGTGAAGTACGAACCACAGCCAGAAGTTAATAGTTATTATTGTACAGAATAATAAAACAGAGTTGTACCATCTACACCCGTGTTGGTTCATTTGTGTATCGCAACACCCAACACGACAGTTTCTGGTTGGGAAACGTACGTACTGCTTTCTTTGGCACGCAGTCGTCCACACATTTGCTGATGAAGTCTGTGACAGTGGTGACATACTCATTTCAGTTAGTCGCTGAGTTCTTAAATATGGACCAGTCCACTGGCTCCAAGCAGTCACGTCAGAGTTCTTCTGCTTCCTCGGACCGCACTGCACGACCTTCTTAGCCGGATTCTCCCGCTTTAGTTTCTGCTTGTATGCCGGGAGAAGGAGCACCGTCCTATGGTCTGATTTTCCAAAGTGCGGCCATGGGATGGAACGGTAGGTGCCCTTGATTTTTGCGGAGCAGTAGTCAATCGTGTTGTCTCCCCTGGTGGGACAGGAGATGTGCTGGTGGAATTTTGGCAGTACACTCTTGAGGTTGGCCTTGTGGAAGTTTCCGGCCATGATGAATGTGCTTTCAGTATGGACTGTGTTTGACTATTCACCACCCAAGCCCTCAAACAAAAGCTAAAAGTCACAGCATTTTCACTTCACCCACATCAAGTTAACCAGAGACACAACAGACACGTTACAGACGAGGATGGGATTTGAAGCCACGTGTACAGAGCACAATGGATTATTGTGCATCACCTTAACCACGTGGTACAGCTGCTTTACTTCAGGGCCCTTTAGTATCCCTCAATCAGACTTCTTTGAGTTTCTTTCGCACAGGTGCTGATTTACAGTGTACCGTCAAAGTGTAAATAAAAAATAAATCTCTGAGGAGAAAGGTTCAGTTATTAGAACTTGGGCTTCTGGCGCTAAGGTAGCGCGTCTGACTCCACATCAGAAGGTTGCGTCCAAATCACGTCAGGCTCCCGGAGATTTTCTGCAGCTGGTTCCAGGAATTTTTCTCTGTGTTGGAATGTTTTTGAAATGACTCCGTTCAAAAGCGCAATTCAAATAAACATTTCCGGATATTTCTGATTTACCTGCTCAGTTTATATTTTTGCAAGGTTTAATATCGGATCAAATATCACGAGACTCAAACTCGTCCTGTTGAAGGAGAATGACAGTGAGTTCAGTAAGAAATGTTTACAAACAACAGCAATTTCTTTCTGCTCAATGTACACAGTTATGGTGATCTGTATTAAACAGCAGGGGCGGGAACCGCAGTCCGCAGTCTTTACCTTAACGGTGAGTCTGAATTTCAGTTTGGGGGTTTCAGAGAGAGCGGATGTTATTGTGGAAACTGAAGTCACTTTTCCTGTGAATGGAGCCGGATAAAGAGCCCTGGCGGGCCTGAGAGTCCCCGAGCCTCCATGAATCTTCACAGCTCACAGAGTGAAGGGCTTTTCCACTTTGAAAATGACCATATCCGGCAGCTGGAGCTTTCCCTTATATTTTCTGGGATCTGGGAAACAGCGGATCACCAAACAATAGAAATGAAACACATAGAATCGCAATATTTATTCACAAGAGATAAACATCAGCTCACGTATCACAACCAGTGGCCACGTGGCCTAATGGATAAGGCGTCTGATTTCAGTGACCATGTCAGAAGATTGCAGGTTCGAGTCCTGCCGCGGGCGTTTTATACAGAAATCCGGTGGAACTTGCTGACAGCCGAGTTTTCCCTCCTCAGCTCAAACTTCCACCTGTCCATCCAAACACTGTTGGGGTTTTTTGGAATGTAATTTCTTGTAACTTTGTTCATTCAATTGTCTCTCGTCTTTGTATTTTGTTTAGCCCCTAATGAATCCACATTATCTGTCTGATTTAGATAAAGTGTAGAATAAATTATTATGTATCAATCGGTTCAATACAATTCTGTGGAGGAAATTCGAATGCCCTCAGGAAGATGGATAGAGTCATAGATGTTTACAGCATTTAAACAGGCCGTTCGGCCCAGCTTGATCATGCCGCCCAGTCTCTATCACTAATCTAGTCCCACTTGCCCGTGTTTGGCCCATATCCTTCTCTTATCCACCCTTCCCATGTAACTGTCCAACTGATTTTTAAAAGATTAAATTGTACACGCCCCTGCCTCTGGCAGCCCGTCCCAGATACTCACCACCCTCAGCGTGAAGACATTTCCTGCCTGGTCTATTTAGTATCTCTCCCCTCTCACCTTATACAAATGCCCTCTAGTTCGAGACACATCTACCTTTGGGGAAATGTGTCGACTACCTACATTATCTATGCTCCTCATTATTTTATAGATCGCTGGAAGATCACCCGTAAGCCTCTCAAGCTACAGGGGGGAAAGTCCCAGCCTATCCAGCCTCTCCTTATAACTCAGACTATCAAGTCCTGGTAGCATCCTCGTAAATTGCTTCTGCACTCTTTCTAGGTTAACAATATCCTTCCTATAATAGGGTGACCATAACTGAACACAGCATACCGTGTGTGGTCTTACCAATGTCTTGTCCAACTTCAACAAGACGTCCCAACTCCTGTATTCAATATTCTGACCAATAAAACCTAGCATGCTGAATGCCTTCTTCACCATTTTGTCCGACTACGACTCTATCTTCAAGGAGCTATGGACCTGTACTCCTTGATCTTTTTGTTCTATCACTGTACCCAACTCCTTACTATTAATTGAGCGAGTCCAGCTCTGATTGGATCAACCAAAATGCATCTCCCCACATTTATCCAAATTAAACACCATTTGCCATTCATAGGCCCACTGGCCCAAGATGTTAACAATGAGCTGAATCAACTGTTTTATGTCCAGAGGGATGAAAGATTATGTCACTGGATTGGAAATCCAGAGGCCTGAACTAAACTTTGGGACACGTAAGGATTCCCACCATTCAAATTCGCCGATTTAATAGATTTACAAGGGGATTAACAGGGTGGATGCTGAGAGGTTGTTTCTTCATGTGGGAGAGTCTCGGACCAAAGGGAATGATCTCAGAGTAAGGGGCCGCGCATTCAAACCAGTGATGATGAGTAATTTCTTCTCTCAGACTATAGTATATCTGTGGAACCATTTTTGTAACCGAATAGGGCTGTCAGGCTGGGTCAGTTAATATGTTCAAGGCTGATACAGACAGATTTTTAATCAGTAAGGAAATCAAGGATTATGGGGATGATGTGGGAAAGTGGGTTTGAGGATTATATCAGATCAGTTAAAACCTATCTGAATAGTGGAGCAGACACGATTGGCCGAATGACCTACTTCTGCTCCCACGTCTTACAGTGTAATGAGATCATCTGATTAACTTGTTTTCACAGCTGGGCTGCCGGTTCTGGAAAGACAAAATCTGCCAGCAGTGCCCCAGATGAAGCTGGCGTCTGTTTTAGAGATTCTGAAGCCGCATGTTTTCATGGTGCCAAACTTCTGCCCAAAGCTGGTGTCGTGATTTAAATCGATTATCAGACAGAGGATTAGGAATATCGGTATAGAGATTGGTGCAAGAAGATTCATTCCTCAGGCCTGTTGAACTCCGAATCGAACCTTCATCCTAGTTCCGTGTCGACGAGACTGGATTCAAACCCGCAGATGCAAAGCACAATGGATTAGCAGCGCATCACCGTCACCTCTCGGCCAACTCGCCATGTAACCTGACTTCACCAAACCACCTCATGGACTTTTAACATCCCCAATAACTAACGGAAGAAGGTTGTCTAAATGCATTGGTCCAGATGTGCAGCCAGATGTGAAGTGTTGGAAATGTTGTTCCTGTCAGCAAATTACATTTCCATCATGTCAGCTCAGGGATTGTTCTGATTGGACTGATGGGAAACTTCAACACCATGTCCAACATGTTTCTACACATTGTAAATAAAACACCGCGGAAAGACTGAAAGATACAAACAATTGATCGCATCATGATGGACATCACTCGGACGCCTCAAACATCCCGTCAATGTCGGAGTTCTGACGATTCTAATTTGTTATCCAGAGAAACCCTGCAGGACATTCGGCCTCTTGAGCCTGCACCGAACTTCGGAAGGCGCACTCGACCTGGACCCCCTCTTCCGCTTCTCCTCATAACCCCGCACTTGCTCATGACGAATCCACCCAACCTACACTGTGGGACGAAACAGGAACACACTGAAAAAACCCATGAAGACACGGGGATAAAGTGTAAACTCCACACAGATAGTCACGCAAGCTGGAATCCAACTATAATGAAATGCGAACTGACAGGATGAATTGCTCTAACTCCACATGAGTTGAGTGAGTGGGAAAATGAATGGCAGATGAATGTATAATATGTATAAATGTGAGGTTATACACTTTGGGAGCAAAACCAGGAAGGCAGATTGTCATCTGAATGTCCATTAATAGGAGAGGGGAATGTGGAACGAGACCTGGCGGTCCTCGTACACCTGTTGCTGAGGGTGAGCTTGCAGGTGCAGCAGGCGGGAAAAGGACGTCAATAGTATGTTGGCCTTCATCGCGAGAGGATTTCAGTGCGGGAGCAGGAATATTCTTGGTGCAATTATCCAGGGCCCTGGTGAGGCCAGGTCTGGAATATCGTGTGCACATTTGGTCTCCTTCTCTGAGAAAGGGTGTTCTTGCTGTAGAGGGAGCGCAGAGGAGGTACAGCACACTGATTCCTGGGATTAAAGGTCTGACGTATGAGGAGAGACTGGGCGTTTGCGATTGTATTCGCTGGCGTTCAGAAGAATGAGGGGATTTCATAGAAAGCTGTCGAATTCCAAAAGGACTGGACAGAGTTGATGCAGGAAGAATGCTCCTGATGGTGGGATGTTCAGAACCAGGGGTCACAGTCTGAGGATATGGGGTAGACCGTGTTGGACGGACAAGAGTATAAATGTCTTTACGCAGAGTTTGGTCAGATTGGAATTTGCTCCCACAGCAATCTGCTGAGGCAAAACCACTATATTTTCAAGAAACAGTTTGATGACGCACGTGGGGTGAAGGCAATCAACAATACGGGAGGGGAGGCGGGGGAAGGAGGGATCAGCCAATTGGGTTGGATGATCAGCCATGATCACAATGAATGGCAGAGAAGGCACGAAGGGCCGAAGGGCCTCCTTATGCTCCATTTGTTTATGTTTCTATGATTGGCGCAGAGCAACTTAAAGGCTGCTAGGCGGGAGGTGACGCTGATCTTCACAGGAACAGACAGCGAGACGGAACATTGATCATAAACAGACAGTGAGAGAATACAACACAATAAACACAGGGAGCAACAATGGGAAATAACAAATTCATTTGATTGGAATGTTCAATATCGTTTGGAATTGACAAAACACCACCTGAAGAGGAAATTAAACTGGAATTCCCAACATTTTACCATCTCGGTGAGAAAGGAGAAACGGAGAGAACAATGTAGGAAGGAAGAAAAGAAAGGATGGAACTGCTCCCTTGTACTTGGGGAACTGCTGGCCCACAATTTGCAGCATCTCACCGATTAGAAACAAAAGGAAATAAAACTCTATCATTCGTGGATTCAATCAGATTCAGATTCATTTTCAACTCTAAAGTTTAAAGTATTTCTCACTCACTCAATATATTGAGACATTTGAGAATAAATTGACCCCACAGGGTAATGTTGTGTTTCTGCTCTCTGGTTATTTATTTTTCCTGTTACTCTTCCATTCGATGTAAATCAACAGGAAGAGGGAAAGGAGCGAGGGAGCGAATATTCTGTTTCCTTACATGATTCTCTTCTGATCGTCACTTTACAGAATATAATCAAGGTGTAAATGAGGAAATCTGTCAGCATTGAAATGTAATCTTCGACAGGAGGTCTTGTGGCGCCCGATAGCGCTTCTGAATGCCGATCCGAAGGCTGCGTGTTAAATCACGTCAGGCTCACAGAGTTATTCTGCTTGTTCCAGGATTTTATATCTGGACAAAGCCCATTGTGTGGGGAAGTTTTGAAAATCACACAACGATAGGGAGTGAAGTATGTTGTGAAGAGGACAGAAGCAGATTACAGACGGATGGAGAGAGGTTGAGTGAGTGACAGAAACCTGGCAGCTCCAAAGCAATGTTTTAAAAGCGCAGGGTTTCGCTTTGGCAGGTAGAGTAAAAATAAACAGATCTTTACTTCGACGTCCAACGGCTGCAGAATTACGAGGGATCTCGGTTTGCTGATGCATGAATCACGAAAACTGAGTGTGTCAGTGCAACAAGTAATTAAGAAGGTGAGTAGATGTCTATCCTTATTACGAGAGGAGTTGAACATAAAAGTAAGGGTGTTTTTCTTGAGTGATACAGTGAATTGGTGAAACCACATCACAGGATCAGAGAATGGTTACAGCGCAGAAAGAGGTCATTTGGACAATCGTGTTTACACCGTCTCTCCAAACAAGCATTACGAGTTAGTGCTATTCCCCCGCCCTGTCCCCGAACTGTTGCAAGTTTTTTCTATTCAAGTAATCACCTGATGCCCTCTTGAACGCTTCAGTTGAACCTGCCTGCACCACACTTCCAGTCAGTGCATTCCAGACCCGAAGCACTCGTTGTGCAAAAGTGCTTCTTTTTCAAACATCACATCTGCTTCCTTTGCAAATCAACTGAAATCTGTGCGCTCTCGTTCTTGCTCTTTTAACTCGGGGGAACTGTTTCGCTCTATTTACTTCGCCTCGCCCGCTCATGATTTTGAACATCTCGATCAAATCTACCCTCAGCCTGATTCTGTCCAAGGAGAACGTTCCCAACATCTCCAATCTAGCCTCATAAATGGAACCTATTCTATAAACCTCTTCTGCACGCTGCCCAATACGTCCACAGCCTTCCAATATTGTGGCTCCCAGAGCTGTGCAAAATATTCCATCTGATGTCTAACTGGCGCCTTGTACAGATTCAGCATAACCTCCTTCCTCTTGTTCTCTTTTCCATTCGGAATAAACCCAGAATAAGATCTGCTTTATTGTCTGTTCTCTCCACCTGTCCACCTTCAATGATCTATCCACACATGCACCCACTTCTCTCTGCTCCTTCATCCCATAAATATTTGAATGGCAGCACCGTAGCATAATGGTTAGCACTATGGCTTCAGAGCGCTGGGTCTCAGGTTCGGATCGCGCTTGGATCAGTGTCTGTGTTCTCCCTGTGTCTGCGTGGGTTTCCTCCGGGTGCTCCGGTTTCCTTTCACACTCCAAAGATGTGCAGGTTAGGTGGATTGGCCATGCTAAATTGCCCTTAGGTTAGATGGGGTTGCTGGGATACGGGGACAGGGTGGAGGTGTGGTTTTCAGTGGGGTGCTCTTTGAAGAGCCGGTGCAGATTCCATGGTCCGAATGGCCACCTTCTGCACTGTAAATTCTATGATTCTATATTCCCTACCAAAATGCATCATCTCACACGTCTCCAGATTGAAAATCTTTTTGAAGTTCTATCCAGATTGTCCACGTCTCAATTTACAAAATTTCCAAGTTTGTACCATCATCAAACTTTGAAACTGTTCCCTGTGCACCATGATCTAGCACATTGTTATATATCAGGGAAAGCAAATATTCCAGCAGGAACCCAGGTGGAACACTACAAACCTTCCAGTCCGAAAAGTCTCTAATTGACCATTACATTATGTTCTTAATATTCAGCCACATTTCTATCCATATTGCTGCTGTCCCTTTTATTCCAGGAGCTGTAACATTTCGCTAATTCTGTGCAGTTTGGGTTTCCTTATTTGGGGAAAGATGTAAATACGCTGGAGACGGTTCAGAGGAGGTTTCCTCGATTGGTGCCAGGAATGAGCGGGGTTTCTATTGAGGAAAGGTTAGACAGACTGCACTTGTTTCCAGTGGAGATGTGAAGAGTGACAGTTAATT
The DNA here is from genome assembly GCF_047496885.1 of Scyliorhinus torazame. NCBI lineage: Eukaryota > Metazoa > Chordata > Chondrichthyes > Carcharhiniformes > Scyliorhinidae > Scyliorhinus > Scyliorhinus torazame. The sequence goes on from NC_092730.1 coordinate 36,260,006, forward strand.
TGATTGAAGTACATCAGATTTTGAATGGTCTTGACAAGGTGGACGTGGAAAGGATGTCACTGCTTGTGGGTGAGAGCAGAACTATTGGGCAGTTAAAAACAAGGATTTCGCTCTTTTCGGATGGAGATTTGGAAATGTCTCCCTCTCAGAGAGTTGTGCGACTTTCGAACTCTGCCTCAGAAGGCGTGGAAGCGGGACATTGATTATTTTTAAGGCGGAGATTGAAAGATTCTTGTTCAGCAAATAAATCAAAGGTTATCGGGGTCACATACAACCATTGCATTCAGCCAGCTACCTGGATGCACAAGCGTTCGTTTGTTTTACTTGATATCTGAGGATAAATTCAGAGTCCGACACCATGGTGAAACGGTCTTTAAATGTCGTGTTCGTTTCTTCACATGTTCTGCAATGATATATTCTCTGGAGCTCAAACCTGCTCCCGATTTCAGTCAATGACACCATATCGATCGTCCTGATTTAAAAAAACAGGGCTCGTCCGGGATTTGAACGCGGGACCTCTCGCATTTTATCGCAAACGGAAGCTCCCTAAGCGAGAATCATACCCCTAGACCAACGAACCAACCGAAGATCACAACTCACTCAAACCAGCTTCTCATTGCTTCCCGAAGCTTATTGTATCAGCTCAATGCGCTTCTATATTCCTGTTCAATTTGGTTTCGTTGTTAAAATAAAATCAAAAGAAAAATTGTTGTCCCTTGCTTTTCGTACTGGGATCATTGGGTAAATTGGGGTATTTTGGGTTTGTTGGCCTCCACTGCGAACAAAATAAAACAGAACCTGAGGAAGGAGCAGTGCTCCGAAAGCTAGTGTTTGAAACAAACCAGTTGGACTTTAACCTGGTGTTGTCAGACTTCATACTGAACAGAATAAAAGACATACGGGCCCAGTCGTTGCTCTTGCTGAGTATTTCGCAAGCCCAGGCCAGATGGTGGGGGGTGAATGTAATGCGACATGAATCCAAGGTCCCGGTTGAGGCCGCACTCATGTGTGCGGAACGTGGCTACATGTTTCTGTTTGTCGATTCTGCATTGTCGCGCGTCCTGAAGGCCGCCTTGGAGAACGCTGACCCGGTGGTCAGAGGCTGAATGCCCTTGACTGCTGAAGTGTTCTCCAATGTGTTCTCCGGTGTGACATGTGAATATTCGATTCATTCTCTGTCTGCAGTCTCTGCTGCTGTGTGTGGCACACAACTAGCCAGCCGCTGATTTGATCTCACTTAAAATAACTTCTAATTGCGTCCCAAAGCCCATCAGTTTCCCCACATAATAAATCAGAAATGTGAATGAACAATGTGACATTTATCTCTCTGTACTGGTGATGATCAGAAGCAGTGATGTCAGATTTCACCACTCGCCAAGTCAGCCTGTGGTTGCGTCTCGCCAATCACGTGGGTAATGTCATTCTGCCAGTCAGTGTGTTCAGTTGGCATTTTAGGAGAAATTCGAAGTCATCATGACTTCATTAGTGGCCTCATGGTTAAGGTGTGAGTGATAGAACATCGAAAATTACAGCACAGAACAGGCCCTTCGGCCCACGATGTTGTGCCGGCCCTTTGTCCTAGATTAATCATAGAATATACAGTGCAGAAGGAGGCCATTTGGCCAATCGAGTCTGCACCAGCCCCCGGAAAGAGCAGCCCACCCTTGGACTGCAGGAGGAAAACGGAGCACCCGGAGGAAACCCATGCAAACACGGGGAGGATGTGCAGATTCCGCACAGACAGTGATCCAAGCCGGAATCGAACCTGGGACCCTGGAGCTGTGAAGCAATTGTGCTATCCACAATGCCACCGTGCTGCCCTCAAGAAGAAATTAATCTACACTATATCATTCTACCGTAATCCATGTACCTATCCAATAGCTGCTTGAAAGTCCATAATGTTTCCGACTCAACTACTTCCACAGGCAGTGCATTCCATGACCCCACTACAATCTGGGTAAAGAACCTACCTCTGACATCATCCCTATATTTTCCACCATTCACCTTAACTGTATGTCCCCTTGCAATGGTTTGTCCACCCGGGGGAAACGTCTCTGACTGTCTACTCTGTCTATTCCCCTGATCATCTATCAAGTCGCCCCTCATCCTTCTCGGTTCTAATGAGAAAAGGCCAAGCACCCTCAATCTTTCCTCGTAAGACCTACTCTCCATTCCATGCAACATCCTGACAAATCTCCTTTGCACCTTTTCCAAAGCTTCCACATCCTTCCTAAAATGAGGCAACCAGAACTGTACACAGTGCTCCAAATGTGGCCTTACCAGGGTTTTGTACAGCTGCATCATCACCTCACGGCTCTTAAATTCAATCCCTCTGCTAATGAATGCTAGCACACCATAGGCCTTCTTCACAGCTCTATCCACTTGAGTGGCAACTTTCAAAGATGTATGAACATAGACCCCAAGATCTCTCTGCTCCTCCACATTGCCAAGAACCCTACCGTTAACCCTGTATTCCGCATTCATATTTGTCCTTCCAAAATGGACAACCTCACACTTTTCAGGTTTAAACTCCATCTGCCACTTCTCAGCCCAGCTCTGCATCCTATCTATGTCTCTTTGCAGCCGACAACAGCCCTCCTCACTATCCACAACTCCACCAATCTTCGTATCGTCTGCAAATTTACTGACCCACCCTTCAACTCCCTCATCCAAGTCATTAATGAAAATCACAAACAGCAGAGGACCCAGAATTGATCCCTGCGGTACGCCACTGGTAACTGGGATCCAGGCGAAATATTTGCCATCCACCACCACTCTCTGACTTCTATCGGTTAGCCAGTTCGTTATTCAACTGGCCAAATGTCCCACTATCCCATGCCTCATTACTTTCTGAATAAGCCTACCACGAGGAACCTTATCAAATGCCTTACTAAAATCCATGTACATGACATCCACTGCTTTACCTTCATCCACATGCTTGGTCACCTCCTCAAAGAATTCAATAAGACTTGTAAGGCAAGACCGACCCCTCAGAAATCCGTGCTGACTATCCCTAATCAAGCAGTGTCTTTCCAGATGTTCAGAAATCCTATCCCTCAGTACTCTTTCCATTACTTTGCCTACCACCGAAGTAAGGCTAACTTGGCTGTAATTCCAATGGTTATCCCTATTCCCTTTTTTGAACACGGGTACGACATTCGCCACTCTCCAATCCCCTGGTACCACCCCTGTTGACAGTGAGGACAAAAAGATAATTGCCAACGGCTCTGCAATTTCATCTCATGCTTCGCATAGAATCCTTGGATATATCCCGTCAGGCCCGGGGTATTGACTATCCTGAAGTTTTTCAAAATGACCAACACATCTTTCTTCCGAACAAGTATTTCATCGAGCTTACCAGTCTGTTTCACACTGTCCTCTCCAACAATATGGCCCCTCTCATTTGCAAATACTGAAGAAAAGTACTCGTTAAAGACCTCTCCTGTCTCTTCAGACTCAATACACAATCTCTCGCTACTGTCCTTGATCGGACCTACCCTCGCTCTAGTCATTCTCATATGTCTCACATGTGTGTAAAAGACCTTGGGGTTTTCCTTGATCCTACCCGCCAAAGATTTTTCATGCCCTCTCTTAGCTCTCCTAATCCCTTTCTTCAGTTCCCTCCTGGCTATCTTGTATCCCTCCAGCGCCCTGTCTGAACCTTGTTTCCTCAGCCTTACATAAGTCTCCTTGTTCCTCTTAACAAGACATTCAACCTCTCTTGTCAACCATAGTTTCCTCACTCGACCATCTCGTCCCTGCCTGACAGGGACATACATATCAAGGGTATGTAGTACCTGTTCCTTGAACAAGTTCCACATTTCACTTGTGTCCTTCCCTGACAGCCAATGTTCCCAACTTATGCACTTGAATTCTTGTCTGACAACATCGTATTTACACTTCCCCCAATTGTAAACCTTGCTCCATTGTACGCACCTATCCCTCTCCTTTACTAAAGTGAAAGTCACAGAATTGTGGTCACTATCTCCAAAATGCTCCCCCACTAACAAATCTATCACTTTCCCTGGTTCATTGCCAAGTCCCAAATCCAATATGGCCTCCCCTCTGGTCGGACAATCTACATACTGTGTTAGAAAATCTTCCTGGACACACTGCACAAACACCACCCCATCCAAACTATTTGCTCGAAAGAGTTTCCACTCAATGTTTGGGAAGTTGAAGTCACCCATGTCTACTATCCTGTGACTTCTGCACCTTTCCAAAATCTGTTACCCAATCTGTTCCTCCACATCTCTGCTACTATTGGGTCGCCTATCGAAAACTCCCAACAAGATGACTGCTCCTTTCCTATTTCTGACTTCAACCCATACTACCTCAGTAGGCATATACTTCTCGAACTGCCTTTCTGCATCTGTTATCCTATCTCTAATTAAAAACGCCCCCCCCCCCTCCACCTCTTTTACCACCCTCCCTAATCTTATTGAAACATCTACAACCAGGGACCTCCAACAGCCATTCCTGCCCCTCGTCTATCCATGTTTCCGTGATGGCCACCACATCGTAGTCCCAAGTACCAATCCATGCCATAAGTTCACCCACCTTATTCCTGATGCTTCTTGCGTTGAAGTATACACACTTCAACCCATCTCCGTGCCTGCAAGTACTCTCCTTTGTCAGTGTTCCCTTCCCCACTGCCTCACTGCACACTTTGGAGACCTGAATATCGGCTACCTTAGTTGCTGGACTACAAATCCGGTTCTTATTCCCCTCCAAATTAGTTTAAACCCTCCCGAAGAGTACTAGAAAACCTCCATCCCAGGATATGGGTGCCCCTCTGGTTCAAATGCAACCCATCCTGCTTGTACAGGTCCCACCTTCCCCAGAATGCATGCTAATTATCCAAATACCTGAAGCCCTCCCTCCTACAGCATTCCTGCAGCCACGTGCTCAGCTGCACTCTCTCCCTATTCCTAGCCTCGCTGTCATGTGGCACCGGCAACAAACCAGAGATGACAACTCTGTCTGTCCTGGCTTTTAACTTCCAGCCTAACTCCCTAAACTCGTTTATTACCTCCACACCCCTTTTACGACCAATGTCGTTGGTACCAATGTGCACCACAACTGCTGGCTGCTCACTCTCCCCCTTAAGGATCCTGAAGACACGATCCGAGACATCCCTGTCCTTGGCACCCGGGAGACAACATACCTTCCGGGAGTCTCGCTCGCGACCACAGAATCTCCTATCTATTCCCCTAACCATTGAATCTCCTACTACTATTTCTTTTCTATTCTCCCCCTTCCCTTCTGAGCCCCAGAGCCAGACTCAGTGCCAGAGACATGGCCGCTAGGACCTTCCCCCGGTAGTTCATCCCCCCCCCCCCCCCCCCAACAGCATCCAAAACGTTATACTTGTTTTGAAGCGGAACAGCCACGAGGGATCCCTGCACTGTCTGCCTGTTTGTTTTCTTTCCCCTGACTGTAACCCAACTACTCTTGTCCTGTACCTTGGGTGTGGTTACCTCCCGTTAACTCTTCTCTATAACCCCTTCTGCCTCCCAGATGATCCGAAGTTCATCCAGCTCCAGCTCCAGTTCCCTAACACGGTCTCCGAGGAGCTGGAGTTGGGTGCACTTCTCGCAGGTATAGTCTGTGGGGACACCTGTGGTATCCCTCACCACCCACATCCTACAGGAGGAGCATGCAACAGGCCTCGCCTCCATTCCCTCTTACCTTACAGAATATAGCTGCCCTGTGGACCAACTGGACCTCGCCCTCCGACTCTGCTCCCAGTCATCTGCACTCTCTGTAAACTCCTGGATCCCTTCTCGCTCTTTGCGGAAATGTAGGAAACGAAATGAAAGGAGCACCTTACTCCCTTCTCACCTAACTCCCTCAGTCACCAAACTCTCACTATAGCACTCAAATGCACCAAATTCAGCACTCAGTGCAAACCATGATGTTTATCATGATGTGATCAAATGAGCGTCTGTTTCAGTCTTTCTGCGGGGAGTTTTCATGCTGAGGAGAAACATGTTGGACATTGTCTGGGAATGTTTCACTCCGGTCCATTACCAACATATCCTGCCCGGATGGGATGGGCATTTCCTTCCAAACGTTGCAGGACACTTTATTAATATTGAATAATATTGGTTAAGTATCATTTATTAAGTATTGTTTCATATGTTTAGTGTAGTTGATTTAGACATATTAATTATCAGACGCGATAATTTTTTACTTTCATTCCCCAAACAGCTAAATTGGGTGAAAACCATGAATGGGAGACAAAGGGAGCCCCGCTCATTTGTGTGGTCAGTGGTTTGTTTATGGAGCCGAGTAAATATTCCGGAGCAGAGCCGCTCCGAGCGGGGTTCTAACCTGCGCAGGGATACAATAATGTGGGTTTGCCGTTTCTGTCCACACATCTGGATAGGAATGGAGCTGCTGCTGCCCGGGGAGCTGGACAAGCAAGAGGCACAGATATTGACCAACTGCATCCGCAACAAATAGATTCCCCAAATTACCGAACAAAACAAAAACAAGCGCTACTGATCTTTAAAGAAACTATGACAGTCTCTCTGAATCACTATACCAACACCTCTTGAAGATTAGATTTGTTGTAACAATTCACTATGAACTGTCTCAATATCAGCCTGAATTCCTTGCCAATTCTCAGACAGGCGCTGACTGGTTAGAAGTCTGCTTCACTTCTCAAGGTCCTGCTCAATAAAATCAATCACAGGCCCATGATCTGCTTTCCTCCTGTTCTCAGACACATCCACTTTCTACAAGGGCGCACTAACCGGTTTTCAGAGTAAGAGTCAGACTGCAGTCATCTCGTTCTCTCTCGATCCCTTTATCTCAGAGCCACCTCACAACCAGGAATGGAACTTCTTACAGAGCAAGAATGGAATAGTTTGTCGATTCTTCCACTGATTCAGGACCGTCCATCAACAGGACGTATTCGTCCAAAAGAGTTGGGATGAGATGGGGCTGAGTTTCACTGTATCCAATCAGTCCCGGGAGAAGCACAAAAATCAAAAATAAGGTGTGAGGGAGTGAGAAAGAAACAAAGAAATAGATAGAGAGACAAAGGAAAGAAAACAAGAAAATAATTTTCAAATATGTTCCATTTCTGCCACGATCTTTTTACACAGAAATACATTCACCTGAATGAAACCGAACCACGTTTCCATTCGCTGCCGTTGCTGCTTCTCCTTCCAAACGTTGCAGGAAATGTGCATAACCACTTCCTTACCTTGCAGGTCAGCTGTTCGGGAGAGAGAGGGAGCCAGGACCTTGGAAACAGCGCGGGAGTTTCAAAAAGCGCGGGAGCTGCGAGGCAGAGGGGACAGTTTAAAAGGGCGCGCTGTGGGTGAGGTAAGTACTGCATAACCACTTCCTTACCTTGCAGGTCAGCTGTTCGGGAGAGAGAGGGAGCCAGGACCTTGGAAACAGCGCGGGAGTTTCAAAAAGCGCGGGAGCTGCGAGGCAGAGGGGACAGTTTAAAAGGGCGCGCTGTGGGTGAGGTAAGTACTGCATAACCACTTACTTACCTTGCAGGTCAGCTGTTCGGGAGAGAGATCAGTTTTGGGAGCAGGCCTATTGGCTGACTGTAAATCAGGAAGGATACAAAGGGTGTGGCTGAAGTGCCTTTAGAAACAGAGTGCTGAAGGCAAACAGAGTGTATCTGAATTTGGGTAAGGCTGAGTTAGGGTAAGAGGGGAGTGACAAAAAAAAAAAAATCAAGTTAATTAAGTAAAGTAATTAACTAGTTAAGGGAATTTTGTGCTCACCTGAAGGAGGTGCAGAGAAGCAGACCTGTGAGGGAGTCTCTGGAGCAACTACATCACAGCCAGCAGGTAAGTGTTTGGCTTGTAACTGGCAAGTGATTTCTCTCTCTTTGACTTTCTCCTAGCTGTGTAGTGTAGTTCAAATTTAACTTCAGGTTTAAGTCATGGCAGGAGAGCTCAGACCCGTGTCATGCTCCTCTTGTGAGATGTGGCAAGTCAGGGACCCTTCTGGTGTCCCTGACTCCTTCATCTGCAAGAAGTGTGTCCAACTGCAGCTCCTGTTAGACCGCTTGACGGCTCTGGAGCTGCGGATGGACTCACTTTGGAGCATCCGCGATGCTGAGGAAGTTGTGGAAAGCACATTCAGTGAGTTGGTCACACCGCAGATTAAAATTACTGACGCAGATAGGGAAAGGGTGACCAACAGACAGAGGAAGAGTAGGAAGGCAGTGCAGGGATCCCCTGCGGTCATCTCCCTCCAAAACAGATTTACCGTTTTGGAAACTGTTGGGGGAGATGGCTCACCAGGGGAAGGTGGCAGCAGCCAGGTTCATGGCACCGTGGCTGGCTCTGCTGCACAGAAGGGCGGGAAAAAGAGTGGCAGAGCTATAGTGATAGGGGATTCAATCGTAAGGGGAAAAGACAGGCGTTTCTGCGGACGCAAACGAGAATCCAGGTTGGTATGTTGCCTCCCTGGTGCAAGGGTCAAGGATGTCTCGGAGCGGCTGCAGGGCATTCTGGAGGGGGAGGGTGAACAGCCAGCTGTCGTGGTGCATATAGGCACCAACGATATAGGTAAAAAACGGGATGAGGTCCTACAAGCTGAATTTAGGGAGTTAGGAGTTAAACTAAAAAGTAGGACCTCAAAGGTAGTAATCTCAGGATTGCTACCAGTGCCACGTGATAGTCAGAGTAGGAATGACAGGATAGCTAGGATGAATACGTGGCTTGAGAGATGGTGCAAGAGGGAGGGTTTCAAATTCCTGGGACATTGGGACCGATTCTGGGGGAGGTGGGACCTGTACAAATCGGACGGTCTGCATCTGGGTGGGACCGGAACCAATGTTCTCGGGGGGGTGTTTGCTAGTGCAGTTGGGGAGGGTTTAAACTAATGTGCCAGGGGGATGGGAACCGATGTAGGAAGTCAGTGGGGACAGAAACAAAAGGCAGGAAGGGAGAGTGTGTAAAGCATGACCAGAGAAAGCAGGGCAGAGAGCAAGGAAGGTCTACATTAAACTGCATTTATTTCAATGCAAGGGGCCTGACGGGCAAAGCGGATGAACTCAGGGCATGGACGGGCACATGGGATTGGGATATTATAGCTATGACTGAAACATGGCTAAGGGAGGGGCAGGACTGGCAGCTCAATGTTCCGGGCTACAGATGCTATAGAAAGGATAGAACAGGAGGTAAGAGAGGAGGGGGAGTGGCGTTTTTGATTAGGGAGAACATCACGGCAGTACTTAGAGGGGATATATCCGAGGGTTCGCCCACTGAGTCTATATGGGTGGAACTGAAAAATAAGAAGGGAGAGATCACCTTGGTAGGACTGTACTACAGGCCCCCAAATAGTCAGCGGGAAATTGAGGAGCAAATATGTAAGGAGATTACAGATAGCTGCAAGAATAATAGGGTGGTAGTAGTAGGGGACTTTAACTTTCCCAACATTGACTGGGACAGTCATAGCATTAGGGGCTTGGATGGAGGGAAATTTGTTGAGTGTATTCAGGAGGAATTTCTCATTCAGTATGTGGATGGACCGACTAGAGAGGGGGCAAAACTTGACCTCGTCTTGGGAAATAAGGAAGGGCAAGTGATAGAAGTGCTAGTGAGGGATCACTTTGGGACAAGTGACCATAATTCCATTAGTTTTAAGATAGCTATGGAGAATGATAGGTCTGGCCCAAGAGTTAAAATTCTTAATTGGGGCAAGGCCAATTTTGATGGTATCAGACAGGAACTTGCAGAGGTAGATTGGGGGAGACTATTGGCAGACAAAGGGACGGCTGGTAAATGGGAGGCTTTTAAAAATGTGTTAACCAGGGTGCAGGGTAAGCACATTCCCTTTAGAGTGAAGGGCAAGGCTGGTAGAAGTAGGGAACCCTGGATGACTCGAGATATTGAGACTCTGGTCAAAAAGAAGAAGGAGGCATATGACGTACATAAGCAACTGGGATCAAGTAGATCCCTTGAAGAGTATAGAGATTGTCGAAATAGAGTTAAGAGGGAAATCAGGAGGGCAAAAAGGGGACATGAAATTGCTTTGGCAAATAATGCAAGGGAGAATCCAAAGAGATTCTACAGATACATAAAGGGGAAAAGAGTAACTCGGGACAGAGTAGGGCCTCTTAAGGATCAACAAGGGCATTTATGTGCAGAGCCACAAGAGTTGGGTGAGATCCTGAATGAATATTTCTCATCAGTATTCACGGTGGAGAAAGGCATGGATGTTAGGAAACTAAGGGAAATAAATAGTGATGTCTTGAGAAGTGTGCATATTACAGAGGAGGAGGTGCTGGAAGTCTTAAAGCGCATCAAGGTAGATAAATCCCTGGGACCTGATGAAATGTATCCCAGGATGTTGTGGAAGGCTAGGGAGGAAATTGCGGGTCCCCTAACCGAGATATTTGAATCATCGGCAGCCACAGGTGAGGTGCCTGAAGATTGGAGAGTGGCGAATGTTGTGCCCTTGTTTAAGAAGGGCAGCAGGGAAAAGCCTGGGAACTACAGACCGGTGAGCCTAACGTCTGTAGTAGGTAAGTTGCTAGAAGGTATTCTGAGAGACAGGATCTACAAGCATTTAGAGAGGCAAGGACTGATTCGGGGCAGTCAGCATGGCTTTGTGCGTGGAAAATCATGTCTCACAAATTTGATTGAGTTTTTTGAGGGAGTGACCAAGAAGGTAGATGAGGGTAGTGCAGTAGACGTTGTCTACATGGACTTTAGCAAAGCCTTTGACAAGGTACCGCATGGTAGGTTGTTGCAGAAGGTTAAAGCTCACGGGATCCAGGGTGAGGTTGCCAATTGGATTCAAAATTGGCTGGACGACAGAAGGCAGAGGGTGGTTGTAGAGGGTTGTTTTTCAAACTGGAGGCCTGTGACCAGTGGTGTGCCTCAGGGATCGGTGCTGGGTCCACTGTTATTTGTGATTTATATTAATGATTTGGATGAGAATTTAGGAGGCATGGTTAGTAAGTTTGCAGATGACACCAAGATTGGTGGCATAGTGGATAGTGAAGAAGGTTATCTAGGATTGCAACGGGATCTTGATCAATTAGGCCAGTGGGCCGACGAATGGCAGATGGAGTTTAATTTAGATAAATGTGAGGTGATGCATTTTGGCAGATCGAATCAGGCCAGGACCTACTCAGTTAATGGTATGGCGTTGGGGAGAGTTATAGAACAAAGAGATCTAGGAGTACAGGTTCATAGCTCCTTGAAGGTGGAGTCGCAGGTGGACAGGGTGGTGAAGAAGGCATTCGGCATGCTTGGTTTCATTGGTCAGAACATTGAATATAGGAGTTGGGACGTCTTGTTGAAGTTGTACAGGACATTGGTACGGCCACACTTGGAATACTGTGTGCAGTTCTGGTCACCCTATTATAGAAAGGATATTATTAAACTAGAAAGAGTGCAGAAAAGATTTACTAGGATGTTGCCGGGACTTGATGGTTTGAGTTATAAGGAGAGGCTGGATAGACTGGGACTTTTTTCCCTGGAGCGTAGGAGGCTTAGGGGTGATCTTATAGAGGTCTATAAAATAATGAGGGGCATAGATAAGGTAGATAGTCAACATCTTTTCCCAAAGGTAGGGGAGTCTAAAACTAGAGGGCATAGGTTTAAGGTGAGAGGGGAGAGATTCAGAAGGGCCCAGAGGGGCAATTTCTTCACTCAGAGGGTAGTGAGTGTCTGGAATGGGCTGCCAGAGGTAGTAGTAGAAGCGGGTACAATTGTGTCTTTCAAAAAGCATTTAGATGGTTACATGGGTAAGATGGGTACAGAGGGTTATGGGCCAAGTGCGGGCAACTGGGACTAGCTTAATGGTAAAAAACTGGGCGGCATGGACTGGTTGGGCCGAAGGGCCTGTTTCCATGCTGTAAACGTCTATGATTCTATGATTCTATTGATTATTGCTTTGAGTGTGAGTTCCTTATTTATCTTTATATTGAAAAATGAAATGAAAATCGCTTATTGTCACAAGTAGGCTTCAAATGAAGTTACTGTGGAAAGACCCTAGTCGCCACATTCCGGCGCCTGTTCGGGGAGGCTGGTACGGGAATTGAACCGTGCTGCTGGCCTGCCTTGGTCTGCTTTCAAAGCCAGCGATTTAGCCCTGTGCTAAACCAGCCCCGTCTAGTTTTTAAAAAGAACGTTTTTCGAAAAAACTGAATGCGATAAATGTTCACACCGTTAACAGACAACCAACCGAAATTCCGATTAATTGTCGACCGGCAGCTTCCCGGGGGAGTTAAACAAACATTTCGAATCACAGTCGCTGCGAGCAGGATTCGAATCTGCGCGGGGAAACACTATTTCATTTGAGGTCCAACCACTCGACCATCACAGCTGCGTCATTCAACATCAATTTGGTCGATAGAATACATTCTAAAACCAGCCTGGAATCACTCCAGGAAGTTGTTGCATTCAAACGACCAACGGGGTCCCGGGGTTTATGTGAGGAGGGATTGAATTTTCGTTGAAAATGACCATTCGATTTGGAGAGACTCGGAAATCTCAGCTCCCTAAACGCACAATTCCACTGAATAAATATTTTGTGTAACAACATCAGTTAAATTGGAAATATATTAGAAATTCATGTTTCTTTTCAAATGCAGCAGCACTACACTTCCCAGTCTGGAAGAAAATTAAAATGATGAATCTAGAAATTACAGAGGGAGACCTGTGCAGACCGAATGGTCACATGATGACCTGATGACGCAACTAACATGATCACGTGTCGGGATTCCGGCAGTTCCCCGGATCGCGGTCAGAGCACAAGCCAGGAACAGCTGCTCAATTATTACATCAGTTATTTTTTATTACAGCTCCTTGGTCACCAGTCATTGAGAGACCAGCATTTCTACATGGTGTCAGGAGTGGGCAGTATGGCAGAAGGACTCCACCGCATCAACCTCCTTGTATCATCGAATCGTAGAATGTCCAGCACAGAAGGCCATTCGGCCCAACGTGTCAGCACTGACCCTCCGAATGAGCACCGCAGCTACTCTCCTCAAGAAGAGGTTTAATAACTAGCGCAGCATCAGCCCGGCTAGCTCCGTCGGAAGAGCATGGGACTCTTAATTTCAGGGTCGTGTGTTCGAGCCTCACGTTGGGCGCGTCTATATTATTATCTGAAAATATTGATGCTGAATGAACTGTCTTCCTAACAGGAACACAAGGTGATGTCGCTGGACTGGGAATCCAGAGGTCTGAACTAATCCTTGGTGATAAGATTTAATAAATCTGGAATTGAAATTTCGTCTCATGAATGGCGCAGAAAGGTTCTGCTTCAGACGGATCACATTTCCACAGCAGGGATTGATTTGACTGAACCACACTGAAGATCAGTCACCGGCAGACTCACGGTTCCAGCAGTTGCATATCAGAGAGCTCAGTTACACAGCAGGATATACATTTACAAACAGGGCCCTCTCCACCTCGGCACATTGTGTGTGCCCTGATAGTCTCTTCCTGCTTTTCTGTGTGTCTTTCTCTGTCTGTCACGGCCGTGCTGATGTTACGTATTAATCTCACTTTTCCCAAACAGTAATTGTGATTGATAGATACACACAGATTTCCGCACTGACATTCAGTACCAATGTCTAATAGAGACTGAATCCCACCCTCACATACAGCACCAGACATTGACTCATAATGAAGGAATCCTGCTCTCGCAAACTGTTGAGACTGAGGTGCAGAGTGTTCCCTCCACTCGCGAACACTACCTGTGATTTACAGGTACAGAACAAATCTCAGTCAGGTAAGTAGCAGAGTTTGATGGGTACGACATGTATTCCACACTCACCTTCTCTGCGCCAGATAATCAAATGCAGTCGACACGCGGTGTCTGTGTTGTTTTAACAAGAGTTTTACACAAGAACCGGAACACATTTACACAATATCAGGGTATAAGACGTAGGAGCAGAAGTAGGCCATTCAGCCCATCGTATATGCTCCGTATTTTAATGAGATTATGATTGATCTGATATTTGACGTGTTATGACCTCATACGGTGGCACGTTGTCACAGTGGCTACCCCACAGCGCCAACGATCCAGTTCAATTCCAGCCTTTGGTCACTGACTGTGTGGAGTTTGCACTTTCTCTCCGTGTCTGTGTGGGTTTCTTCCGGGTGCTGCGATTTCCTCGCACAGTCCAAATATGTGCGGGTTAGGTGGACTGTCCAGGCTAAATTGCTCCTTGGTGTTCAGAAAGTTGGGCGGTGTTACAGGGATGTGGTGGGGACACAGAAACTCTTTCAGAATATCGTTGCAGAGTCGATGGGCAGAATTGCCTCCTTTTACATTTTAATGATTTCATGATAATCCTCATGTCCACTTTCCCGGGTTTTTAATCTCTAGATTTCATGATGAACCTTTAAAACCAACATTCCAACCAAGCCTCAGGTACCAGTAACTCCTCAATGGTCGTTAATTTCCCGGCTGTCAATCATTTGGTCAGTCATACCTCAGGCGAGGAGCAATAAAAATAATAACAATAATAATTATTGTCACAAGTTGGCTTCAATGAAGTTACTGTGAAAAGCCCGAGTCACCACATTCCGGCGCCGGGAGGCTGGAACGGGAATTGTGAGAAGGCGGGGTTTTCATGATTCAGTTCTAGTATAACCGGGTGATCTGAATCTAATTCATCTGGTTTTCTCTCTGCTAATCTTGTCTCACAGTGAGGCAAACCTCACTGATTGGATAGATGAGTGATCGTTCTTCAGTCTTGTCATGGCCGGACCCGCTGAATATGGAGGCATATCCTGTGTGGCAGGATTTAGCTCCAACTCAATCTATAAGTTTGTGGATGATACCACTATGGTAGGTCGTATCGCAAACAATGACGAATCAGACACAGAAGGTAGATAAATCACTTGGTTGCATCGTGTACCTAAAACAGCCTGTCTCTAAATGTCGGAAAGATCAAGGAACTGATAATCGACGCCAGGAAGCGTTGCACAACACACACACCCATCTGCATCAATGGCTGCGAAGTGGAGATGGTGGATAGCATTACATTTCTGGGTGTCACCCTCACCAACAGTCTGTCCTGGTCCACTCATGTTGATGCAACAGTCTAGATACCCAGCATCGTCTCTACCTCCTACGGAAGGAGAGGAAATTCGTCATGTCTGCATCGACTCTCACAAACGTCTACAGATGTACCACAGAGAGCATCCTATCGGGCTGCATCACAGCTTGGGATCGCAACTGCTCGGCCCAAGGTCGCAAGAAACTGCAGTGTGGTGACATCAGCCCAACGTATCACACAAGCTTGCCACCCGCACAGTGATTCTGTCTACAACTCCCGCTGCCGCAGGACAGCAGACAACATTATCAGAGACCCTCCCACCCAGGTTTTACCTTTTTACAGATTATTCCATCAGGCAGAAGGTACAGAAGTCTGAAGACCCGCACATCCAGACATAGGAACAGCTTCTTCCCCACAGCTACTAGACTCCTCAACAACTCTCCCTCGGACTGATCTGTTCCCTGTAAGAACACTATTCACGGCGCCCTATGCTGCTCTTGCTCATGGGTTTGCTTTGTTTGGGCCCTTGTTCCGCACTGTAACCAATCACTGTTTGTCCATGTACCATTTGTCAATGTACTCTGTCGATTATTCTTTTTCTGTCTACTATCTATGTAATGTGTATGTTCCCTTGGTAGCAGAAAAATACTTTTCATGGGACAATAAATCAAATCAAAGTGGTTCCTCTCTCACTACCCGATCAATTCATCTCAATCAGAACAAAACTGAATTTTGAATGCTCGCTTTTCCAACACAAGTCGCTGCAATCTGGCCCGACAACTTGGACTGGATTGTCACATCAGTTATTGCAGACCCATCTTGGAAAAATGAGTCCCACTTCCGAGCAACCAGCGGATGAAAAATCGACGACGATGGGATCCGAACGCACAGAGAGCACAATGGATTAGCAGTCCAACGCCTTAACCACTCGGACACCTCAACACACAAACCCATGCGTCAAAAAGTCTTAATTCGTGTTGCATCCATGAATTGATGGAAAATATCCGCCTCTTTGTCTTCCGAGGTTGATTTAGCACAGGGCTAAATCACTGGCTTGGAAAGCAGACCAAGGCAGGCCAGCACCACGGTCCAATTCCCGTACCAGCCTCCCGAACAGGCGTCGGACTGTGGCGACTAGGGGCTTTCCACAGTAACTTCATTTGAAGCCTCCTTGTGACAATCACCGATTTTCATTTCATTTCAGCCCGGTGTTCAATGATGGAAATGCAGATTTTGTCAATAAAACGAATTCCCAGCATATTCAGGGACTTTTGTGAATGGACTGATAGGAAACACTTCAATATCATGTCCAAGATATTTCCACACAGTGTGAAAGGCCCCCGCTGAAAGACTGGAATCAACCATCATTTGACAGCAAAAACAAAACCTCCCGGCATCGCAGAGGAATCCGTCGATCATCGGAACACACACTTCACGATGGACATAGTCTGATCATTGAGTTACAGGTATCTACTCCTGCCTGGCTTAATTCCCCAGGAAATAGGGATTATATTCTTTCAGCGAGTCGTGAAAGTATACTTGGAGCAGATTAAAGATAAATTCTTGTGTTGGGATGAGACTATTCCTGGTAGAAAGGTAAACTTTTCAGAAAGTGCCTCAATATTCAGCGGGTCCGTCCATGACAAGACTGAAGAACGATCACTCGTCTATTCAATCGGTGATGTTTGCCTTACCATGAGACAATATTAACAGAGACAACAACAGGTTCATTAGATTCTGATCACACGGTTATAATAGAACTGAATCATGAAAACCCAGCCTTCACAACCTTGCCCCTCGCCTGAGGTATGGAGATAATGAATGGCTTAGATAGGGTGGACGTAGGGAATTTGTTTCCATTCGCAGAGGAGACTAGGACCCGGGGGCACAGCCTTAGAATAAAAGGGAGTCACTTTAGAACAGAGATGAGGAGACATTTCTTCAGCCAGAGAGTGGTGGGTCTGTGGAATTCATTGCCACAGAGGGCGGTGGAGGCCGGGATGTTGGGTGTCTTTAAGACAGAAGTTGATAAATTCTTGATTTCTCGAGGAATTAAGGGCTATGGAGAGAGAGCGGGTAAATGGATTTGAAATCAGCCATGATTGAATGGTGGAGTGGACTCGATGGGCCGAATGGCCTCACTTCCATTCCTATGTCTTATGGTCTTATGATCCTCAGGTTAAATCAGCACCAGCCAGATCTCACCCTCAAAGGGGAAAGCAGCCTATGGTCATCAGGGACTAGAGCGACTTAATTTACTTTAGAACTGTTTCAATGTATGACATTTCCAGGATGTGACTTCCTCAGACTGACCAAATGATTGACAGCGTGGAAATTAACGACCATTGAGGAGTTACTGCTACCTGAGGCTTGGCTGGAACGTTGGTTTTAAAGGTTCATCATGAAATCTAGAGATAAAAAGCCGGGTTATCATGAAATCATTAAAATGTAAAAGGAGGCCATTCTGCCAATCGACTCTGCAACGATATTCGGAAAGAGCCTCTGTGTCCCCACCACATCCCTGCAACACCACCCAACTTTCTGAACACCAAGGAACAATTTAGCATGGACACTCCACCTAACCCGCACACATTTGGACTGTGCGAGGAAATCGCAGCACCCGGAGGAAACCCACACAGACATGGAGAGAAAGTGCAAACTCCGCACAGTCAGTGACCAAAGGCTGGAATTAAACCCGGATTGCTGGCGCTGTGAGGTAACCACTGTGACAACGTGCCACCGTATGAGATTATAACACGTCATATATCAGATCAAGCATGATCTCATTGCAATACGGAGCATATTCGATGGGCTGAATGGCTTACTTATGCTCCTACGTCTTATACCCTGACATTGTGCAATGTTCTGCTATTTGTCTCTAAAATCCTTGTTAAAACAACGTTTAGCGAGTTGGTCACACCGCAGGTGAAAGGTACTGAAGGAGATAGAAAATGGGAGACCAAAAGACAGAGCAAGAGTAGGAAAGCAGTGCAGGTGTCCCCTGCGGTCATCTCCCTGCAAAACAGATATACCGCTTTGGATACTGTTGAGGGAGATGGCTCACCAGGGAAGGCAGCAGCAGCCAGGTTCATGGCACCGTGGCTGACTCAGCTGCGCAGCCGGGCAGGAAGAAGAATGGCAGGGCTATAGTGACAGGAGACTCAACCGTAAGTGGAATAGACACGCGGTTCTGCGGACACAATCGAGGCTCCAGAATGGTATGTTGCCTCTCTGGTGCAAGGGTCAAGGATGTCTCGGAGTGGCTGCAGGACATTCTGGGGGGGGGGGGGGGGGGGCGGGGGGGGGGTGAAAAGCCAGCTGTCGTGGTTCACATAGGCACCAATGATATGGGTTAAAAAAACGGGATGAGGTCCTACAAGCTGAATTCAGGGATTTAGGAGTTAAACTAAAAAGTCCGACCTCAAAAGGTAGTAATCTCAGGATTGTTACCAGTGCCACGAGCTAGTCAGAGTAGGAATGTGAGGATAGATAGGATGAATGCGTGGCTCGAGAGATGGTGCAAGATGGAGGGATTCAAATTCCTGGGGCATTGGAACCGGTTCTGGGGGTGGTGGGTCCAGTACAAACCGGACGGTCTGCACCTGGGCAGGGCTGGAATTGATGTCCTAGGGAGAGTGTTCGCGAGAGCTGTTGTGGAGAGTTTAAACTAATGTGGCAGGGGGATGGGAACCGACGCAGGAATTTGGAAGGTAGTAAAACAGGGACAGAAACAAAAGGCAGTAAGGGGGAAAGTGTAAGGCAGAGAAGCCATAGTCAAAAATCAAAAAGAGCGACAGTACAAGGTACAGTGACTGAGGGGAGCTCCATGAATAGGACCAGGAATACTAAAAGGAATAAAACGGGAAGTAAAAACATTAATGGTAAGCGACGCAGCAGGTTGTTACACAACATTATGGGTTCAACCACAAGGAAAATTAGGAGAAAAGTTAAGAGGAAATATAACTTAGGAGAGGCTACTGATCGAGGTGTTAAGATTCAGAACAGAGGTAAAAAAGCCAACATAAGTGTACTTTACCTGAATGCTCGTAGTATTCGGAATAAGGTAAATGAGTTGATGGTGCAAATCATCGTGAATGACTATGATTTAGTGGCCATTACTGAAACATGGTTAAAGGATGGTCACGACTGGGAGTTAAATATCCGAGTGTATCAAACTATTCGGAAGGGCAGAGTGGATGGTAAGTGAGGTGGTGTAGCTCTGTTATTTAAGGATGACATCCGGGCAATAATAAGGGATGACATCGGTGCTATGGAGGACAAGGTTGAATCCATTTGGGTGGAAATCAGGATAGTAAGGCAAAAAAGTCACTGATAGGAGTAATCTATAGGCCACCAAATAGAAACATTATGGTGGGGCAGGCAATAAACAAAGAAATAACTGGTGCATGTAGAAATTGTACAGCAGTTAACATGGGGGATTTTAATCTACATGTCGATTGGTTTAACCAGGTCGGTCAAGGCAGCCTTGAGGAGGAGTTGAAAGAATGTGTCCACGACAGTTTCCTAGAACAGTATGTAATGGAACCTACGAGGGAACAAGCGGTCGTAGATCTGGTCCTGTGTAATGAGACAGGATTGATTCAGGATCTCATAGTTAGCGATCCTCTCGGAAGGAGCAATCACAATATGGTGGAATGTAAAATGCAGATGGAGACTGAGAAAGTAAAATCAAACACTAGTGTTTTGTGCTGAGAGAAAGGAGTTTACAGTGGGATGAGAAAATAACTAGCTAAGGTAGACTGGGAGCCAAGACTTTATGGTGAAACAGTTGAGGAACAGTGGAGAACCTTCTGAGCTATTTTTCACAGTGCTCAGCAAAGGTATATACCAACAAAAAGGAAGGACGGTAGAAAGAGGGAAAATCGACCGTGGATATCTAAAGAAATAAGGGAGAGTATCAAATTGAAGGAAAAAGCATACAAAGTAGCAAAGATTAGTGGGAGACTAGAGGACTGGGAAATCTTTCGGGGGCAACAGAAAGCTACTAAAAAAGTTATAAAGAAGAGTAAGATAGATTATGAGAGTAAACTTGCTCAGAATATATAAACAGAAAGTAAAATTTTCTCCAAACATATATTTTTTTTAATAGAGTGGCTGAGGTAAATATTGGTCCTTTAGAGGATGAGAAGGGAGATTTAATAATGGGAGATCAGGAAATGGCTGAGGTACTGAACAGGTTTTTTGGGTCGGTCTTCACAGTGGAAGACACAAATAACATGCCAGTGACTGATGGAAATGAGGCTATGACAGGTGAGGACCTTGAGAGGATTGTTATCAATAAGGAGGTAGTGATGGGCAAGCTAATGGGGCTAAAGGTAGACAAGTCTCCTGGCCCTGATGGAATGCATCCCAGAGTGCTAAAAGTGATGGCTAGGGAAATTGCAAATGCACTAGTGATAATTTACCAAAATTCACTAGACTCTGGGGTGGTCCCGGCGGATTGGAAATTAGCAAACGTGACACCACTGATTAAAAAAGGAGGTAGGCAGAAAGCGGGTAATTATAGGCCTGTGAGCTTAATTTTGGTAGTAGGGAGATGCTGGAATCTATCGTGAAGGAAGAAATAGCGAGGCATCTGGATGGAAATTGTCCCATTGGGCAGACGCAGCATGGGTTCATAAAGGGCAGGTCGTGCCTAACTAATTTAGTGGAATTTTTTGACGACATTACCAGTGCGGTAGATAATGGGGAGCCAATGGATGTGGTCTATCTGGGTTTCCAGAAAGCCTTTGACAAGGTGCCACACAAATGGTTGCTGCATAAGATAAAGATGCAGCAAATTGTGTCAAATCATTCCCTATTGTGCAAATGTGTTTCCTGTTGTGGAAATATGGCCCCTCTGAAGCAGAACCTTTCTGCGCCATTACTGAGACGAAATTTAAATTCCAGATTTATTAAGTCTTGCCACCAAGGGTTAGTTCAGACCTCTATATTCCCAGTCCAGCGACATAACCTTGTGTTCCTGTTGTCAAAACAGTTCGTTCAGCATCAATATTTTCAGATCATAATATAGACCGCCCAACGTGGGGCTCGAACCCACGACCCTGGGATTAAGAGTCTCATGCTCTACCGACTGAGCTAGCCGGGCTGGTGCTGCATTAAGCTAGCTATTAAACCTCTTCCTGTAGAGAGTAGCTGCGGTGCTCATTCGGAGGGGCAGTGCTAACACAGAATCATAGAAGTTTACAGCATGGAAACAGGCCCTTCGGCCCAACCAGTCCATGCCGCCCAGTTTTTACCATTAAGCTAGTCCCAGTTGCCCGCACTTGGCCCATAACCCTCTATACCCATCTTACCCATGTAACTATCTAAATGTTTTTTAAAAGACACAATTGTACCCGCCTCTACTACTACCTCTGGCAGCCCATTCCAGACATTCACTACCCTCTTGAGTGAAGAAATTGCCCCTCTGGGCCCTTCTGAATCTCTCCCCTCTCACCTTAAACCTATGCCCTCTAGTTTTAGACACCCCTACCTTTGGGAAAAGATGTTGACTATCTACCTTATCTATGCCCCTCATTATTTTATAGACCTCTATAAGATCACCCCTAAGACTCCTACGCTCCAGGGAAAAAAGTCCCAGTCTATCCAGCCTCTCCTTATAACTCAAGCCATCAAGTCCCGGCAACATCCTAGTAAATGTTTTCTGCACTCTTTCCAGTTTAATAATATCCTTTCTATAATAGGGTGACCAGAACTGCACACAGTATTCCAAGTGTGGCCGTACCAATGTCTTGTACAACTTCAACAAGACGTCCCAACTCCTGTATTCAATGATCTGACCAATGAAACCAAGCATGCCGAATGCCTTCTTCACCACCCTGTCCACCTGCGACTCCACCTTCAAGGAGCTATGAACCTGTACTCCTAGATCTCTTTGTTCTATAACTCTCCCCAACGCCATACCATTAACTGAGTAGGTCCTGGCCTGATTCGATCTGCCAAAAGGCCATTCGTCGGCCCACTGGCCTAATTGATCAAGATCCCGTTGCAATCCTAGATAACCTTCTTCACTATCCACTGTGCCACCAATCTTGGTGTCATCTGCAAACTTGCTAACAATGCCTCCTAAATTCTCATCCAAATCATTAATATGAATCACAAATAACAGTGGACCCAACACCGATCCCTGAGGCACACCACTGGTCACAGGCCTCCAGTTTGAAAAACAACCCTCTACAACCACCCTCTGCCTTCTGTCGTCCAGCCAATTTTGAATCCAATTGGCAACCTTACCCTGGATCCCGTGAGCTTTAACCTTCTGCAACAACCTACCATGCGGTACCTTGTCAAAGGCTTTGCTAAAGTCCATGTAGACAACGTCTACTGCACTGCCCTCATCTACCTTCTTGGTCACCCCCTCAAAAAACTCAATCAAATTTGTGAGACATGATTTTCCACGCACAAAGCCATGCTGACTGCCCCGAATCAGTCCTTGCCTCTCTAAATGCGTGTAGATCCTGTCTCTCAGAATACCTTCTAGCAACTTACCTACTACAGACGTTAGGCTCACCGGTCTGTAGTTCCCAGGCTTTTCCCTGCTGCCCTTCTTAAACAAGGGCACAACATTCGCCACTCTCCATTCTTCAGGCACCTCACCTGTGGCTGCCGATGATTCAAATATCTCTGTTAGGGGACCCGCAATTTCCTCCCTAGCCTCCCACAACATCCTGGGATACATTTCATCAGGTCCCGGGGATTTATCTACCTTGATGTGCTTTAAGACTTCCAGCACCTCCTCCTCTGTAATATGCACACTTCTCAAGACATCACTATTTATCTCCCTTAGTTTCCTAACATCCATGCCTTTCTCCACCGTGAATACCGATGAGAAATATTCATTCAAGATCTCACCCAACTCTTGTGGCTCTGCACATAGATGTCCTTGTTGATCCTTAAGATGTCCTTGTTGATCCTTAAGAGGCCCTAGTCTGTCCCTAGTTACTCTTTTCCCCTTTATGTATCTGTAGAATCTCTTTGGATTCTCCCTTGCATTATTTGCCAAAGCAATTTCATGTCCCCTTTTTGCCCTCCTGATTTCCCTCTTAACTCTATTTCGACAATCTCTATACTCTTCAAGGGATCCACTTGATCCCAGTTGCTTATGTACGTCATATGCCTCCTTCTTCTTTTTGACCAGAGACTCAATGTCTCGAGTCATCCAGGGTTCCCTACTTCTACCAGCGTTGCACTTCACTCTAAAGGGAATGTGCTTACCCTGCACCCTGGTTAACACATTTTTAAAAGCCTCCCATTTACCAGCCGTCCCTTTGCCTGCCAACAGTCTCCCCCAATCTACCTCTGCAAGTTCCTGTCTGATACCATCAAAATTGGCCTTGCCCCAATTAAGAATTTTAACTCTTGGGCCAGACCTATCATTCTCCATAGCTATCTTAAAACTAATGGAGTTATGGTCACTTGTCCCAAAGTGATCCCTCACTAGCACTTCTGTCACTTGCCCTTCCTCATTTCCCAAGACGAGGTCAAGTTTTGCCCCCTCTCTAGTCGGTCCATCCACATACTGAATGAGAAATTCCTCTTGAATACACTCAACAAATTTCGCTCCATCCAAGCCCCTAATGCTATGGCTGTCCCAGTCAATATTGGGAAAGTTAAAGTCCCCTACTACTACCAGCCAATTATTCTTGCAGATATCTGTAATCTCCTTACATATTTGCTCCTCAATTTCCCGCTGACTATTTGGGGGCCTGTAGTACAGTCCTACCAAGGTGATCTCTCCCTTCTTATTTTTCAGTTCCACCCATATAGACTCAGTGGGCGAACCCTCGGATATATCCCCTCTAAGTACTGCCGTGATGTTCTCCCTAATCAAAAACGCCACTCCCCCTCCTCTCTTACCTCCTGTTCTATCCTTGCTATAGCATCTGTACCCCGGAACATTGAGCTGCCAGTCCTGCCCCTCCCTTAGCCATGTTTCAGTCATAGCTATAATATCCCAGTCCCATGTGCCCGTCCATGCCCTGAGTTCATCTGCTTTGCCCATCAGGCCCGTTGCATTGAAATAAATGCAGTTTAATGTAAACCTTCCTTGCTCTCTGCCCTGCTTTCTCTGGTCATGCTTTACACACTCTCCCTTCCTGCCTTTTGTTTCTGTCCCCACTGACTTCCTACATCGGTTCCCATCCCCCTGCCACATTAGTTTAAACCCTCCCCAACTGCACTAGCAAACACACCCCCGAGAACATTGGTTCCAGTCCCACCCAGATGCAGACCGTCCGATTTGTACAGGTCCCACCTCCCCCAGAACCGGTCCCAATGTCCCAGGAATTTGAAAACCTCCCTCTTGCACCATCTCTCAAGCCACGTATTCATCCTAGCTATCCTGTCATTCCTACTCTGACTATCACGTGGCACTGGTAGCAATCCTGAGATTACTACCTTTGAGGTCCTACTTTTTAGTTTAACTCCTAACTCCCTAAATTCAGCTTGTAGGACCTCATCCCGTTTTGTACCTATATCGTTGGTGCCTATATACACCACGACAGCTGGCTGTTCACCCTCCCCTTCCAGAATGCCCTGCAGCCGCTCCGAGACATCCTTGACCCTTGCACCAGGGAGGCAACATACCAACCTGGATTCTCGTTTACGTTCACAGAAACGCCTGTCCATTCCCCTTACAATTGAATCCCCTATCACTATAGCTCTGCCACTCTTTTTACCGCCCTTCTGTGCAGCAGAGCCAGCCACGGTGCCATGAACCTGGCTGCTGCCACCTTCCCCTGGTGAGCCATCTCCCCCAACAGTTTCCAAAACGGTAAATCTGTTTTGGAGGGAGATGACCGCAGGGGATCCCTGCACTGCCTTCCTACTCTTCCTCTGTCTGTTGGTCACCCATTCCCTATCTGCCTCAGTAATTTTAATCTGCGGTGTGACCAACTCACTGAATGTGCTATCCACAACTTCCTCAGCATCGCGGTTGCTCCAAAGTGAGTCCATCCGCAGCTCCAGAGCCGTCAAGCGGTCTAACAGGAGCTGCAGTTGGACACACTTCTTGCAGATGAAGGAGTCAGGGACACCAGAAGGGTCCCTGACTTGCCACATCTCACAAGAGGAGCATGACACGGGTCTGAGCTCTCCTGCCATGACTTAAACCTGAAGTTAAATTTGAACTACACTACACAGCTAAGAGAAAGTCAAAGAGAGAGAAATCACTTACCAGCTACAAGCCAATCACTTACCTGCTGGCTGTGATGTAATTGCTCCCGAGGCTCCCTCACAGGTCTGCTTCTCTGCACCTCCTTAAGATGAGCACCAAATTCCCTTAACTAGTTAATTAATTTACTTAATTAATTGGATTTTTTTTTTGGGGGGGGGGGGGGGGGGAACTCAACCCCAAACACCAAACTCCAAAAATAAAACACAGCCTTCACTCACCTCTTACCCGAACTCTGTCTTACCCAAACTCAGATACACTCTGTTTCTAAAGGCACTTCAGCCACACCCTTTGTATCCTTCCTGATATACAGTCGGCCAATAGGCCTGCTTCCGAAACTGATCTCCCGAAACTAACAGCTGACCTGCAAGGTCTGGAAGTTGTTAAGCAGTACTTACCTCACCCACGCCGCGACCTTTTAAACTCTCCGCTCTGACTCGCAGCTCCCGCGCTTTTTCAAACTCCCGCGCTGTTTCCAAGGTCCCGGCTCTCTCTCTCTCCCGAACAGCTGACCTGCAAGGTAAGGAAGTGGTTAAGCAGTCCACGTTGGGCCGAATGGCCTCCTTCTGCGCTGGATATTCTACGATTCTATGATCCAAGGATGTTGATGCGGTGGAGACCTTCTGCCACACTGCCCACTGCTGACACCATGTAGAAATGCTGGTCTCTCAATGACTGGCGACCAAAGAGTTGGAACAAAAATAACTGATTTAATAGTTGAGCAGCGGCTCCTGGCTTGTGCTCTGACCGCGATCCGGGGAACTGCCGGAATCCCGACACGTGATCATGTTAGTTGCGTCATCACCGTGACCTTTCGGTCTGCACAGGTCTCCCTCTGTAATTTCTTGATTCATCATTTTAATTTTCTTCCAGACTCGGAAGTGTAGTGCTGCTGCATTTGAATTTCTAATATATTTCCAATGTAACTGATGTTGTTCCACAAACTATTTAATCAGTGGAATTGTGCGTTTAGGGAGCTGAGGTTTTCGAGTCTCTCAAGGATTCTCTCCAAATCCAAAGGTCATTTCCCACGAAGATTCAACCCCTCCTCACATAAACCCCGGGGCCCCGTTGATCGTTTGAATGCAATAACTTCCTGGAGTTATTCCAGGCTGGTTTTAGAATGTATTCTATCGACCAAATTACTAATGAATGGCACACTGGACACAGCTGCGATGGCCAAGTGGTTAAGGCGTTGGGATTGAAATCCAATGGGCGTTCCCCGCGCAGGTTCGAGTTTTGTTCGCAGCGACTGTGATTCGAAATGTTTGTTCAACTCGGCGGACAAGCCGCTGACTCCGGAATGAATCGGAATTCTGATTGGCTGCAAATAAACGGTTGGAACCTTCATCGAGTTCAGTCCGATATTTAACATTTTGGGGGGGAAACTGAACGAAATATAAAGATGGAAACGTGGTTTGCTTTCATTCAGCTGCATGTATATCTCTGTAAAAAGATCGTGGCAGAAATAGAACATATTTTACCTCTCTATCTGTTTCGTTGTTTCTTTCTCTCTCCCTCACTCATTGTTTTTGTGCTTCTCCGGGGACTGATTGGATACACAGTGAAACTCAGCCCCATCTCATCCCAACTCTTTTGGACAAACACGTCCTGGTGATGGACGGTCCTGAATCAGTGGAAGAATCGACAAACTATTCCATTCTTGGCTCTGTGAGAAGTTCCATTCCTGGTTGTGAGGTGGCTCTGAGATAAAGGGATCGAGAGAGAACGAGGTGACTGCAGTCTGACTCTTACTCTGAAAACCAGTTAGTGCGCCCTTGTACAAAGTGGATGTGTCTGAGAACAGGAGGAAAGCAGATCATGGGCCTGTGATTGATTTTATTGAGCCGGACCTAGAAAAGTGAAGCAGACTTTTAACCAGTCAGCGCCTGTGTGTGAGCTGGGAAGGAATTACGGCTGACATTGAGACAGTTCAGAGTGAATTGTTACAGCAAATCAAATCTTCAAGAGGTGTTGGTATATTGTTTTCAGAGAAAATGTCATAATTTCTTAAAAGATCAGTTGCGCGTGTTTTTGTTTTGTTCGGTAATTTGGGGAATCTATTTGCAGCGGGTGCAGTTGGTCAATATCTGTGCCTCTTGCTTGTCCAGCTCCCCAGGCAGCAGCAGCTCCATTCCAATCCAGATGTGTGGGCAGAAACGGCAAACCCACATTATTGTATTCCCGAGGAGGTTAGAACCCTGCTCGGAGCGGCTCTGCTCCGGAATATTTACTCAGCTCCATAAACAAACCACTGACCACACAAAAGACCGGTGCTCCCTTTGACTCTGATTGATGGTTTTCACCCAATTTGGCTGTTTGGGGAATGAAAGCAAAAATTTATAGGGTCTGGTAATCAGCATTTTTTAATAAACTACACTAAACGTATAAAACAATACTTTATAAAGGATATTTAACCAATATTAATCAATGTTGGTATATTGTTTTCAGAGAAAATGTCATAATTTCTTAAAAGATCAGTTGCGCGTGTTTTTGTTTTGTTCGTTAATTTGGGGAATCTGTTTGCAGCGGGTGCAGTTTGGAAGGAAAAGCCCATCCCATCAGGGCAGGAAATGTTGGGAATGGACCGGAGTGAACCATTCCCAGACCATGTCCAACATGTTTCTCCTCAGCATGAAAACTCCCCGCGGAAAGACTGAAACAGACACACATTTGATCGCATCATGATTAACATCACTCACACCTTAACCATGAGGCCACTGATGAAGTCATGATGGCTTCGAATTTCTCCTAAAATGCCAACTGAACCCACTGACTGGCAGAATTACATTACCCACGTGATTGGCGAGGCGCATCCACAGGCCGACTTGTCGAGTGGTGAAATCTGACATCACTGCTTCTGATCAGCTCCAGAACAGAGAGATAAATGTCACATTGTTCATTCACATTTCTGATTTATAATTGAGGGGAAACTGATGGGCTTTGGGACGCAATTAAAAGTTGTTTTAAGTGAGATCAAATCAGCGGCTGGCTCGTTGGTCTGGGGAGACCTGTGCCACACACAGCAGCAGAGACTGCAGGTAGAGAATGACTCGAATATTCACATGTCACACCGGAGAACACATCGGAGAACACTTCAGCAGTCAAGGGCATCCAGCCTCTGATCTCGGGGAAAGCGTTCTCCAAGGCAGCCTTCAGGACGCGCGACAACGCAGAATCGCCGAGCAGAAACTTATAGCCAAGTTCCGCACACATGAGTACGGCCTCAACCGGGACCTTGGATTCATGTCGCATTACATTCGCCCCGCACCATCTGGCCTGGGATTGCGGAATCCTACCAACTGTCCCGACTTGAGACAATTCCCACCTCTTTAACCTGGGGTTACCCCTATCTACGGATCTGTAAAGATTTAATTACCTGCAAATGCTCGCATTCAAAGCATTCTCTTACATCTTTGACTTTGTCTATATACATGTTTCCGGAACATATCTCTTCATACACCTGAGGAAGGAGCAGCGCTCCGAAAGCTAGTGTTTGAAACACACCTGTTGGACTTTAACCTGGTGTTGTCAGACTTCTTACTGCGCACATCAGAGACTGACAGATAAAGATTCATTCACCACCCAAATGCCTATATGCCCCTCCCCCAACGGACACACAAGCGCAACACCACTGAAAGTTTTGTCATGATTCTGATATGCAGACGTTTTAACGGAAACTGGCAAACAACATAATGATTTTCTCCACTCAATAACAATATCAGAGATTGATCATTACAGATTTAGTTCGACCTTGACACAGATTTTCAGAGAATGAAAGATACTGAATGAATGACAGACTCTCATACAGTCCCAGAGACACTCACAACACGATTTAACTGAATCCCAAAGACAGAGTGTTACAGTAGATGTGCAACAATCCTAGGAATTACCGGAATATTACAATATGGAATAAATCTGACTCTGTCATACAGTGTCAGAGACTGAAATATACATGAATTATATTTCAAAATTGATTGCATTTAGCAGGGTGGTAGTGTCAAATAACCCAATGGAGCGAATCCTCAATGTGAAGATGGGGCCTTGTCTCCACAAGGACTGTGCAATGGTCACTCTGAACATATAGTGTATGGGACACAGAGTTCCACAGACTGAATCCTACTTTCCACACAACACCACTGACTGGATTGGATTGGATTGGATTTGTTTATTGTCACGTGTACCGAGGTACAGTGAAAAGTATTTTTCTGCGAGCATCTCAGCAGATCAAAATCGTGCATGAGAAGAAAAGGGAATTTTAAAAAATACATAATAGGGCAACACAACATATACAATGTAACTACATAAGCACTGGCATCGGATGAAGCATACAGGGTGTAGTGTTAATGAGGTCAATCCATAAGTGGGTTATTTAGGAGTCTGGTGACAGTGGGGAAGAAGCTGTTTTTGTGTCTGTTCATGCGTGTTCTCAGACTTCTGTATCTCCTGCTCGATGGAAGAAGTTGGAAGAGTGAGTAAGCTGGTGGGAGGGATCTTTGATTATGCTGCCTGCTTTCCCCAGGCAGCGGGAGGTGTAGATGGAGTCAATGGATGGGAGGCAGGTTTGTGTGATGGACTGGGCGGTGTTCACGACTCTCTGAAGTTTCTTGCGGTCCTGGGCCGAGCAGTTGCCATACCAGGCTGTGATGCAGCCCGATAGGATGCTTTCTTTCGTGCATCTGTAAAAGTTGGTAAGGGTTAATGTGGACATGCCGAATTTCCTTAGTTTCTGAGGAAGTATAGGGGCTGTTGTGCTTTCTTGGTAGTAGCATCGGAGTGGGTCGACCAGGACAGATTTTTGGAGATGTGCACCCTTAGGAATTTGAAACTGCTAACCATCTCCACCTCGGCCCCGTTGATGCTGACAGTGGTGTGTACAGTACTTTCCTTCCTGAAGTCAATGACCAGCTCTTAAGTTTTGCTGGCATTGAGGGAGAGATTGTTGTCGCGACACCACTCCACTAGGTTCTCTATCTCCCTCCTGTATTCGGACTCATCGTGATTCGAGATCCGGCCCACTATGGTCGTATCGTCAGCAAACTTGTAGATGGTGTTGGAACCAAGTTTTGCCACACAGTCGTGTGCGTACAGGGTGTAGAGTAGGGGGCTAAGTACGCAGCCTTGCAGAGGCCCGGTGTTGAGGACTATTGTGGAGGAGGTGTTGTTATTCTTTCTTACTGATTGTGGTCTGTTGATCAGAAAATCGTGAATCCAGTTGCAGAGTGGGGAGCCAAGTCCTAGGTTTTGGAGCTTTGATATGAGCTTGGCTGGGATTATGGTGTTGAAGGCGGAGCTGGAGTCAATAAATAGGAGTCTGATGTAGGAGTCCTTGTTTTCGAGATGCTCCAGGGATGAGTGTCGGGCCAGGGAAACAGTTAGGGTCAGCACGGTAGCATAGTGGTTAGCACAATTGCTTCACGGCTCCAGGGTCCCAGGTTCGATTCCTGGCTTGGGTCAACGTCTGTGCGGAGTCTGCACATTCTCCCCTTGTTTGCGTGGGTTTCCTCCGGGTGCTCTGGTTTCCTCCCCCAGTCCAAAGATGTGCAGATTAGGTGGATTGGCCATGCTCAATTGCCCTCAGTGTCCAAAATTGCCATTAGTGTTTGGTGGGGTTACTGGGTTATGGGGATAGGGTGCATGTGTGGGCTTGGGTAGGGTGCTCTTTCAAAGAGCCGGTGCAAACTCGATGGGCCGAATGGCCTCCTTCTGCACTGTAAATTCTATGAAATGTCGTCTGATGTGGACCGGTTGCAGAGGTATGCGAATTGCAGTGGATCGAGGCGTTCTGGGAGTATGGAGGTGTTGCGCTTCGTGGTGAATCCTGGTGAATACCAAGAGCTGAATTATGTTGTGAACACTCACATAGAATGGCACACAGAATAAAATGGCGAGATCGTGGAAAATGTGGACCGTTTTCCATGGCCGGAAGCCTTCACTGAAAAAAGGCAGATCCAGCAGACAGGATTCGCCCTCACCTCCAATGTGTCAGCTCAGCCTTCAGCAGATTGAGAAAGAGAATACTTGAAGAGCAGCTTCATGACAGAATCGTTCGGAGTGACCATTGCACAGTGCTTACTCAGCAACGGCAAAGACTGGTCCCGTATGTCTTTTATTCTGTTCGCAGTGGAGGCCAACTAACCAAAATTAACCAATTTACCCAATGATCCCAGTACGAAAAGCAAGGGACAAAAATTGTTTCTTTTGAATTTATTTTCACAACGAAACGAAATTGAACAGGAATTCAGAAGCGCATTGAGCTGATACAATAAGCTTCGGGAGGCAATGATAAGCTGGTTTGAGTAAGTCTTAACTGTGATTTGGCTCGTTGGTCTAGGGGTATGATTCTCGCTTAGGGGCTTCCATTTGCGATAAAATGCAAATCCCGGACGAGTCCTGTTTATTTTTATCACGACGATCATTGAAGTCGGGAGCAGGTTTGAGCCCCAGAGAACACGTGAAGAAACGAACACGTTATTTAAAGACCGTTTCACCATGGTGTTGGACGCTGAATGTATCCTCAAATTAGTAAAACAAACGAACGCCTGTGCATCCAGGTAGTTGGCTGAATGCAATGGGTGTATGTAACCCCGATAAACCTTTGATTTATTTGCTGAATGTTCGCCTTAAGAATAATCAATCTCCCGCTTCCGCCGCCTTCTGAGGCAGAGTTCCAAAGTCGCACAACTCTCTGAGAGGGAGAAATTTCCAAATCTCCATCCGAAAAGGGCGACATCCTTGTTTTTAACTGCCCAGTAGTTCTGGTCTCACCCACAAGCAGCGACATCCTTTCCACGTCCACCTTGTCAAGACCATTCAAAATCTGATGCACTTCAATCAAATCAACTGTCACTCTTCACATCTCCACTGGAAACAAGTGCAGTCTGTCTAACCTTTCCTCAATAGCAAACCCGCTCAAAGACCAACAAAGAACAAAGAAAAGTACAGCACAGGAACAGGCCCTTCGGCCCGTCAAGCCCGTGCCGACCATGCTGCCTGACCAATGACGAGTCTAAAATGTTTTCCACTTCCTGGGTCGGTATCCCTCGATTCCCATCCTATTCATGTATCTGTCAAGATACCGCTTAAATGTCACTATCGTCGCTGCTTCCACCACCTTCTCCAGCAGCGAGTTCCAGGCACCCACTACCCTCCCTGTAAAAAACTTGCCTTGTACATCTCCTCTAAACCTTGCCCTCGCACCTTAAATCTATGTAATTGATTAGTAATTGACCCCTCTACCCTGGGAAAAAGCCTCTCTCTATCCACTCTGTCTATGCCCCTCATAATTTTGTAGACCTCTATCAGGTCGCCCCTCAACGTCCGTCATTCCAGTGAGAACAAACAGAGTTTATTCAACCGATCCTCATAGCTAATTCCCTCCATAACAGGCAGCATCCTGGTAAATCTCTTCTGCACCCTCTCTAAAACCTCCACATCCTTCTGGCAGTGTGGCGACCAGAATTGAACACGATACTCCAAGTATGGCCTAACTAAGGTTCCAGACAGCTGCAACATGACTTGCCAATTTTGTACTCAATGCCCTGGCCAATGAAGGCAAGCATGCCGTATGTCTTGACTACCTTCTCCACCTGTGTTGCACCTTTCAGTGACCTGTGGACCTGTAGACATAGATCTCTCTGACTTTCAATACTCTTGAGGGTTCTACCATTCACTGTATATTCCCTACGTGCATTAGACCTTCCAAAATGCATTAACTCACATTTGTCCGGATTAAACTCCATCTGCCATCTCTCCGCCCAAATCTCCAAAAGATCTAAATCCTGCTGTATCCTCTGACAACCCTCATCGCTATCCGCAATTCCACCAACCTTTGTGTCATCTGCAAACTTACTAATCAGACCAGTTACATTTTCCTCCAAATCATTTGTATATACTACGAACTGCAAAGGTCCCAGCACTGATCACTGCAGAACACCTCTAGTCCCAGCCCTCCAATTAGAAAAGCACCCTTCCATTGCTACTCTCTGCCTTCTATGATCTAGCCAGTTCTGTATCCACCTTGCCAGCTCACCCCTGATCCCGTGTGACTTCACCTTTTGTACCAGTCTACCATGAGGGACCTGGTCAAAAGCCTTACTGAAGTCCATATAGACAACATCCGCTGCCCTACCTGCATCAATCATCTTTGTGTCCTCTTCGAAAAACTCTATCAAGTTAGTGAGACACAAAACCATGCTGCCTCTCACTAATACGTCCATTTGCTTCCAAATGGGAGTAGATTCTGTCTCGAAGGATTCTCTCCAGTAATTTCCCTACCACTGACGAAAGGCTCATTCCTGGCACCAATCGAGGAAACCTTCTCTGAACCATCTCCAACGTATTTACATCTTTCCCTAAATAAGGAAACCAAAACTGCACAGAATTAGCGAAATGTGTACCTCCTGGAATAAAAGGGACAGTAGCAATATGGATATAAATGTGGTTGAATAATCACTAACAGAATATAATGGTCAATAGAGAATTTTCGGACTGGAAGAAGGTTTGTAGTGTTCCACATGGGTTCCTACTGGAACATTTGCTGTCCCTGATATATAACAATGTGCTAGATCATGGTGTACAGGGAACAGTTTCAAAGTTTGGGGATGGTACAATCTTGGAAATTTTGGAAAGTGAGACGCGGACAGTCTAGAACTTCAAACGACAAAAGATGATTTTCAGTCTGGAGACGTGTGAGATGATGCATTTTGGTAGGGAAGTATAGAATCATAGAATTTACAGTGCAGAAGGTGGCCATTCGGACCATGGAATCTGCACCGGCTCTTCAAAGAGCACCCCACTGAAAACCACACCTCCACCCTGTCCCCGTATCCCAGCAACCCCATCTAACCTAAGGGCAATTTAGCCTGGCCAATCCACCTAACCTGCACATCTTTAGAGTGTGGGAGGAAACCGGAGCACCCGGACGAAACCCACGGAGAACACAGACAGTGATCCAAGCGGGAATCGAACCTGAGACACGGCGCTGTGAAGCCATAGTGCTCACCACTATGTTACCGTGCTGCCCCTCAACTATTTATGGGGTGAAGGAGCAGACAGAGCTGGGTGTATATGTGGATAGATCATTGAAGGTGGACGGGTGGAGAGAGCAGGCAATAAAACATATCTTATTCTGGGCTTTATAACGAATGGAAAAGAGAACAAGAGGAAGGAGGTTATGCTGAATCTGTACAAGGCGCCAGTTAGACATCAGATGGAATATTTTGCACAGCTCTGGGAGCCACAATATTGGAAGGCTGTGGACGTATTGGGCAGCGTGCAGAAGAGCTTTACACGATTGATTCCATTTAGGAGGCTAGATTGGAGATGTTGGGAACGTTCTCCTTGGAGAGGATAAGGCTGAGAGGAGATATGATCGAGATGTTCAAAATCATAATATCAACATATTAACTGACCCACCCTTTACAGCCCCTATTCGGTTCATACAAACATTTCTCCAGATACACTATACTCCGAGAGAAGAAACTACTCATCATTTCTGTTTGAAATGGGCGGCCACTTATTCTGAGATTATTCCTTCTGGTCCAAGACTCTCCCACATGGTGAACCAGCTTCTCA
Organism: Scyliorhinus torazame; assembly: GCF_047496885.1. Lineage (NCBI taxonomy): Eukaryota > Metazoa > Chordata > Chondrichthyes > Carcharhiniformes > Scyliorhinidae > Scyliorhinus > Scyliorhinus torazame. Next base: position 36,294,784 of record NC_092730.1, read on the forward strand.
GCATCTATTCTGTCAAGCCCCGCCCCCCGCCCCTGAAAATCTATTATATCAGTGAATTTGAATGGTGGGATTTATTCCGAGTTCCAAAGATTCGTTCTGGCCTCTGGATTCCCAATCCAGTAACATAATCTCACATCCCTCTGAACAAAAAAACAGTTGATTCAGCTCATTATTAAACATCTTGGGCCAGTGGGCCGATGAATGGCAAATAGAGTTTAATTTGGATAAGTGCGATGTTATGCATTTGGGTCGATCAAATCAGGGCAGGGCCTACTCAGTTAATGGTAGGGAGTTGGGGAGAGTTACAGAACAAAGAGATTTAGGAGTACAGGTTCACAGCTCCTTAAAGCTGGAGTCGCAAGTGGACAGGATGGTGAAGAAGCCATTCAGTATGCTCGGTTTTATTGGACAGAATATTGAATACAGGAGTTGGAACGTCTTGCTGGAGTTTATAGACCATATAATTTACAGTGCAGAAGGAGGCCATTCGGCCCACCGAGTCTGCACCGGCACTTGGAAAGAGCACCCTACCCAAGGTCAACCCCTCCTCCCTAACCCCATAACCCAGTAACCCCACCCAACACTAAGTGCAATTTTGGACACTAAGGACAATTTACCATGGCCAATCCACCTAACCTGCACATCTTTGGACTGTGGGAGGAAACCGGAGCACACGGAGGAAACCCACACACACACGGGGAGGATGTGCAGACTCCGCACAGACAGTGACCCAAGCTGGAATCGAACCTGGGACCCTGGAGCTGTGAAGCAATTGTGCTATCCACAATGCTACCGTGCTACCAAATTGCACAATACATTGGTAAGACCACACACGGTATGCTGTGTTCAGTTATGCTCACCCTATTATAGGAAGCATATTGTTAAATTAGAAAGAGTGCAGAAGAGATTTACGAGGGTGTTCCCAGGACTTGATGGTGATTTATAAGGAGAGGCTAGTTAGGCTGGGACTTTCCCCCCTGGACCGTATGAGTCTTGGGGGTGAACTTACAGAAGTCTATACAATAATGAAGAGCATAGCTAAGGTAGTCGGCATCTTTTCCCAAAGGTAGAGAAGTCTAGAAGGAGAGGGCATAGGTTTAAGGTGAGAATGGAGAGATACAAAAGAGACCAGAAGGGAAATTTCCTCACACAGAGGGTGGTGGGCATCTGGAACGGGCTTCGTGAGGCAGTGGCAGTGGGGAGGAAGCGGGCACGATTTTATCTTTTGAAAAGCAGTTGGACAGTTACATGGGCAGGGTGGGTAGAAAGGGATATGGGCGAAATGCGGGCAAGTGGGACTAGCTTAGTGAAAGAAACTGGGCGGCATGATCAAGCTGGGCCGAAGGGCCTGTTTCCGTGCTGTCAACACCTATGACTCTTTGACTCTAACCATCTTCCTGAGAACATTAGAATGCCCTCCACAGAATTGTATTGAACCGCTTGATACATAATCATTTCTTTATCCAAATCAAACAGATATTGTGGATTAATTAGGGGGTAAACGAAATCCTAAAATGAGAGAGAATTGAATGAACTGAGCTGAGGAAGGAAAACTGGATTGTCAGCAAGTTATACCGGATTTCTGTATAAAACGACCACGGCAGGCCTCGAACCTGCAATCTTCTGATATCATCACTAGATTTTCCCCAAAGTCAGACGTCTTACCCATTAGGCCATGCGCACTGATGTGTAGCCCATATGAATAAATACTGTGATTATATGTGTTTCATTTCTGTTTTTTGATGATCCGCTGTTTCCCAGATCCCAGAAAATACAAGGGAAAGCTCCAGCTGCCGGACATGGTCATTTTCAAAGTGGAAAAGCCCTTCACTCTGTGAGCTGTGAAGATTCATGGAGGCTCGGGGACTCTCAGGCCAGGGCTCTTTATCCGGCTCCATTCACAGGAAAAGTGACTTCAGTTTCCGCAATAACATCCACTCTCTCTGAAACCCCCAAACTGAAATTCAGACTCACCGTTAAGGTGAAGACTGCGGACTGCGGTTCCCGCTCCTGCTGTTTAATACTGATCACTATAATTGCGTACAGTGAGCAGAAAGAAATTGCTGTTGTTTGTAAACATTTCTTACTGAACTCACTGTCATTCTGCTTCAACAGGACGAGATGAATATCCTGCTATTTGACAAATTTGCTCAACCGGGTAAATATGAAATATATTATTTGCATCGTGGAATGGAGTCATTTCGAGAACATTTCTACAGAGAGAAATTCCTGGAACCAGCTGCAGAAAGGCTCCGTGCGCCTGACATGATTTCAACGCAACCTTCTGATCTGGAGTCAGGCGCGCTCCCGTTGCGCCACAAGCGCAAATATACTCAGAGATTATTTTTATTTATTTATACTTTGACTGTGTTCTGTACATCAGCAACTGTGCGAAACAAACTCAAAGAAGTTAGATTGATGGATACTAAAGGGCCCTGAAGTAAAGCAGCTGTACCACGTGGTTAAGGTGATGCACAATAATCCATTGTGCTCTGTACACGTGGCTTCAAATCCCATCCTCGTCTGTAACGTGTCTGTTGTGTCTCTGTTTGGTCCACTTCATAAGGGTGAAGTGAAAATGCTGTGATTTTTAGCTTTAGTTTGAGGGCTTGGGTGGTGAATAGTCAAACACTGTCCATATTGAAACCATATTAAAAATGATGAGAAAGTTACTTATTTCACTCCCCAATTGCGCCCAAATTCTGAGTTCGGAACTGTTTCCCTTTCTCGGTTTGAAACTCACGAAGTGGTGCAAAAATATACAACCAGCTTTTTATTGCGATGGCCGGGAATCGAACCCGGGTCAACTGCTTGGAAGGCAGCTATGCTCACCACTATACCACCATCGCTCAGTGAAAGAATCAGATTCCAATTGGTCCTTTAGATTAGCTTGATAAACTGTTTTGGAACACATTCATACTTAGCGTAAGTTATTTCACTCCAATGTAAAATGCTCCTGAATGAGAGTGTCCGTGTCGCACGGCTCCCGTTCTGCCAGGAGATGGCACCAGTCCACAATAAATGTATTTATCTCATTGATTTCTAATGTGTGTGTCATTACTTTGGACACTTACTCTGGCCTGAGACCGTAACTTGTTCTTGTGTCCTGATGCTGCCGTTTTCACCCTATTTCAGTAATCGTAGAATGGCTCCAGTGCGGAAGGAGACCATTCGGCCCATCGAGTCGGCACCGACCCTCGGAAAGACCACCCGACTTCGCCCCAATCGCACCTAACCTTTCGAATACGTCAGGATGGCCGAGTTCAGGTCGCAGTCTCCTCTGGAGGTCAGGGCTCGAATCCCACTCCAGAAATTGACTTTTCCTCCGCGAGGCACCATCCAAATCTGGAACCCCTCCCTAACAGCACTGTGTGTGTACATACACCATATGGACTTGGAGCGGTTCCAGAATCCCCTCACCGCCCATTCTCGCGGTCAATTAATGATAGATTGTAAATGTTTGGCCGAATCAGCGATAATCACAGCCAGAGGGACCTGCAATAACCCTCAGAGCAGGAAAGGCAACTCATTGTCCTTTGGCCCAAAAGCAAAATACTGCGGATGCTGAAAATCTGCAACAAAGACAGAAAATGCTGGAAATATTCAGCTGATCCGGCAGCTTCTGTGGAGAGAGAAACAGGTCGTTCCAATGAAAGGTCAGCATGTGAAATGTTAACTATTTCGCTTTTCACAGATACTACAGATCCGTACAGTATTTCCAGCATTTCCTTGTGATTAGCTGAACATCCTCACACTTTGTAGCTTAATCCGTTAAAGCGCCTGTTCCCCTGTTGAGTCCTGATCCCAGAGGATCTGTTCAGTATTTCCAATAATGTTTCATTCCGAATCCTCCATTTCCACAGAATTGTGAAGCTGAAATTGCTCACACTTCTCTCCATTGTTATCTACTCTGCAGGTATTCTGCACCGTCTAATGGAGACATGCTCGCAGGGCTGTGAGAGAGGCTTTCTTTCAGGCGTGAGGCCTCTTTTGGTCCATCAACAGCAACCGGATGCCTGCAGAGAAACTCAGAATGACGATCCCCTCTTCCCAGGATGGACTTAATCAGGGACAAGATGTTGTTTGAAGAGAGAATCAAAGGTCTGAAGAATTGGTCTGAGATTCCTGGCGTTTTGTGAAGAGAACAAGGTGGTGGAGCAATGTGACAATAGCAGGATACGAGTTTGGGATATTATCCAGTCTGTGCTCGGGGGGCTGCGGGAAGGACGTTGTCTTGTCTGCCCACCCAAGCTGAATGTTGGGATTGAGGTGGTGATCAGATTCCGAGAGGAGGGTGAAATCCTTTCACTGAGTTTCAAGCCCACAGTGCGGTTGAGTGTCTTGAGTTACAGGAAGATACATACGGGATGGTCAAATGGGCAGAAAAGTGGCTGATGGAATTTAACGCTGAAAAATTAGATGTGATCCACTTGGTAGGGGGGTTTCACAGTAACTTCATTGCAGTGTTAATATAAGCCTACTTGTGACAATAAAGAATATAATATTATTATTATAGGATTAATGTGAATGGCCTGACACTGGGAAGTCCTGAGGAACAAAGGGACCTTGGAGTGTTTGTCCAGAGATCTCTGAAGGCAGGTGGGCAGGTTAGTAGGGTGCTGGAAAGGCATATGAAATACTTTATCAATCCGGGCACAGATTACAGAAGCAGAGAGGTCACGTTGGAGTTGTATAGAATGTTGGGGAGGTCACAGCTGGAGTACAGTGTGCAATTCTGGTCACCACATTCTAGCAAATATGTGACTGCATTGGATGGGGTGCAGAGGTGATTCGGCAGGATGTTGCTTGGGATGGAACATTTAAGGGTTGAAGAGTTGAAGAGAGGTTGGACAGGCTTGTTTTTTTCCGCTGGAACAGAGAAGACTGAGGGGTGACCTGATCGAAGAGTACAAGATTATAATGGGTATAGACAGGGCGGATAGGGAGCACCTGTTCAACTCAGTAGAAGGACATGTCACGAGGGGACACTGTATTATTCTGCGAGTCTGAAACTGTTACAGATCAGGTCTTGGAGGTATGGCTGCTGTAACTTACTCTGAACATGTGTTTGAGAATAATCCTGTATCTGTCAGGCTTCGTGACTCACTGAGGATGGGATTGAGGATGTGACCTTCAATCTCTGGGACTGTTTATAAATTTGCATTCATTCCACGTAAATTTCCAGCACAGAAAGAGACAACTGATGTGGGAGGTTTTAAGCAAACAACGTGAGCATTTAATATCAGAACACAATAGTGAAAGATAATGTAACCTTCGATCTGATACTGGATTGCTCTGGAAGTTTAACTCAGGTTGTACACATTGATTTGATCTCGGACACTCCGTCTGATTCGGAGTCAGAATTTTGACATGAATGTAAAATGGACCACAGTCTGGAATCGCTACAGTGTCTTCCATCTGGAACAGAGTGAGTGAGGATTCTGTAATAGTTTGCAAGTTACAGCTCAGTTCATAGACATCGAAATGAGATTGTATCTTTTATTTTCATAAATTGGGTGAGTTTTAAACGAGAATCAGAGTTTGTATCTTTGTCGCTTTCAACATATCTCAATCTGAGAATGTAGCAGATATTTGGGTTTGCAGCTAATGTATTTGTGAGGACACACTCTGGGGATTTGTGCAGCCACTTCTAAACCCCCTATTGCGCGATGTGACTGGTATTTAACTCGAATATATAAGGAAAGTAGGAAGGAACTTAAGCAGGGAGTCAGGAGGGCTAGAAGGGGTCATGAAAAGTCATTGGCAAATAGGGTTAAGGAAAATCCCAAGGCTTTTTACACTTACATAAAAAGCAAGAGGGTAGCCAGGGAAAGGGTTGGCCCACTGAAGGATAGGCAAGGCAATCTATGTGTGGAGCCAGAGGAAATGGGCGAGGTACTAAATGAATACTTTGCATCAGTATTCACCAAAGAGAAGGAATTGGTAGATGTTGAGTCTGGAGAAGGGGGTGTAGATAGCCTGGGTCACATTGTGATCCAAAAAGACGAGGTGTTGGGTGTCTTAAAAAATATTAAGGTAGATAAGTCCCCAGGGCCGGATGGGATCTACCCCAGAATACTGAAGGAGGCTGGAGAGGAAATTGCTGAGGCCTTGACAGAAATCTTTGGATCCTCGCTGTCTTCAGGGGATGTCCCGGAGGACTGGAGAATAGCCAATGTTGTTCCTCTGTTTAAGAAGGGTGGCAGGGATAATCCCGGGAACTACAGGCCGGTGAGCCTTACTTCAGTGGTAGGGAAATTACTGGAGAGAATTCTTCGAGACAGGATCTACTCCCATTTGGAAGCAAATGGACGTATTAGTGAGAGGCAGCACGGTTTTGTGAAGGGGAGGTCGTGTCTCACTAACTTGATAGAGTTTTTCGAGGAGGTCACTAAGATGATTGATGCAGGTAGGGCAGTAGATGTTGTCTATATGGACTTCAGTAAGGCCTTTGACAAGGTCCCTCATGGTAGACTAGTACAAAAGGTGAAGTCACACGGGATCAGGGGTGAACTGGCAAGGTGGATACAGAACTGGCTAGGCCATAGAAGGCAGAGGGTAGCAATGGAGGGATGCTTTTCTAATTGGAGGGCTGTGACCAGTGGTGTTCCACAGGGATCAGTGCTGGGACCTTTGCTCTTTGTAGTATATATAAATGATTTGGAGGAAAATGTAACTGGTCTGATTAGTAAGTTTGCAGACGACACAAAGGTTGGTGGAATTGCGGATAGCGATGAGGACTGTCTGAGGATACAGCAGGATTTAGATTGTCTGGAGACTTGGGCGGAGAGATGGCAGATGGAGTTTAACCTGGACAAATGTGAGGTAATGCATTTTGGAAGGGCTAATGCAGGTAGGGAATATACGGTGAATGGTAGAACCCTCAAGAGTATTGAAAGTCAAAGAGATCTAGGAGTACAGGTCCACAGATCACTGAAAGGGGCTACACAGGTGGAGAAGGTAGTCAAGAAGGCATACGGCATGCTTGCCTTCATTGGCCGGGGCATTGAGTATAAGAATTGGCAAGTCATGTTGCAGCTGTATAGAACCTTAGTTAGGCCACACTTGGAGTATAGTGTTCAATTCTGGTCGCCACACTACCAGAAGGATGTGGAGGCTTTAGAGAGGGTGCAGAAGAGATTTACCAGAATGTTGCCTGGTATGGAGGGCATAAGCTATGAGGAGCGATTGAATAAACTCGGTTTGTTCTCACTGGAACGAAGGAGGTTGAGCGGCGACCTGATAGAGGTATACAAAATTATGAGGGGCATAGACAGAGTGGATAGTCAGAGGCTTTTCCCCAGGGTAGAGGGGTCAATTACTAGGGGGCATAGGTTTAAGGTGAGAGGGGCAAAGTTTAGAGTAGATGTACGAGGCAAGTTTTTTACGCAGAGGGTAGTGGGTGCCTGGAACTCACTACCGGAGGAGGTAGTGGAGGCAGGGACGATAGGGACATTTAAGGGGCATCTTGACAAATATATGAATAGGATGGGAATAGAAGGATACGGACCCAGGAAGTGTAGAAGATTGTAGTTTAGTCGGGCAGTATGGTCGGCACGGGCTTGGAGGGCCGAAGGGCCTGTTCCTGTGCTGTACATTTCTTTGTTCTTTGTTCTTTGAATCTCAGAGTACATTATTAAGGTTAATTGTGTGACTTTTAACCGGCAATCACGTGTCAGTTTTCTCTGATATTTATTATTTCACTAAGGCTGCACTATTGTGGATCTGATACAGTGATGATGAGAGTGGGTGAGAATTTGGACTGGGATTTATGAGGCCCCCGTTAGGGTGACATGGACACAGCGTCTGTCTCTCCTGCTCTGTTTGATTGATGGGTTGAAAATATGTCTCTGGAACTATTTCTGCTGCCGGAGACTGTGGAACTGATGACCTGTCTGTGTCTCTTTGCTCTGTCAGTGACAATGTATGGACTGTGTGTGGGAAGGAGCTGGCGACACTTTTCCCTGTAACTTGTGTGGAGGAAACACCACATTTATTCATCTTCAGAATATTCTGGTATTTGTCTGTGGAAACAAATTATATTTTAAATCTCAAGTACAGTCCGGGAGAAGTTACAGATTTCATCAGTTTAATCCCAATTAATAATCATTGAAACCGCTTTCAGCATCAACAGCAAGTCTCCAGCTGTGATTGGTTAACACTTGTCAATTCAATAACTAACCAATCACAGGGCCAGGGAGACGACATTGTAGGATTTGATTGGCTTATGTTTTCAAATTCCAAAATCCCGCCAATTTCACTGCAGTGAAATGTTCAGGAAACGATTTGAATCTCACTTTGTGATCGGTTTATTATATTTTGCCGTCCCAGTTTCCAGGCGCTATATTAGGAACAGTTTGAATTTGTCAACCTCTTATCTGTAACCGGCGGTAATAACACCCCGTTCATCAATTTAAAACGGAGCAAATCTCAGCTCACTGGGAAAACAGGATTCATGTAGCGGCGCCCAGATCACCCCAGAGGAAACATAAAAAAACAATTTGATTAATTTAACTCACCAGTTGTAAAATCTGAATATGGTTATTAAACTTAAATAATTCCCTCCTGAAATTGTGTTTCTCCTCATTGTCCGTCACAAATACCAGACTGGGATTAAAATCGACTCTCAATTCGGTTTGATTCTCTTCTGTGCGAAACAGTCTGTGACGGGCGGGTATGAAGCCACATTCACAACATTCTGGAACGGGACAAATCTCTATCCTCCACAAAGAGATTTCTCATCAAGTCAATGCGGGAAAAGATGGTGCAGCTTTTTCACAGAGATTGTGGGTGGCTCTTAAAAGAGCCGTTGTGTTTGGGGTCGTTTTCAGTCCATTGTGGAGTTTTACTTGGAGCTGGTGTACTTGGTCACCGCCTTTGTCCCTTCCGACACGGCGTGCTTGGCCAGTTCCCCGGGCAGCAGCAGGCGCACGGCGGTCTGGATCTCCCGGGAGCTGATGGTTCTGCGCTTGTTGTAATGGGCCAGGCGGGAAGCCTCACCCGCGATGCGCTCGAAAATATCGCTGACGAACGAGTTCATGATGCTCATGGCCTTGGAGGAGATGCCGGTGTCGGGGTGAACCTGCTTCATCACTTTGTAGATGTAGATGGAGTAACTCTCCTTCCTCGACCTTCGCCGCTTCTTGCCGCCCTTTACTGCCGGTTTCTTAATGACTTTCTTGGCTCCCTTCTTGGAAGCTGGTTTCGATGTTGGTTTCTTCTCATCAGCCATCGTCAATATCACCCAGAAATAAAGCAAACCCCTTCCGAGCGCTGATTAAATAGACAGAGCCTCACATCTATGCTAATGAGGAATGGGGAAAGGAATGATTGTGATTGGACATTGTAAGAATGAGGACAGCCAGTTATGTTCTGTTTATTTGATTGGATATAACAACAGACCAATCGGATTTAGGATTTTGCACCAATCAGAAACCTTCTTACTACAAACAGGTAATTCATTTCAGAAAGAATGTCTCCAGTCCCAGTTCGTCAATGTGTAAAGATCCAACGGGAAAAGTCACCTAGCTGTCGATGAGAGGGATTGTACGGCAGTCTGGGATTCCTTCAGCAACTGTGAGTGTCTTGTAATATGTGAGAGTGTGGGATTTGCTCACAAGACGCAATGGGGAAAGACCGCTCTGATACAATGTGTGAGTGAGGGATTTAATCACTCTCTCATACAGTGTGAGAGTGTGTGATTTACACACTCTGATACAGTGTGTGTGAGGTATTTACTCACTCTGATACAGTGTGAGAGTGTGGGATTTACTCCACTTCTGATATAGTGTGGGATTTGCTCAACTTTTGATATAGTGTGTGAGTGTGAGATTTACTCACTATCTGATACTGTGTGTGAGTGGGATTTACTCACTATATGGTACAGTGTGTGAGTGTGGGATTTACTCACTCTCTGATACAGTGTGTGAGTGTGAGATTTACTCACTCTCCGATACAGTGTGTGAGTGTGGGATTTACTCACTCTCCGATACAGTGTGTGAGTGTGGGATTTACTCATTCTCTGATACAGTGTGAGTGTGGGATTTACTCACTCTCAGATACAGTGTGAGAATGTGGGATTTACTCACTCTCTGATACAGTGTGTGAGTGTGGGATTTACTCACTCTCTGATACAGTGTGTGAGTGTGGGATTTACTCACTCTCTGATACAGTGTGTGAGTGTGGGATTTACTCACTCTCTCATACAGTGTGTGAGTGTGGGATTTACTCACTCTCTGATACAGTGAGTGAGTGTGGGATTTACTCACTCTCTGATACAGTGTGTGAGTGTGAGATTTACTCACTATCTGATACTGTGTGTGAGTGGGATTTACTCACTCTCCGATACAGTGTGTGAGTGTGGGATTTACTCATTCTCTGATACAGTGTGAGTGTGGTATTTATTCACTCTCAGATACAGTGTTTGAGTGTGGGATTTACTCACTCTCTCATACAGTGTGTGTGTGGGATTTACTCACTCTCTGATACAGTGTGGGATTTACTCACTCTCAGATACAGTGTGTGTGTGGGATTTACTCACTCTCTGATACAGTGTGTGAGTGTGGGATTTGCTCACTTTCTGATACTGTGTGTGAGTGTGGAATTTACTCAGTCTCATGTAAATCTGTTATCGTGTGGGGCGCAGTGGTTGCTGAGTGAGTGCTTGCTAAGGGGAGTAAATTTTTAAAAAACTTATTGTTGGCGGTTTCCAGCTGAATCCAGTCGGAGTGAGGACAGAGTGACTGCTGGGTAAGGAGTAAAGATTTAAATTGTTTGTGAGGGCCCTTAACAGCTGATTGCTGTTATCGTGTGGGGCGCAGTGGTGCTGAGTGAGTGCTTGTTAAAGGGAGTAAATTTTTAAAAATTTACTGTTGGGGGTTTGCAGCTGAATCCGGTCGGAGTGAGGACAGAGTGACTGCTGGGTAAGGAGTAAAGATTTAAATTGTTTGCGTGGGCCCATAACAGCTGATTGCTGTTATAGTGCAGGGCGCAGTGGTTGCTGGCTAAGTTTTTTATTTTTACCTGTATTGAAATTGGGCGGTTCACATCGGTACCAACGACAAAGGTAAGAGAAGAGTCGGGGATTTAAAACAGGAATTTCGGGAGCTAGGGTGGAAGCTGAGAGCCACGACAAACCATGTTGTCATCTCTGGTTTATGCCGCTGCCACGTGCTAGCGAGTTGAGGAACACGGAGAGAGTGCAGATAAACACGTGGCTGCAGGGATAGTGGAGGAGGGAGGGTATCAGTTACGTGGATAATTGGAGTACATTCTGGGGAAGGTGGGAACTGTACAGACAGGACGGTTTGCACCTGAACCAGAGGGGCACCAATATCCTGGGAGGGAAATTTGCTACAGCTCTTCAGGGGGGTTTAAACTAATTTGTCTGGGGGATCGGGAAACAAGCTGTAGTCCAGAAGCCAGCATTGAGAGTAGTGAGGTACTGAGGAGGGTATCAAAGTCGCAGGCGTGTACCGGCAGACAAGAAGGTGGGTTGAAGTGTGTCTACTTCAATGCAAGGAGCATCCGGAATAAGATAGGTGAACCTGGAGCGTGGATTGGTACCTGGGACTACGATGTTGTGGGCATTACGGAGACATGGTTCGAACAGGGACAGGAATAGTTGTTGGAATTTCCGGGGTTTAGATGTTTCAGTAAGAGCAGGGAAGATGGTAAAAGAGGTGGAGGAGTAGCATTGTTAATCAAGGATAGTTAAACGGCTGCAGAAAGGCAGTTCGAGGGGGATCTACCTACTGAGGTAATATGGGCTGAAGTTAGAAATAGGAAAGGAGCGGTCACGTTGTTAGGAGTTTTCTATAGGCCCCCAAATAGTAATAGAGATGTGGAGGAAGAAATCGCAAAACAGATTATGGATAGGTGTGGAGGTCACAGGGTAGTTGTCATGGCTGACTTTAACTTTCCAAATATTGATTGGAACCTCTATAGGTTGGGGCAGTTTTTGTACAGTGTGTGCAGGAGAGTTTCCTGACACAATATGTGAATAGGCCAACAAAAGGTGGGGCCACATTGGATTTGGTACTGGGTAATGAACCGGGCCAAGTGTTAGATTTGTTTGTGGGAGAGCACTTTGGAGATAGTGACCACAATTCGGTGTCTTTCGCTATTGCAATGGAGAGGGATAGGGCCATACGGCAGGGCAAGGTTTATAATTGGGGGAGGGGTAATTGTGATGCGATTAGGCAAGAATTAGGGAGCATAAGATGGGAACAGAAACCGTCAGGGAAAGGCACAAATGAAAAGTGGAGCGTGTTCAAGGAACAAATACTGCGTGTCCTTGATAGATATGTCCCTGTCAGGCAGGGAGGAAATGGCTGTGTGAGGGAACCATGGTTCACAAAAGAGGTTGAACGGCTTGTCAAGAGGAAAAAGGAAGCGTATGTAAGGATGAGGAAACAAGGTTCATTTGGGTCACTTGAGGGTTACAAGGTAGCAAGGAAAGACCTAAAGAAAGGGCCAAGGAGAGCGAGGAGGGTGCATGAGATGTCCTTGGCGGGTCGGATCAAGGAAAACCCCAAGGCTTTTTACTCTTATGTGAGAAATAAAAGAATGACCGGGTGAGGTTAGGGCCGGTCAAGGACAGTAGTGGGAATCTGTGCATGGAGTCAGAAGAGATAGGAGAGGCGTTGAATGAATACTTTTCTTCAGTGTTCACCAAGGAGAGGGGCCATGTTTTTGAGGATGAGAGTGTGATACAGGCGGGTAGGCTGGAGGAGGTAGATGTTCTAAGGAAGAATGTTTTAGCAATTTTGAAAAACCTTAGGGTCGACAAGTCCCTCGGGCCGGATGGGGTATATCCTAGGATTCTTTGGGAGGCAAGGGATGAGATTGCAGAGCCTTTGATCTTTGGGTCCCCATTGTCCACGTTGATAGTGCCCACTGACATAGAATTTACAGTGCAGAAGGAGGCCATTCGGCCCATCGAGTCTGCACTGGCCCTTGGAAAGAGCACCCTACGCAAGCCCACACCTCCACCGTATCGCCATAACCCAGTAACCCCAATTTTGGACACTGAGGGCAATTTACCATGTCCAATCCACCTAACCTGAAAATGAAATGAAATGAAAATCACTTATTGTCACAAGTAGGCTTCAAATGAAGTTACTGTGAAAAGCCCCTAGTCGCCACATTTCGATGCCTGTTCAGGGCGGCTGGTACGGGAATTGAACCGTGCTGCTGGCCTGCCTGGGTCTGCTTTAAAAGCCTGCGATTTAGCCCAGTGTGCTAAACCAGCTGCTGCACATCTTTGGACTCGGGAGGAAACCGGAGCACCCGGAGGAAATCCACGCACACACGGGGAGAACGTTCAGACTCCGCACAGACAGTGACCCAAGCCGGGAATCGAACCTGGGACCCTGGAGCTGTGAAGCAATGGTGCTAACCACTATGCTACCGTGCTGCCCCTGCCTTTGCCAGAGGACTGGAGAGCAGCGAATGTTGTTCCTCTGTTCATGAAAGGGAATAGGAATGACCCTGGTAATTATAGGCCGGTTAGTCTTACTTCGGTGGTCGGTAAGTTAATGGAAAAGGTCCTGAAGGATAGGATTTATGACCATTTGGAAAGATGCAGCTTAATCCGGGATAGCCAACACGGATTCGTGAAGGGTAAGTCTTGCCTCACAAATTTGATTGAATTCTTTGAGGAGGTTACTAGGTGTGTAGATGAAGGTAGAGCAGTTGATGTCGTATACATGGATTTTAGTAAGGCGTTTGATAAGGTTCCCCATGGTCGGCTCATGAAGAAAGTAAGGAGGTGTGGGAAAGAGGGAAATTTGGCCAATTGGATAAGTAACTGGCTATCACATAGAAGACGAGGGGTGGTGGATGGAAGATTTTCAGGATGGAGAACAGTTACCAGCGGTGTACCACAGAGATCAGTGCTGGGTCCTCTGCTATTTGTGATTTTTATCAATGACTTGGAGGAGGGGGCTGAAGGGTGGGTCAGTCAATTTGCTGATGACACAAAGATTGGTGGAGTAGTGGATAAGGTGGAGGGCTGTTGTAGGCTGCAAAGAGAAATTGATACGATGCAGAGCTGTGCTGAAAAATGTCAGATGGAGTTTAACCCTGATAAGTGCGAGGTGATTCATTTTGAATGTGGAATACAGGGTCAACGGCAGGGTTCTGAGGGATGTGGAGGAACAGAGAAATCTTGGGGTTCATGTCCATAGATCTCTGAAGGTTGCCACTCAAGTGGACAGAGCCGTGAAGAAGGCCTATAGTGTGTTAGTCGTTATTAACAGGGGGCTTGAGTTTAAGAGCCGTGGGGTTATGCTGCAACTGTACAGGACCCTGATGAGACCACATTTGGAGTATTGTGTGCAGTTCTGGTCTCCTCACTACAGGAAGGGTGTGGAAGCATTGGAAAGGGTGCAAAGGAGATTTACCAGGATGATGCCTGGCTTGGAGGGTAGGTCTTATGAGGAAAGGTTGAGCGAGCGAGGGCTTTTCGCTTTGGAGTGGAGGAGGATGACAGGCGACTTAATAGAGGTTTCTATGATGATGAAGGGGACAGATAGAGCGGACATTCAGAGACTATTTCCTAATGTGATGTAGCTGTTACAAGGGGGCATACCTATAAGGTTCAGGGTGGGAGATATAGGAGGGATGTCCGAGGTAGGTTCTTTACTCAGAGAGTGGTTAGAGTGTGGAATGGACTGCCTGCTGTGAGAGTGGAGTCGGACACTTCAGGAACTTATAAGCGCTTATTGGATAGGCACATGGAGCACACCAGAATGACAGGGTGTGGGATAGCTTGATTTTGGTTATGAATAAGGCTCGGCACAACATTGAGGGCCGAAGGGCCTGTTCTGTGCTGTACTGTTCTATGTTCTAAAGTGTGTGAGTGTGGAATTTGCTCACACTCTGATACAGTGTGTGAGTGTGGGATTTACTCACTCTCTGATACAGTGTGTGAGTGTGGGATTTACTCACTCTCTGATACAGTGTGAGTGTGGGATTCACTCACTCTGTGATACAGTGTGTGAGTGTTGGATTTACTCACTCTCTGATACAGCGGGAGAGTGTGGGATTTACTCACTCTCTGATACAGCGTGTGAGTGTGGGATTTACTCACTCTCTGATACAGTGTGTGAGTGTGGGATTTACTCGCAAATATACTCAGAGATTATTTTTATTTATTTATACTTTGACTGTGTTCTGTACATCAGCAACTGTGCGAAACAAACTCAAAGAAGTTAGATTGATGGATACTAAAGGGCCCTGAAGTAAAGCAGCTGTACCACGTGGTTAAGGTGATGCACAATAATCCATTGTGCTCTGTACACGTGGCTTCATATCCCATCCTCGTCTGTAACGTGTCTGTTGTGTCTCTGTTTGGTCCACTTCATAAGGGTGAAGTGAAAATGCTGTGATTTTTAGCTTTAGTTTGAGGGCTTGGGTGGTGAATAGTCAAACACTGTCCATATTGAAACCATATTAAAAATGATGAGAAAGTTACTTATTTCACTCCCCACCCGAATTGCGCCCAAATTCTGAGTTCGGAACTGTTTCCCTTTCTCGGTTTGAAACTCACGAAGTGGCGCAAAAATATACAACCAGATTTTTATTGCGATGGCCGGGAATCGAACCCGGGTCAACTGCTTGGAAGGCAGCTATGCTCACCACTATACCACCATCGCTCAGTGAAAGAATCAGATTCCAATTGGTCCTTTAGATTAGCTTGATAAACTGTTTTGGAACACATTCATACTTAGCGTAAGTTATTTCACTCCAATGTAAAATGCTCCTGAATGAGAGTGTCCGTGTCGCACGGCTCCCGTTCTGCCAGGAGATGGCACCAGTCCACAATAAATGTATTTATCTCATTGATTTCTAATGTGTGTGTCATTACTTTGGACACTTACTCTGGCCTGAGACCGTAACTTGTTCTTGTGTCCTGATGCTGCCGTTTTCACCCTATTTCAGTAATCGTAGAATGGCTCCAGTGCGGAAGGAGACCATTCGGCCCATCGAGTCGGCACCGACCCTCGGAAAGACCACCCGACTTCGCCCCAATCGCACCTAACCTTTCGAATACGTCAGGATGGCCGAGTTCAGGTCGCAGTCTCCTCTGGAGGTCAGGGCTCGAATCCCACTCCAGAAATTGACTTTTCCTCCGCGAGGCACCATCCAAATCTGGAACCCCTCCCTAACAGCACTGTGTGTGTACATACACCATATGGACTTGGAGCGGTTCCAGAATCCCCTCACCGCCCATTCTCGCGGTCAATTAATGATAGATTGTAAATGTTTGGCCGAATCAGCGATAATCACAGCCAGAGGGACCTGCAATAACCCTCAGAGCAGGAAAGGCAACTCATTGTCCTTTGGCCCAAAAGCAAAATACTGCGGATGCTGAAAATCTGCAACAAAGACAGAAAATGCTGGAAATATTCAGCTGATCCGGCAGCTTCTGTGGAGAGAGAAACAGGTCGTTCCAATGAAAGGTCAGCATGTGAAATGTTAACTATTTCGCTTTTCACAGATACTACAGATCCGTACAGTATTTCCAGCATTTCCTTGTGATTAGCTGAACATCCTCACACTTTGTAGCTTAATCCGTTAAAGCGCCTGTTCCCCTGTTGAGTCCTGATCCCAGAGGATCTGTTCAGTATTTCCAATAATGTTTCATTCCGAATCCTCCATTTCCACAGAATTGTGAAGCTGAAATTGCTCACACTTCTCTCCATTGTTATCTACTCTGCAGGTATTCTGCACCGTCTAATGGAGACATGCTCGCAGGGCTGTGAGAGAGGCTTTCTTTCAGGCGTGAGGCCTCTTTTGGTCCATCAACAGCAACCGGATGCCTGCAGAGAAACTCAGAATGACGATCCCCTCTTCCCAGGATGGACTTAATCAGGGACAAGATGTTGTTTGAAGAGAGAATCAAAGGTCTGAAGAATTGGTCTGAGATTCCTGGCGTTTTGTGAAGAGAACAAGGTGGTGGAGCAATGTGACAATAGCAGGATACGAGTTTGGGATATTATCCAGTCTGTGCTCGGGGGGCTGCGGGAAGGACGTTGTCTTGTCTGCCCACCCAAGCTGAATGTTGGGATTGAGGTGGTGATCAGATTCCGAGAGGAGGGTGAAATCCTTTCACTGAGTTTCAAGCCCACAGTGCGGTTGAGTGTCTTGAGTTACAGGAAGATACATACGGGATGGTCAAATGGGCAGAAAAGTGGCTGATGGAATTTAACGCTGAAAAATTAGATGTGATCCACTTGGTAGGGGGGTTTCACAGTAACTTCATTGCAGTGTTAATATAAGCCTACTTGTGACAATAAAGAATATAATATTATTATTATAGGATTAATGTGAATGGCCTGACACTGGGAAGTCCTGAGGAACAAAGGGACCTTGGAGTGTTTGTCCAGAGATCTCTGAAGGCAGGTGGGCAGGTTAGTAGGGTGCTGGAAAGGCATATGAAATACTTTATCAATCCGGGCACAGATTACAGAAGCAGAGAGGTCACGTTGGAGTTGTATAGAATGTTGGGGAGGTCACAGCTGGAGTACAGTGTGCAATTCTGGTCACCACATTCTAGCAAATATGTGACTGCATTGGATGGGGTGCAGAGGTGATTCGGCAGGATGTTGCTTGGGATGGAACATTTAAGGGTTGAAGAGTTGAAGAGAGGTTGGACAGGCTTGTTTTTTTCCGCTGGAACAGAGAAGACTGAGGGGTGACCTGATCGAAGAGTACAAGATTATAATGGGTATAGACAGGGCGGATAGGGAGCACCTGTTCAACTCAGTAGAAGGACATGTCACGAGGGGACACTGTATTATTCTGCGAGTCTGAAACTGTTACAGATCAGGTCTTGGAGGTATGGCTGCTGTAACTTACTCTGAACATGTGTTTGAGAATAATCCTGTATCTGTCAGGCTTCGTGACTCACTGAGGATGGGATTGAGGATGTGACCTTCAATCTCTGGGACTGTTTATAAATTTGCATTCATTCCACGTAAATTTCCAGCACAGAAAGAGACAACTGATGTGGGAGGTTTTAAGCAAACAACGTGAGCATTTAATATCAGAACACAATAGTGAAAGATAATGTAACCTTCGATCTGATACTGGATTGCTCTGGAAGTTTAACTCAGGTTGTACACATTGATTTGATCTCGGACACTCCGTCTGATTCGGAGTCAGAATTTTGACATGAATGTAAAATGGACCACAGTCTGGAATCGCTACAGTGTCTTCCATCTGGAACAGAGTGAGTGAGGATTCTGTAATAGTTTGCAAGTTACAGCTCAGTTCATAGACATCGAAATGAGATTGTATCTTTTATTTTCATAAATTGGGTGAGTTTTAAACGAGAATCAGAGTTTGTATCTTTGTCGCTTTCAACATATCTCAATCTGAGAATGTAGCAGATATTTGGGTTTGCAGCTAATGTATTTGTGAGGACACACTCTGGGGATTTGTGCAGCCACTTCTAAACCCCCTATTGCGCGATGTGACTGGTATTTAACTCGAATATATAAGGAAAGTAGGAAGGAACTTAAGCAGGGAGTCAGGAGGGCTAGAAGGGGTCATGAAAAGTCATTGGCAAATAGGGTTAAGGAAAATCCCAAGGCTTTTTACACTTACATAAAAAGCAAGAGGGTAGCCAGGGAAAGGGTTGGCCCACTGAAGGATAGGCAAGGGAATCTATGTGTGGAGCCAGAGGAAATGGGCGAGGTACTAAATGAATACTTTGCATCAGTATTCACCAAAGAGAAGGAATTGGTAGATGTTGAGTCTGGAGAAGGGGGTGTAGATAGCCTGGGTCACATTGTGATCCAAAAAGACGAGGTGTTGGGTGTCTTAAAAAATATTAAGGTAGATAAGTCCCCAGGGCCGGATGGGATCTACCCCA
The DNA here is from genome assembly GCF_047496885.1 of Scyliorhinus torazame. Classification (NCBI taxonomy): domain Eukaryota; kingdom Metazoa; phylum Chordata; class Chondrichthyes; order Carcharhiniformes; family Scyliorhinidae; genus Scyliorhinus; species Scyliorhinus torazame. The sequence continues at coordinate 36,313,667 of NC_092730.1, forward strand.
GAATACTGAAGGAGGCTGGAGAGGAAATTGCTGAGGCCTTGACAGAAATCTTTGGATCCTCGCTGTCTTCAGGGGATGTCCCGGAGGACTGGAGAATAGCCAATGTTGTTCCTCTGTTTAAGAAGGGTGGCAGGGATAATCCCGGGAACTACAGGCCGGTGAGCCTTACTTCAGTGGTAGGGAAATTACTGGAGAGAATTCTTCGAGACAGGATCTACTCCCATTTGGAAGCAAATGGACGTATTAGTGAGAGGCAGCACGGTTTTGTGAAGGGGAGGTCGTGTCTCACTAACTTGATAGAGTTTTTCGAGGAGGTCACTAAGATGATTGATGCAGGTAGGGCAGTAGATGTTGTCTATATGGACTTCAGTAAGGCCTTTGACAAGGTCCCTCATGGTAGACTAGTACAAAAGGTGAAGTCACACGGGATCAGGGGTGAACTGGCAAGGTGGATACAGAACTGGCTAGGCCATAGAAGGCAGAGGGTAGCAATGGAGGGATGCTTTTCTAATTGGAGGGCTGTGACCAGTGGTGTTCCACAGGGATCAGTGCTGGGACCTTTGCTCTTTGTAGTATATATAAATGATTTGGAGGAAAATGTAACTGGTCTGATTAGTAAGTTTGCAGACGACACAAAGGTTGGTGGAATTGCGGATAGCGATGAGGACTGTCTGAGGATACAGCAGGATTTAGATTGTCTGGAGACTTGGGCGGAGAGATGGCAGATGGAGTTTAACCTGGACAAATGTGAGGTAATGCATTTTGGAAGGGCTAATGCAGGTAGGGAATATACGGTGAATGGTAGAACCCTCAAGAGTATTGAAAGTCAAAGAGATCTAGGAGTACAGGTCCACAGATCACTGAAAGGGGCTACACAGGTGGAGAAGGTAGTCAAGAAGGCATACGGCATGCTTGCCTTCATTGGCCGGGGCATTGAGTATAAGAATTGGCAAGTCATGTTGCAGCTGTATAGAACCTTAGTTAGGCCACACTTGGAGTATAGTGTTCAATTCTGGTCGCCACACTACCAGAAGGATGTGGAGGCTTTAGAGAGGGTGCAGAAGAGATTTACCAGAATGTTGCCTGGTATGGAGGGCATAAGCTATGAGGAGCGATTGAATAAACTCGGTTTGTTCTCACTGGAACGAAGGAGGTTGAGCGGCGACCTGATAGAGGTATACAAAATTATGAGGGGCATAGACAGAGTGGATAGTCAGAGGCTTTTCCCCAGGGTAGAGGGGTCAATTACTAGGGGGCATAGGTTTAAGGTGAGAGGGGCAAAGTTTAGAGTAGATGTACGAGGCAAGTTTTTTACGCAGAGGGTAGTGGGTGCCTGGAACTCACTACCGGAGGAGGTAGTGGAGGCAGGGACGATAGGGACATTTAAGGGGCATCTTGACAAATATATGAATAGGATGGGAATAGAAGGATACGGACCCAGGAAGTGTAGAAGATTGTAGTTTAGTCGGGCAGTATGGTCGGCACGGGCTTGGAGGGCCGAAGGGCCTGTTCCTGTGCTGTACATTTCTTTGTTCTTTGTTCTTTGAATCTCAGAGTACATTATTAAGGTTAATTGTGTGACTTTTAACCGGCAATCACGTGTCAGTTTTCTCTGATATTTATTATTTCACTAAGGCTGCACTATTGTGGATCTGATACAGTGATGATGAGAGTGGGTGAGAATTTGGACTGGGATTTATGAGGCCCCCGTTAGGGTGACATGGACACAGCGTCTGTCTCTCCTGCTCTGTTTGATTGATGGGTTGAAAATATGTCTCTGGAACTATTTCTGCTGCCGGAGACTGTGGAACTGATGACCTGTCTGTGTCTCTTTGCTCTGTCAGTGACAATGTATGGACTGTGTGTGGGAAGGAGCTGGCGACACTTTTCCCTGTAACTTGTGTGGAGGAAACACCACATTTATTCATCTTCAGAATATTCTGGTATTTGTCTGTGGAAACAAATTATATTTTAAATCTCAAGTACAGTCCGGGAGAAGTTACAGATTTCATCAGTTTAATCCCAATTAATAATCATTGAAACCGCTTTCAGCATCAACAGCAAGTCTCCAGCTGTGATTGGTTAACACTTGTCAATTCAATAACTAACCAATCACAGGGCCAGGGAGACGACATTGTAGGATTTGATTGGCTTATGTTTTCAAATTCCAAAATCCCGCCAATTTCACTGCAGTGAAATGTTCAGGAAACGATTTGAATCTCACTTTGTGATCGGTTTATTATATTTTGCCGTCCCAGTTTCCAGGCGCTATATTAGGAACAGTTTGAATTTGTCAACCTCTTATCTGTAACCGGCGGTAATAACACCCCGTTCATCAATTTAAAACGGAGCAAATCTCAGCTCACTGGGAAAACAGGATTCATGTAGCGGCGCCCAGATCACCCCAGAGGAAACATAAAAAAACAATTTGATTAATTTAACTCACCAGTTGTAAAATCTGAATATGGTTATTAAACTTAAATAATTCCCTCCTGAAATTGTGTTTCTCCTCATTGTCCGTCACAAATACCAGACTGGGATTAAAATCGACTCTCAATTCGGTTTGATTCTCTTCTGTGCGAAACAGTCTGTGACGGGCGGGTATGAAGCCACATTCACAACATTCTGGAACGGGACAAATCTCTATCCTCCACAAAGAGATTTCTCATCAAGTCAATGCGGGAAAAGATGGTGCAGCTTTTTCACAGAGATTGTGGGTGGCTCTTAAAAGAGCCGTTGTGTTTGGGGTCGTTTTCAGTCCATTGTGGAGTTTTACTTGGAGCTGGTGTACTTGGTCACCGCCTTTGTCCCTTCCGACACGGCGTGCTTGGCCAGTTCCCCGGGCAGCAGCAGGCGCACGGCGGTCTGGATCTCCCGGGAGCTGATGGTTCTGCGCTTGTTGTAATGGGCCAGGCGGGAAGCCTCACCCGCGATGCGCTCGAAAATATCGCTGACGAACGAGTTCATGATGCTCATGGCCTTGGAGGAGATGCCGGTGTCGGGGTGAACCTGCTTCATCACTTTGTAGATGTAGATGGAGTAACTCTCCTTCCTCGACCTTCGCCGCTTCTTGCCGCCCTTTACTGCCGGTTTCTTAATGACTTTCTTGGCTCCCTTCTTGGAAGCTGGTTTCGATGTTGGTTTCTTCTCATCAGCCATCGTCAATATCACCCAGAAATAAAGCAAACCCCTTCCGAGCGCTGATTAAATAGACAGAGCCTCACATCTATGCTAATGAGGAATGGGGAAAGGAATGATTGTGATTGGACATTGTAAGAATGAGGACAGCCAGTTATGTTCTGTTTATTTGATTGGATATAACAACAGACCAATCGGATTTAGGATTTTGCACCAATCAGAAACCTTCTTACTACAAACAGGTAATTCATTTCAGAAAGAATGTCTCCAGTCCCAGTTCGTCAATGTGTAAAGATCCAACGGGAAAAGTCACCTAGCTGTCGATGAGAGGGATTGTACGGCAGTCTGGGATTCCTTCAGCAACTGTGAGTGTCTTGTAATATGTGAGAGTGTGGGATTTGCTCACAAGACGCAATGGGGAAAGACCGCTCTGATACAATGTGTGAGTGAGGGATTTAATCACTCTCTCATACAGTGTGAGAGTGTGTGATTTACACACTCTGATACAGTGTGTGTGAGGTATTTACTCACTCTGATACAGTGTGAGAGTGTGGGATTTACTCCACTTCTGATATAGTGTGGGATTTGCTCAACTTTTGATATAGTGTGTGAGTGTGAGATTTACTCACTATCTGATACTGTGTGTGAGTGGGATTTACTCACTATATGGTACAGTGTGTGAGTGTGGGATTTACTCACTCTCTGATACAGTGTGTGAGTGTGAGATTTACTCACTCTCCGATACAGTGTGTGAGTGTGGGATTTACTCACTCTCCGATACAGTGTGTGAGTGTGGGATTTACTCATTCTCTGATACAGTGTGAGTGTGGGATTTACTCACTCTCAGATACAGTGTGAGAATGTGGGATTTACTCACTCTCTGATACAGTGTGTGAGTGTGGGATTTACTCACTCTCTGATACAGTGTGTGAGTGTGGGATTTACTCACTCTCTGATACAGTGTGTGAGTGTGGGATTTACTCACTCTCTCATACAGTGTGTGAGTGTGGGATTTACTCACTCTCTGATACAGTGAGTGAGTGTGGGATTTACTCACTCTCTGATACAGTGTGTGAGTGTGAGATTTACTCACTATCTGATACTGTGTGTGAGTGGGATTTACTCACTCTCCGATACAGTGTGTGAGTGTGGGATTTACTCATTCTCTGATACAGTGTGAGTGTGGTATTTATTCACTCTCAGATACAGTGTTTGAGTGTGGGATTTACTCACTCTCTCATACAGTGTGTGTGTGGGATTTACTCACTCTCTGATACAGTGTGGGATTTACTCACTCTCAGATACAGTGTGTGTGTGGGATTTACTCACTCTCTGATACAGTGTGTGAGTGTGGGATTTGCTCACTTTCTGATACTGTGTGTGAGTGTGGAATTTACTCAGTCTCATGTAAATCTGTTATCGTGTGGGGCGCAGTGGTTGCTGAGTGAGTGCTTGCTAAGGGGAGTAAATTTTTAAAAAACTTATTGTTGGCGGTTTCCAGCTGAATCCAGTCGGAGTGAGGACAGAGTGACTGCTGGGTAAGGAGTAAAGATTTAAATTGTTTGTGAGGGCCCTTAACAGCTGATTGCTGTTATCGTGTGGGGCGCAGTGGTGCTGAGTGAGTGCTTGTTAAAGGGAGTAAATTTTTAAAAATTTACTGTTGGGGGTTTGCAGCTGAATCCGGTCGGAGTGAGGACAGAGTGACTGCTGGGTAAGGAGTAAAGATTTAAATTGTTTGCGTGGGCCCATAACAGCTGATTGCTGTTATAGTGCAGGGCGCAGTGGTTGCTGGCTAAGTTTTTTATTTTTACCTGTATTGAAATTGGGCGGTTCACATCGGTACCAACGACAAAGGTAAGAGAAGAGTCGGGGATTTAAAACAGGAATTTCGGGAGCTAGGGTGGAAGCTGAGAGCCACGACAAACCATGTTGTCATCTCTGGTTTATGCCGCTGCCACGTGCTAGCGAGTTGAGGAACACGGAGAGAGTGCAGATAAACACGTGGCTGCAGGGATAGTGGAGGAGGGAGGGTATCAGTTACGTGGATAATTGGAGTACATTCTGGGGAAGGTGGGAACTGTACAGACAGGACGGTTTGCACCTGAACCAGAGGGGCACCAATATCCTGGGAGGGAAATTTGCTACAGCTCTTCAGGGGGGTTTAAACTAATTTGTCTGGGGGATCGGGAAACAAGCTGTAGTCCAGAAGCCAGCATTGAGAGTAGTGAGGTACTGAGGAGGGTATCAAAGTCGCAGGCGTGTACCGGCAGACAAGAAGGTGGGTTGAAGTGTGTCTACTTCAATGCAAGGAGCATCCGGAATAAGATAGGTGAACCTGGAGCGTGGATTGGTACCTGGGACTACGATGTTGTGGGCATTACGGAGACATGGTTCGAACAGGGACAGGAATAGTTGTTGGAATTTCCGGGGTTTAGATGTTTCAGTAAGAGCAGGGAAGATGGTAAAAGAGGTGGAGGAGTAGCATTGTTAATCAAGGATAGTTAAACGGCTGCAGAAAGGCAGTTCGAGGGGGATCTACCTACTGAGGTAATATGGGCTGAAGTTAGAAATAGGAAAGGAGCGGTCACGTTGTTAGGAGTTTTCTATAGGCCCCCAAATAGTAATAGAGATGTGGAGGAAGAAATCGCAAAACAGATTATGGATAGGTGTGGAGGTCACAGGGTAGTTGTCATGGCTGACTTTAACTTTCCAAATATTGATTGGAACCTCTATAGGTTGGGGCAGTTTTTGTACAGTGTGTGCAGGAGAGTTTCCTGACACAATATGTGAATAGGCCAACAAAAGGTGGGGCCACATTGGATTTGGTACTGGGTAATGAACCGGGCCAAGTGTTAGATTTGTTTGTGGGAGAGCACTTTGGAGATAGTGACCACAATTCGGTGTCTTTCGCTATTGCAATGGAGAGGGATAGGGCCATACGGCAGGGCAAGGTTTATAATTGGGGGAGGGGTAATTGTGATGCGATTAGGCAAGAATTAGGGAGCATAAGATGGGAACAGAAACCGTCAGGGAAAGGCACAAATGAAAAGTGGAGCGTGTTCAAGGAACAAATACTGCGTGTCCTTGATAGATATGTCCCTGTCAGGCAGGGAGGAAATGGCTGTGTGAGGGAACCATGGTTCACAAAAGAGGTTGAACGGCTTGTCAAGAGGAAAAAGGAAGCGTATGTAAGGATGAGGAAACAAGGTTCATTTGGGTCACTTGAGGGTTACAAGGTAGCAAGGAAAGACCTAAAGAAAGGGCCAAGGAGAGCGAGGAGGGTGCATGAGATGTCCTTGGCGGGTCGGATCAAGGAAAACCCCAAGGCTTTTTACTCTTATGTGAGAAATAAAAGAATGACCGGGTGAGGTTAGGGCCGGTCAAGGACAGTAGTGGGAATCTGTGCATGGAGTCAGAAGAGATAGGAGAGGCGTTGAATGAATACTTTTCTTCAGTGTTCACCAAGGAGAGGGGCCATGTTTTTGAGGATGAGAGTGTGATACAGGCGGGTAGGCTGGAGGAGGTAGATGTTCTAAGGAAGAATGTTTTAGCAATTTTGAAAAACCTTAGGGTCGACAAGTCCCTCGGGCCGGATGGGGTATATCCTAGGATTCTTTGGGAGGCAAGGGATGAGATTGCAGAGCCTTTGATCTTTGGGTCCCCATTGTCCACGTTGATAGTGCCCACTGACATAGAATTTACAGTGCAGAAGGAGGCCATTCGGCCCATCGAGTCTGCACTGGCCCTTGGAAAGAGCACCCTACGCAAGCCCACACCTCCACCGTATCGCCATAACCCAGTAACCCCAATTTTGGACACTGAGGGCAATTTACCATGTCCAATCCACCTAACCTGAAAATGAAATGAAATGAAAATCACTTATTGTCACAAGTAGGCTTCAAATGAAGTTACTGTGAAAAGCCCCTAGTCGCCACATTTCGATGCCTGTTCAGGGCGGCTGGTACGGGAATTGAACCGTGCTGCTGGCCTGCCTGGGTCTGCTTTAAAAGCCTGCGATTTAGCCCAGTGTGCTAAACCAGCTGCTGCACATCTTTGGACTCGGGAGGAAACCGGAGCACCCGGAGGAAATCCACGCACACACGGGGAGAACGTTCAGACTCCGCACAGACAGTGACCCAAGCCGGGAATCGAACCTGGGACCCTGGAGCTGTGAAGCAATGGTGCTAACCACTATGCTACCGTGCTGCCCCTGCCTTTGCCAGAGGACTGGAGAGCAGCGAATGTTGTTCCTCTGTTCATGAAAGGGAATAGGAATGACCCTGGTAATTATAGGCCGGTTAGTCTTACTTCGGTGGTCGGTAAGTTAATGGAAAAGGTCCTGAAGGATAGGATTTATGACCATTTGGAAAGATGCAGCTTAATCCGGGATAGCCAACACGGATTCGTGAAGGGTAAGTCTTGCCTCACAAATTTGATTGAATTCTTTGAGGAGGTTACTAGGTGTGTAGATGAAGGTAGAGCAGTTGATGTCGTATACATGGATTTTAGTAAGGCGTTTGATAAGGTTCCCCATGGTCGGCTCATGAAGAAAGTAAGGAGGTGTGGGAAAGAGGGAAATTTGGCCAATTGGATAAGTAACTGGCTATCACATAGAAGACGAGGGGTGGTGGATGGAAGATTTTCAGGATGGAGAACAGTTACCAGCGGTGTACCACAGAGATCAGTGCTGGGTCCTCTGCTATTTGTGATTTTTATCAATGACTTGGAGGAGGGGGCTGAAGGGTGGGTCAGTCAATTTGCTGATGACACAAAGATTGGTGGAGTAGTGGATAAGGTGGAGGGCTGTTGTAGGCTGCAAAGAGAAATTGATACGATGCAGAGCTGTGCTGAAAAATGTCAGATGGAGTTTAACCCTGATAAGTGCGAGGTGATTCATTTTGAATGTGGAATACAGGGTCAACGGCAGGGTTCTGAGGGATGTGGAGGAACAGAGAAATCTTGGGGTTCATGTCCATAGATCTCTGAAGGTTGCCACTCAAGTGGACAGAGCCGTGAAGAAGGCCTATAGTGTGTTAGTCGTTATTAACAGGGGGCTTGAGTTTAAGAGCCGTGGGGTTATGCTGCAACTGTACAGGACCCTGATGAGACCACATTTGGAGTATTGTGTGCAGTTCTGGTCTCCTCACTACAGGAAGGGTGTGGAAGCATTGGAAAGGGTGCAAAGGAGATTTACCAGGATGATGCCTGGCTTGGAGGGTAGGTCTTATGAGGAAAGGTTGAGCGAGCGAGGGCTTTTCGCTTTGGAGTGGAGGAGGATGACAGGCGACTTAATAGAGGTTTCTATGATGATGAAGGGGACAGATAGAGCGGACATTCAGAGACTATTTCCTAATGTGATGTAGCTGTTACAAGGGGGCATACCTATAAGGTTCAGGGTGGGAGATATAGGAGGGATGTCCGAGGTAGGTTCTTTACTCAGAGAGTGGTTAGAGTGTGGAATGGACTGCCTGCTGTGAGAGTGGAGTCGGACACTTCAGGAACTTATAAGCGCTTATTGGATAGGCACATGGAGCACACCAGAATGACAGGGTGTGGGATAGCTTGATTTTGGTTATGAATAAGGCTCGGCACAACATTGAGGGCCGAAGGGCCTGTTCTGTGCTGTACTGTTCTATGTTCTAAAGTGTGTGAGTGTGGAATTTGCTCACACTCTGATACAGTGTGTGAGTGTGGGATTTACTCACTCTCTGATACAGTGTGTGAGTGTGGGATTTACTCACTCTCTGATACAGTGTGAGTGTGGGATTCACTCACTCTGTGATACAGTGTGTGAGTGTTGGATTTACTCACTCTCTGATACAGCGGGAGAGTGTGGGATTTACTCACTCTCTGATACAGCGTGTGAGTGTGGGATTTACTCACTCTCTGATACAGTGTGTGAGTGTGGGATTTACTCACTCTCTGATACAGCGTGAGAGTGTTGGATTTACTCACTCTCTGATACAGTGTGAGTGTGGGATTTACTCACTCTCTGATACAGTGTGTGAGTGTGGGATTTACTCACTCTCTGATACAGTGTGTGACTGGGATTTACTCACTCCCTGATACAGTGTGTGAGTGTGGGATTTACTCACTCTCTGATACAGTGTGTGAGTGTGGGATTTACTCACTCTCTGATACAGTGTGTGACTGGGATTTATTCACTCCCTGATACAGTGTGTGAGTGTGGGATTTACTCACTCTCAGATACAGTGTGTGTGATTTACTCACTCTCTGATACAGTGTGTGAGTGTGGGATTTACTCACTCTCTGATACAGTGTGTGAGTGTGGGATTTACTCACTCTCTGATACAGTGTGTGAGTGTGGGATTTACTCACTCTCTGATACAGTGTGTGAGTGTGGGATTTACTCACTCTCTGATACAGTGTGTGAATGTGGGATTTACTCACTCTCTGATACAGTGTGTGAGTGTGGGATTTACTCACTCTCTGATACAGTGTGTGAATGTGGGACTTACTCACTCTTCTAACTTTAAACTAGCAAGTTGGGGGGAAGGGAAGTATAAAGCTATGGACAGTATAATGGTTAATGGAGATCAAGGCAGCAGGTTACGTGACAGGTTATTATGTAGAGATATGGGTTCAAAGACAAGGAAAATTAGGAGAAAGGGTAAGAGGAAAAATAAATTGCGAAAATTTACTGATCAAGGTGTTAGGATTCATAACAAAGATGTAAAAAACAGCATAAGTGTACTTTACCTGAATGCTCGTAGTATACGAAATAAGGTAAATTAGTTGATGGCGCAAATCATCATGAATGACTATGATTTAGTGGCCATTACTGAAACATGGTTAAAAGATGGTCACGACTGGGAGTTAAATATCCAAAGGTATCAGACTATACAAAAGGATAGAATGGACGGTAAGGGCGGTGGTGTAGCTTTGTTGTTTAAGGATGGCATCCGGGCAATAGTAAGGGATGATATTGGTGCTATGGAGGACAAGGTTGAATCAATTTGGGTGGAAATCAGGCAAAAAGGTCACTGATAGGAGTAGTCTATAGGCCACCAAATAGTAACAGGATGGTCGTGCAGGCAATGAGCAAAGAAATAATGGATGCGTGTAGAAATGGTACAGCGGTTATCTTGGGAGATTTTAATCTGCATATCGATTGGTTTAACCCGGTTGGTAAAGGCAGCCTTGAGGAGGAGTTTATGGAATGTGCCCGGGATAATTTCCTGGAACAGTATGTAATGGAACCTACAAGGGAACAAGCGGTCCTAGATCTGCTCCTGTGTAATGAGGCAGGATTGAATAATGATCTCATAGTTCGGGATCCTCTTGGAAGGAGCGACCACAATATGGTGGAATTTAAAATACAGTTGGAGGATGACAAGGTAAAATCAAACACTAGTGTTTTGTGCTGAAACAAAGGCGATTACAATGGGATGAGAGAAGAACTAGCTAAGGTAGACTGGGAGCAAAGACTTCATGGTGAAGCAGTTGAGGAACAGTGGAGAACCTTCCGAGCGATCTTTCACAGTGTTCAGAAAAGGTTCATACCGACAAAAAAGAAAGACGCTGGAAAGGGGAAAAATCGACCGTGGATATCTAAGGAGATGAGGGAGAGTATCAAATTAAAGGAAAAAACATACAAAGTGGCAAAAATTAGTGGGAGACTAGAGGACTGGGAAGTCTTTAGGGGACAACAGAAAGCTACTAAAAAAGCCATAAAGAAGAGTAAGGTAGACTATGAAAGTAAACTGGCTCAGAACATAAAAGCAGATAGTAAAAGCTTCTACAAATATATAAGACAAAAAAGAGTGGCTAAGGTAAATATTGGTCCTTTGGAAGATGAGAAAGGAGATTTAATAATAGGAGACGGGGAAATGGCTGAGGAGCTGAACAGGTTTTTTGGGTCAGTCTTCACAGTGGAGGACACAAATAACATGCCAGTGACTGATGGAAATAAGGATATGATAGGTGAGGACCTTGAGATGATTGTAATCACTAAGGAGGCAGTATTGGGCAAGGTAATGGGGCTAAAGGTAGACAGGTCTCCTGGCCCTGATGGGATGCATCCCAGAGTGTTAAACGAGATGGCTAGGGAAATTGTAAACGCACTAGTGATAATTTATCAAAATTCACTCGACTCTGGTGTGGTCCCAGAGGATTGGAAAGTAGCAAACGTGACACCACTGTTTAAAAAAGGAGGTCGGCAGAAAGCGGGTAATTATAGGCCGGTAAGCTTAACTTCGGTTGTAGGGAAAATGCTGGAATCTATCATTAAGGAGGAAATAGCGGGGCACCTGGAGGGAAATTGTCCCATTGGGCAGACGCAGCATGGGTTCACAAAGGGTAGGTCGTGTCTGACTAATTTGGTAGAATTTTTTGAAGACGTTACCAGTGCAGTAGATAACGGGTAGCCAATGGATGTGGTATATCTGGATTTCCAGAAAGCTTTTGACAAGGTGCCACACAAAAGTTTGCTGCATAAACTAAAGATGCATGACATTGAGGGTAAAGTGGTAGTATGGGTAGAGGATTGGTTAACTAACAGAAAGCAGAGAGTGGGAATAAGTGGGTGTTTCTCTGGTTGGCAACCTGTAACTAGTGGGGTCCCTCAAGGATCAGTGTTGGGCCCGCAGTTGTACACAATTTACATAGACGATTTAGAGTTGGGGACCAAGTGCAATGTGTCAAAGTTTGCAGACGACACTAAGATGAGTGGTAAAGCAAAAAGGGCAGAGGATACCAGAAGTCTGCAGAAGGATTTGGATAGGTTAGGTGAATGGGCTAGGGTCTGGCAGATGGAATTCAATGTTGCCAAGTGTGAGGCTATCCATTTTGGGGGAATAACAGCAGAATGGATTTTTATTTAAACGGTAAGATGTTAAAACATGCTGCTGTGCAGAGGGACCTGGGTGTGCTGGTGCACGAGTCGCAAAAAGTTGGTGTGCAGGTGCAACAGGTGATTAGAAGGCTAATCGAGTTTTGTCTTTCATTGCTAGAGGGATGGAGTTCAAGACTAGTGAGGTTATGCTGCAATTGTATAGGGTGTTGCTGAGGCCGCATCTGGAGTATTGTGTTCAGTTTTGGTCTCCTTACCTGAGAAAGGACATATTGGCACTGGAGGGAGTGCAGAGGAGATTCACTAGGTTGATCCCAGAGTTGAGGGGATTAGATTATGACGAAAGGTTGAGTAGACTGGGACTGTACTCATTGGAGTTTAGAAGGATGCGGGGGATCTTATTGAGACATATAAAATTATGAAGGGAATAGATAGGATTGATGCGGGCAGGTTGTTTCCACTGGTCGGGGAAAGCAGAACTACGGGACATAGCCTCAAAATAAGGGGAGGTAGATTAAGGACGGAGTGTAGGAGGAACTTCTTCACCCAAAGGGTTGTGAATCTCTGGAATTCCTTGCCCAGAGAAGCAGTTGAGGCTCCTTCTTTAAACGTTTTTAAGAAAAAGATAGATGCCTGTCTAAAGAATAAAGAGATTCGGGGATATGGTGTACGGGCCGAAGAGTGGAACTGAGTCCACAAAAATCAGCCATGATCTCATTAAATGGCGGAGCAGGCTCGAGGGGCCAGATGGCCTACTCCTGTTCCTAGTTCTTATCTTCTTATGGTACAGTGTGTGACTGTGGGATTTACTCACTCCCTGATACAGTGTGTGAGTGTGGGATTTACTCACTCTCTGATACAGTGTGTGTGTGTGGGATTTACTCTCTGATACAGTGTGTGAGTGTGGGATTTACTCACTCTCTGATACAGTGTGTGTGTGTGGGATTTACTCACTCTCTGATACATTGTGTGTGAGTGTGGGATTTACTCACTCTCTGATACAGTGTGTGAGTGTGGGATTTACTCACTCTCTGATACAGTGTGTGAGTATGGGATTTACTCACTCTCAGATCCTGTGTGTGAGTGTGGGATTTACTCACTCTCTGATACAGTGTGCGAGTGTGGGATTTACTCACTCTCTGATACAGTGTGAGAGTGTGGGATTTACTCACTCTCTGATACAGTGTGTGAGTGTGGGATTTACTCACTCTCTGATACAGTGTGAGTGTGAGTATTTCTCAGCTGAGGCCTAACCAATGTTTTATACAGTTCCATCATATCCTGCCTTTTCTTAAACTCTGTGCCTCGGCTAATAGAGACAAGGATAGCATAGGCCCGGGGTTTTCAAGCTCAGAGTCATGACCTGTGGGTGGATCTCTGGCACGTTTCAGGAGGGTGCTGGTGATGCAGATCACGGGAGGAAGGCCAATGGTCACGTCTAGTGTTTACAAATGCCGACCGTGATGGCCGTTTGAGATTGTCGGCCATTCCGCGCATGCCTACCTTGTCAAGTAGTGCGCAGGTCCGGAGCTCAGCAAGGGGGACTGGCTGCTCCTGACGTCAGCGCTCTGTCCCAGGCCAGTTTTTATCAGCAAATTCTGGAGTCCTCCCACCGGAAGCAGCAGCAGAGAGCAGGTCCCACGCCCCGTACACTGACATCACGTGTTCTGGGCCCGAGAGAGATTCCTCCATTTTGCAGCTGCCAGCAGTGCTGGTGTGAACTCCAGGGCCTCTGGTGAACAACCCATGAAGAAGCTGAAAACAGGAACAAAGCAGCACAACGATGATTATTTGAGGGGTGGGTTTATAAATTGTGCCACTGCAATCAGGAGTCAAATTTCATGGGTGTTACATGCAGGGAATTACTGGCAAATGAAAGTTTAAAACCCTCAAAATGTCAAAGACGTTTGAAGACTAAGCAGGGCGAGTTCGAGGACAAACCTCTGTAATTTTTGTCAATGGATGCAGTGAGATCTTCAATCACCAGCTGAAGTCATTATCAGAAATGTAACATTGAATAACAAAGCAACTGAGATCGTGGGGACCAAGCAGGCTCACCTGTCACATTAAAGGCAAGTGAAAATGGTGGGTCGCGAAGATCAGCCGCGATGGTCGCAAAGGCCGCCCAGCGTGGGTCCGAAGGATGGGAGGTTGGTAAAAATGGGACCCCGGTTAAAAAGTTTGATCCACACTGCCATAGGCTTCCTTACCCATTGTATCCAGCTGCTCTGCTACCTTAAGGTACTGGTGTACATGCACACCAAGATCCCTCCGGTCCTTCGTGCCTCCCAGCGTCCTGCCATTTATCATGTATTCTCTTGTCTTGTTTGTCCTGCCCAAGTGCATCTCTTCCAGATTGAATTCCATTTGCCACTGATCAGTCCATCTGTGTCCTCCTGTATTCGGAGGCTATCCTCCTCAATATTTACCACCCCACCAAATTTCATATTTGCAGCAAACTTACTGATCAACCCTCCTATATTCATATCTAAAGCATTTGTATCAACCACAAACAGCAAGGGCCTCAACATTGATCCCTGTGGGAAACCACTGGACACAGTCTTCCAGTCAGAAAAACACTCCTCCACCAACTGCCTCTGCTTCCTACCACTCAGCCAATTTTGGATCCAATTTGCCAAATTTCCTTATGTCCCATAGAAACTGACCTTCGCTATCAGTCTCCCATGTGGGACCTGATGAAAAGCCTTGCTGAAGTCCAAGTAGACTACGTCAAAATGCATTTCGCTCATCTACACACCTGTTCACCTCTTTAAAAAAATTCAATCAAGTTGGTCAGACATGTCCTCCCCTGAACAAAACCATGCTGACTGTTCCTGATTAATCCCTGCCACTACAAATGCAGATTAATTCTGTGTCTCAGAATTGCTTCCAATAGTTTCCACACCACTCAGGTTAGACTGATTGGCCTGTAGTTTCCTGGTTTATCCTTTCCTCCCTTCTTCAATAATGGTATCACCTTGGCGATCCTCCAGTCCGCCAGCGCCTCTCCTGTGGCCAGAGGGGAATTGAAAATTATTGCCAGTGCCCCTGCTATATCCTCGCTTGCCTCACTCAGCAGCCTGGGATACATATCATCTGGCCCTGGAGCTTTGTCTACTTTGAAGCCTCCCACTCAGAACCTCCTCTCTGTCTATATTAATCTCTTTAGCTTTATGACAGTCCTTCTCCCTGATTTCTATACCCACACTGTCCTTCTCACGGGTGAACACTGACACAAAATACTCATTTTAAACCCTACCTACATCCTCCGGTTCCGCACACAAGTTACCACTGTGCTCTGTCATGGGCCCTACTCTGTACCGAATTATCATTTTACCCTTAATGTACTTGTAAAACAACTTCATTTTACCTGCAAGTATCCTTTCACGTCTCCTTTTTCCTCTCCTAATTTCCGTTTTAAGTTCCCTCTTGCACATTCTGTACACCTCTCACGCTTCTGCTGTTTTGAGCCCTCGATATCTCCCACAGGCCCCCCCCCTTTTCTACTCATCCAACGCTGCATATCCCTCAATATATATGGTTGACTGGATTTGTTGGTCCGACCCTTTTCTTGATTGGAACATGTTGGCCGTGTACTCTCCCTATTTCCTTGTTGAATGTGTCCCACTGTTCTTTCACAGATTTACCGAAAGGTGTCTGCTCCCGATCCACTCTGGCCAAATCATATCTGATCTTATTAAAATCAGCCTTCCTCCAGTTGAGAACTTTGATCTGAGGTCCATCCATGTCCTTTTCCAGAACTATCTTGTACTTAATGAATTATGATCACTGTCTGCAAAATGCTCCCCCAACGATACTTTAACCACTTGTTCAGCTTTGTTACTGAAAATGAAGCCCAAGACCGCCCTCTCTTGTCTGTCCCTCTACTTACTGGCTTAAAAAGTTCTCATGGATGCATTTTAAGAATTCCGCTCCCTCTAACCTTTTCGCACTATGACTACACCAGTTCATATTGGGGAAGTTGGAATCCCCCACTGATCCCACTATCACACTCCTATTACTTTGCCACTTCTCTGAAATCTGTCTACATATTTGCTCTTCTATATCTTTCGGATGGTCAGGGGATGGTATAGAACACTCCAGTAATGTGATTGCTCCTTTTTGGTTTTTAAGATATACCCATTTGGCTTCAGTTGAAGAGCCTTCTTAGATGCCATCTCTCCTTACTGATGTCATTCATTCCCTGATCAAAATTGTGACACCTATGCCCCTTTTAACTCCTGCCCGATCTCTCCGGGAGATCCTATATGCCGGAATATTGAGCTCCCAATCCTTCCCCTCTCCCAACCGTGATTCAGTGACAGCAAATACATCAAACCCCATATTCTCACTTCATCTGCCTTGTTCATCAGACTCCCAATCTCGCTGTGATATATAATGCATACTTACAGTTTAGTGCTCAGTTAGCGGTTTGTGTGTGTGTAAGTTTTATCCTCAATGTCCCTGTGATATATAATGCATATTTTACTGCTTCCTGCTCAGTTACTGGTGTGTCAGAGTGAGAGAATGTGAGTATGTGTGCGTGTGTTTTATTTTCAATGTCACTCTATGATATATAACACATATTCTACTGCTTACTGATCAGATATTGATGAGTAAGTGTGTGTTCGTGTGTGCGAGAGAGTCGGCATGAATGTGTGCGAAAGTGTGTATTACCCTCACTGTCTCTCATTGATACATAACACATATTTTACTGCTTACTTTCAGTGTGTGTGTGAGAGAGTGAGTGTGAGAGAGTGTGAGTGTGAGAGCGAACGTGTGTGTGTGTGGGTGTCAGTTTTCCCCTCATTGTCTCAGTGATATATAATGCATATATTAGTCTCTGCTGCTCATTACTGGTATGTGAGAGCATGTGTGTGAGAGAGAGAGAGGCAGCGCATGTGTGTGAGAGAGCATATGTTTGAGAGTAAGCGTGCATGTGTGTGTGAAAGTGTGTATGTGTGAGAATGCATGTGCGAGCATGTATGTGTGTTTGTGAGAGAGTGCACTTATGTGTATTTTATCCTCATTGTCTCTCTTTGATATATGATGCATATTTTACTACTTATTACTAGATATTGTTGTGTCAGAGAGTTTGTGAGTATCAGAAAGTGTGTGAATATGAAAGAGTGTGAGAGTGTGTGAGGGACTGTGTGCAAGAGAGTGTGTCAGTCCGTGTGACAGAGTGTGTGAGTGTGAGAAATAGTCTTCAGGAGTGTGAGGGGAGAGAGTATGTGTGTGCTTTACCTTCATTGTCTCTCTGTGATATATAACATATTTTACGGCTTACTGCTCAGTTACTGAAGTGTGAGAGTGGCGAGTGTGTGTTTTACCTTCAGTGTCCCTCTGCGATATATAACGCAAATATAACTGCTTACTGCTCAGTGACTTGTGTGTGAGAGAGAGAGAGCCTGAGTGTGCGTGAGAGAGCCTAAGTGTGTGAGAGAGCCTGAGTGTGCGTGAGAGAGCCTGGGTGTGCGTGAGAGAGCCTGGGTGTGCGTGAGAGAGCCTGGGTGTGCGTGAGAGAGCCTGGGTGTGCGTGAGAGAGCCTGGGTGTGCGTGAGAGAGCCTGGGTGTGCGTGAGAGAGCCTGGGTGTGCGTGAGAGAGCCTGGGTGTGCGTGAGAGAGCCTGGGTGTGCGTGAGAGAGCCTGGGTGTGCGTGAGAGAGCCTGGGTGTGCGTGAGAGAGCCTGGGTGTGCGTGAGAGAGCCTGGGTGTGCGTGAGAGAGCCTGGGTGTGCGTGAGAGAGCCTGAGTGTGCGAGAGAGAGCCTGGGTGTGCGTCAGAGAGCCTGGGTGTGCGTCAGAGAGCCTGAGTGTGCGTGAGAGAGCCTGGGTGTGCGTGAGAGAGCCTGGGTGTGCGTGAGAGAGCCTGGGTGTGCGTGAGAGAGCCTGGGTGTGCGTGAGAGAGCCTGGGCGTGCGTGAGAGAGCCTGGGCGTGCGTGAGAGAGCCTGAGCGTGCGTGAGAGAGCCTGAGCGTGCGTGAGAGAGCCTGAGCGTGCGTGAGAGAGCCTGAGCGTGCGTGAGAGAGCCTGAGCGTGCGTGAGAGAGCCTGAGCGTGCGTGAGAGAGCCTGAGCGTGCGTGAGAGAGCCTGAGCGTGCGTGAGAGAGCCTGAGCGTGCGTGAGAGAGCCTGAGCGTGTGTGAGAGAGCCTGAGCGTGTGTGAGAGAGCCTGAGCGTGCGTGAGAGAGCTTGAGTGTGAGTGAGAGATAGTGTTTGTATGATAGAGTGTGAGGGTGAGTTTTGCGTCATTGTTTCGCGGTGAGATACAACAAATATTTTACAGCTTACTGCTCAGTTAATGGTGTGTAAGTGTGTGTGTGAGTGAGAGAGTGTGTGAGATCTCTCAGTGAAGTAGAACACATATTTTACAGCTTACTGTTCAGTTCCTGGAGTGCGTGTGTGTGAGTGAGTGTGTGATAGAGAGTGTGAGCAGAAGTGTGTGCACGTGGGTGTCAGTTTTCTCCTCACTGCCTCTGTGATATATAATGCATATATTAGTGTCTGCCGTTCAGTTACAGGTATGTTTGAGAGGGTGTGAGAGAGAGAGAGTGGGTGTGTGAGAGAGAGGGAGTGGGTGTGTGAGAGAGGGAGTGGGTGTGTGAGAGAGGGAGTGGGTGTGTGAGAGGGAGTGGGGGTGTGGGAGGGAGTGGGTGTGTGGGAGGGAGTGGGTGTGTGAGAGTGAGTGGGTGTGTGAGAGGGAGTGGGTGTGTGAGAGGGAGTGGGTGTGTGAGAGGGAGTGGGTGTGTGAGAGGGAGTGGGTGTGTGAGAGAGGGAGTGGGTGTGTGAGAGGGAGTGGGTGTGTGAGAGGGAGTGGGTGTGTGAGAGGGAGTGGGTGTGTGAGAGGGAGTGGGTGTGTGAGAGGGAGTGGGTGTGTGAGAGGGAGTGGGTGTGTGAGAGGGAGTGGGTGTGTGAGAGGGAGTGGGTGTGTGAGAGGGAGTGGGTGTGTGAGAGGGAGTGGGTGTGTGAGAGGGAGTGGGTGTGTGAGAGGGAGTGGGTGTGTGAGAGGGAGTGGGTGTGTGAGAGGGAGTGGGTGTGTGAGAGGGAGTGGGTGTGTGAGAGGGAGTGGGTGTGTGAGAGGGAGTGGGTGTGTGAGAGGGAGTGGGTGTGTGAGAGGGAGTGGGTGTGTGAGAGGGAGTGGGTGTGTGAGAGGGAGTGGGTGTGTGTGAGAGGGAGTGGGTGTGTGTGAGAGGGAGTGGGTGTGTGTGAGAGGGAGTGGGTGTGTGTGAGAGGGAGTGGGTGTGTGTGAGAGGGAGTGGGTGTGTGTGAGAGGGAGTGGGTGTGTGTGAGAGGGAGTGGGTGTGTGTGCGAGGGAGTGGGTGTGTGTGCGAGGGAGTGGGTGTGTGTGAGGGAGTGGGTGTGTGTGAGAGGGAGTGAGTGTGTGAGAGGGAGTGGGTGTGTGAGAGGGAGTGGGTGTGTGAGAGAGGGAGTGGGGGTGTGAGAGAGGGAGTGCGTGTGTGAGAGAGGGAGTGGGGGTGTGAGAGAGGGAGTGGGGGTGTGAGAGGGAGTGGGTGTGTGAGAGGGAGTGGGTGTGTGAGAGGGAGTGGGTGTGTGAGAGGGAGTGGGTGTGTGAGAGGGAGTGGGTGTGTGAGAGGGAGTGGGTGTGTGAGAGGGAGTGGGTGTGTGAGAGGGAGTGGGTGTGAGAGAGGGAGTGGGTGTGAGAGAGGGAGTGGGTGTGAGAGAGGGAGTGGGTGTGAGAGAGGGAGAGGGTGTGAGAGAGGGAGTGGGTGTGAGAGAGGGAGAGGGTGTGAGAGAGGGAGTGGGTGTGAGAGAGGGAGTGGGTGTGAGAGAGGGAGTGGGTGTGAGAGAGGGAGTGGGTGCGTGAGAGAGGGAGTGGGTGCGTGTGAGAGAGGGAGTGGGTGTGTGTGAGAGAGGGAGTGGGTGTGTGTGAGAGAGGGAGTGGGTGTGTGTGAGAGAGGGAGTGGGTGTGTGTGAGAGAGGGAGTGGGTGTGTGTGAGAGGGAGTGGGTGCGTGAGAGGGGGAGTGGGTGTGTGTGAGAGAGGGAGTGGGTGTGTGTGAGAGAGGGAGTGGGTGTGTGTGAGAGGGAGTGGGTGCATGAGAGAGGGAGTGTGTGTGTGAGAGAGGGAGTGGGTGTGTGTGAGAGAGGGAGTGGGTGTGTGTGAGAGGGGGAGTGGGTGTGTGTGAGAGAGGGAGTGGGTGTGTGTGAGAGAGGGAGTGGGTGTGTGTGAGAGAGGGAGTGGGTGTGTGTGAGAGAGGGAGTGGGTGTGTGTGAGAGAGGGAGTGGGTGTGTGTGAGAGGGAGTGGGTGCGTGAGAGGGGGAGTGGGTGTGTGTGAGAGAGGGAGTGGGTGTGTGTGAGAGAGGGAGTGGGTGTGTGTGAGAGGGAGTGGGTGCATGAGAGAGGGAGTGTGTGTGTGAGAGAGGGAGTGGGTGTGTGTGAGAGAGGGAGTGGGTGTGTGTGAGAGAGGGAGTGGGTGTGTGTGAGAGAGGGAGTGGGTGTGTGTGAGAGAGGGAGTGGGTGTGTGTGAGAGGGAGTGGGTGCGTGAGAGGGGGAGTGGGTGTGTGTGAGAGAGGGAGTGGGTGTGTGTGAGAGAGGGAGTGGGTGTGTGTGAGAGAGGGAGTGGGTGTGTGTGAGAGAGGGAGTGGGTGTGTGTGAGAGAGGGAGTGGGTGTGTGTGAGAGAGGGAGTGGGTGTGTGTGAGAGAGGGAGTGGGTGTGTGAGAGAGGGAGTGGGTGTGTGTGAGAGAGGGAGTGGGTGTGTGTGAGAGAGGGAGTGGGTGTGTGTGAGAGAGGGAGTGGGTGCGTGAGAGGGAGTGGATGCGTGAGAGGGAGTGGGGGCGTGAGAGGGAGTGGGGGCGCGTGAGCGAGTCCGCGCGTGAGCGAGTCCGCGCGTGTGCGAGTGAAGGAGTGCGTGTGAGGGAGTGCGTGTGAGGGAGTGCGTGTGTGAGCGAGTGAGCCTATGTGTATTTGACATTGTCACTATTTGATATATATAACATATTTTGCTGTTGCTGCTCAGTTACCGGTTTGAGTGTGTGTGTGTGTGCGAGAGAGAGAGTGTGTTTTACCATCACGGTCTCTGTGATATATGATGCATATTTTACTGCTTACTGCTCAGTTACTCTTGTGTCAAAGTGTGTGTGAATATCAGAGTATGTGTGAGTGTGTGCGAGAGAATGTGTCACTGTGTGTGTGAGTGTATGAGTGTGAGAAATAGTCTGCGTGAGTGTGTGTGTGTTTTGCCTTCATTGTCTCTGTGATATTTCACACATATTTTGCTGCTCAGTTACTGGTGTGTGCGTGTGTTTATCCTCACTATCTGGCTATCATATATAATATATTTTACTGCTAACTGCTCAGTTACTTAAGTGTGAGAGTGGCGAGAGTGTGTTTTACCCTCACTGTCCCTCTGCGATATATAACACATATTTAACTGCATACTGCTCAGTGACTGGTGTGTCCATGTGTGGGGCAGTCTGAGAGAGAGGGACTAGGAGTGTGAGAGAGAGAGTGAGTGTGTGTGAGAGTTAGTGTTTGCCAGAGAAATAGAGTGAGAATGTGTGTTTTACCCTCACTGTCTCTCTGCGATATATAATTCATATTTTACCGCTCAGTTACTGGTGTGTGTGAATGAGATAGTGTACGAGTGTGTGAGAGAGAGAATGTGAGAGAGAGTGAAATATACGAGTTATAAAGCAGAGAGAGACAGTGAGGGTAAACACTCACTCACACACTCTCTCACACACACACACTCCCTCACACACACACACTCACTCTCACACACACACTCACTCTCACACACACACTCTCTCACACACACACACACACACACACACACACACTCCCTCACACCAGTAACTGAGCAATAAGCAGTGGAATATTCATTATATATCACAGAGAGACAGTGAGGTTACTGCACACACTCATGGGTCGATTGTCCCGAAAGACGAGCTGCTAGGTAATTTGGACATTCTGAATTCTCCCTCCGTGTACCCAAACAGGCGCCAGAATGTGGCGACTAGGGGATTTTCACAGGTACTTCATTGCAGTGTTAATGTAAGCCTACTTGTGACAAGAAAGATTATTATAAGATTGATTCATAGAGGTACTGGTGTGTGAGAGTGTGTGTTTGACCCTCCATATCTCTCTGTGATATAGGACACATATTTTACTGCTTACTGTTCATTTACTGGTGAGTGAGAGTGGGTAAGTGAGAGAGTGTGAGTATTATCCTCATTGTTTCTATGATATATAACATTTTACTGCTTACTGCTCAGTTATTGTTGTGTGTGTGTGTGAGTGAGTTTGGCTGTCAGTTTTACCCTCACTGTCTTTGATATGGAACACATATATTAGTGATTGCTGCTCTGTTACTGGGGTGTGAGTTTGTATGAGATTGTGTGTGTGTGAGTTTGTGTCTGTCAGTGAGCCTGTGTGTATTTTCCCTCAGTCTCTCTGTGATATATAACACATTATTTACTCTTACAGGTGTGTGTGAGATTTACCCTCACTATGTATCTGTGATATATAACACATATTTTACTCTTACAGGTGTGTGTTAGTTTTACCCTCACTATGTCTCTGTGATATATAACACATATTTTACTCTTACAGGTGTGTGTTAGTTTTACCCTCACTATGTATCTGTGATATATAACACATATTTTACTCTTACAGGTGTGTGTGTGTGTTTTACCCTCACTATGTATCTGTAACATATAACACGTATTTTACTCTTACAGTTGTGTGTGTGTTTTACCCTCACTCTGTACTGCGATATATAACACATAATTTACTCTTACAGGTGTGTGTGTGTTTTACCCTCACTATGTATCTGTGATATATAACACATATTTTACTCTTACAGGTGTGTGTGTGAGTTTTACCCTCACTATGTATTTGCGATATATAACACATATTTTACTCTTACAGGTGTGTGTGTGTTTTACCCTCACTATGTGTCTGTGATATATAACATATATTTTACTCTTACAGGTGTGTGTGAGTTTTACCCTCACTATGTATCTGTGATATATAACACATATTCAACTGCTTACTGCTCAGTGACTGGTATGTGTGTGAGTGAGAGTGACTGAGTGTGTGTGAGAGAGAGAGTGTGTGAGAGAAAGGGAGCCTCTTTGTGTGAGAGAGAGCGTAAGTGTGTGTGACAGTTGTGTGTGTGTTTTGCCCTCTTTGTTTCTCTGTGATACATAACAAATATTATACAGCTTATTGCTCAGTAAATAGTGTGTGTGTGCGTGAGATAGTGTGTGTGAGAGGGAGTGAGTGTGTGTGAGAGGGAGTGAGTGTGTGTGAGAGGGAGTGTGTGAGAGGGAGTGAGTGAGAGTGTGTGAGTGAGAGTGTGTGAGTGAGATGGTGTGTGTGAGAGGGAGTGAGTGTGTGTGAGAGGGAGTGAGTGTGTGAGAGAGGGAGTGAGTGTGTGTGAGAGGGAGTGAGTATGTGTGAGTGAGATAGTGTGCAAGAGAGAGAGTGTGTGTGAGAGGGACTGAGTGAGATAGTGAGTGTCAGTCCGAGTGTGTGTGAGGGAGTGAGTGTGAGTGAGAGTGTGTGAGTGAGTGTGAGTGAGAGTGTGTGAGTGTGTGTGAGGGAGAGTCTGTATGTGTGCGGGATAGTGAGTGTTTGTGTATGTGCGTGAGAGAGCAACAGGGTGAAAAGTGGATGTGCTGCTGATGGGCAGCAGGGCGGCACAGTGGTTAGCACTGCTGCCTGACAGCGTCAGAGACCTGGGTTCGATTCCGACTTCGGGCGACTGTGTGGAGTTTGTACATTCTTCCGTGTCTGTTTGGGTTTCCTCCGGTTTCCTCCCACAGTCCAAAGATATGCAGGTTATGGGGTTTGGATATGCTAAACTGTCCTTCGGTGGGGTTACAAGGAGAGGGTGGGAGATTGGTCTTAGTGTGGCGTGCTCATTCAGAGGGTCAATGCAGACCCGATGGGTTGAATGGTCTCCTTCTGCACTGTAGGGTTTCTATGAGAGAGAGAGTGTTTGTGAGTGTGTGTGACTGTGTCTGAGAGTGTGTGCAAGAGACAGAGTGTGTGTGTGTGTGTTACCCTCACTGTTTCTCTCTGATATGTAACAAATATTTTACTGCTCAGTAAGCAGTAAAATGTGAGACAGTGTGTGAGAGACAGCGCGAGTGTGTGATTTACCCTCACCGTCTCTCTATGGTGTATAACACATATTGTACAGCTTACTGCTCAGTTACTGCTGTGTGACTGTCTGAGTGAGCGCGTGTGAGTGAGAGAGTGAATGCATATTTTACCCTCACTGTATCTCTGTGGTATATCGCATACTTTATTGCTTACTGCTCAGTGACTGGCGTGTTGGAGAGAGAGTGTGTATGTGAGAGAGAGTGTGAGTGCATGTTTTACCCTCACTGTATCTCTGTGATATATGTCACATATTTAATTGCTTACTGCTCAGTGACTGGTGTGTGAGAGAGAGAGAGAGAGAGAGTGAGTGAGTGCGTGTGTATTAACCTCACTGTCTCTCTGTGATATATAATTAATATTTTATTGATTATTACTATGTTCTGGATTTGTGAGTGTCTGTGGGAGAGACAGTGCATGGGTGTGTGTGTGAGAGAGAGAGTGTATGAGAGAAAGAGTGTGAGTGAGTGTGTATAAACCTCACTGTTACTCTGTGCTCTATATAACATATTTTACTGCTTAATGCTCAGTGATTGGTGTGTGTGTGTTTCACCCTCAGACTCTGCGATATATAATGCTTATGTAGTGCTTACTGCTAAGTTACTTGTGAGTGAACATGTGCATAAGAAAATATGAGTGCGTGTTTTACCCTCACTGTCTCTCTGTGATAGATAATGCATATTTTACTGCTTACTGTGAGAGAATGTGTGAGTGTGTTTTACCCTCACTGTCTGTGTATGATCTATGGCATATTTTACTGCTTTCTGCTCAGTTGTTGGTGTCTGAATGTGTGTGAGTGCGTGTCTTTTCCACTGTAGCTGTCTGTCTCTGTTATGGGTCATGTGTTAGCGAAAAATCAATTTGATTCTATAACTCTCTGCCTCTGTTCTGTGTGCTTGCATTTGTAGCTGTCTATCTCTGTTATAGGATTCTGGGTTTAATCTCTATCTGTCCACGTCTCTGATGTGCGTGATTTTATTGTGTTTTCTGTTCTTGTCAATATCTGTTCTGTGAGTTAATGGTGAACTTTTGGTTCAATATTGATCTTCCATTATTACTTTTAGTGATAATATTGATATAACAAATGATCTGTATCCACGTCTCATGAAAATGACACTGTACCGTTATATCTGAGATCGTTCGAGATAAACCAGGGACTGGTTTAGCACAGTGGGCTAAACAACTGGCTTTTAATGCATAAGAAGGCCAGCAGCGCGGGTTCAATCCCGTAACTGCCACCCCGAACAGGTGCCGGAATGTGGCGACTAGGGGCTTTTCACAGTAACTTCATTGAAGCTTACTTGTGACAAGAAGCGATTATTATTATGTATTTTGCACTAAGAAAGGTGCAAAAAAAGTGCAAATGGATTACATCCACATTGATTGCTGAATCTATACCTAATTAATACTATACTGATTACTTTACAGATGAAAAGCTGTTATCACAAGTTGATCCAACATGCCATGATATGGAGGGAGGGAGGACGAATTGTGGAAAATTATCCCACCTGCCCTCTCGTGTATCACTGTTGGATTGGACATGTTTATCTGGGACTTGAGGTCAATGTGAGTGTGACTGCTTCTTTTCTCTGCGACGGTGGAGTTGATGTTGTGTCTGTGTCTCTGCAATGTTGGATTAATATTGTACTTACTGTCAGTTAGAAGGAGACGGCAGCACATACATTTTGCTGAGGAATCATCATCTTGTTCTTGGAACTCATTTCTTCATCTGTTGAACTAGGGGGAAGAAAGCATATCTCTTGTAAATCAGGGTCAGATGAGGCCAATGATAGATCAATCTATTCTTTCAACTGATAATCACAGAATTTATAGTGCAAAAGGAGGCCATTCGGTCCATCGAGCCCATCTTTGTAAAGAGCGTTCCACGTCTCCACCCTTACCCAGTAACCCCACCTAACCATATGAAATGAAAATCGCTTATTGTCACAAGTCGGCTTCAAATGAAGTTACTGTGAAAAGCCCCTAGTCGCCACATTCCAGCGCCTGTTCGGGGAGGCTGGTACGGGAACTGAACCGTGCTGCTGGCCTGCACTTGGTCTGCTTTAAAAGCCAGCGATTTAGCCCAGTGTGCTAAACCAGCCCATGTGCGCTGTTGGACAGTGTTGGACACTAAGTGCAATTTATCATGGCCATTCCACCTAACCCGCACATCTGACTGTGGGAGGAAACTGGAGCACCCGGAGGAAACCCACGCAGATACGGGGAGAACGTGCAGACTCCGCACAGACAGTGACCAAGCCGGGATTCGAACCTGGGACCCGAGAGCTGTGAAGCAACCGTGCTAACCACGATGCCACCGTGCTGCCCCCAATCAGTAAAAGAAAGAAAATACTCTCCAAATCTTAACCCAGAATCAGACAATAAGCCAGGCCCAGAAAGAGCTCTCCCTCCACGCCCCCCACCCACTCACTCCAAGTCCCGGAACAAGATCGTGTTCCGCTGCGCCTCTTGCAAACAGCCCCCGATTCTCCCTGAACTCCCCCCGAGTCAGTAATGATCTCTGAGCCTCTTTGCTCACACTCCCAGATGGAGGTGCTGCTACAATGAGAACGCTGTTTCCTCGCTGACCTGAGCGCTGACATTGACATTTCCCTCAGTTTCAACAAAGCAATTCCACTCACTGACCAAATGGAGAGTGTGTGGGGGAGGGGCTGCGCATGCGCTCCCAATCTCAGAATGACGACAAGCAGGGGCGGGGTTACACCGGGCATGCGCACATCCCCGCCGCAATTCAGCATTGAGAATCAAGGGGAACATTCCCCATTTCATAGTCATCACATGTGGAGCAAAACCTCCTATAGAGTCCGTGTTGGGGGGACTGTGTGTGTGTCTGCAAGTGGCCCTGCGCCCTCCGGCTCAACCAATCACCTTTGTAGCTGTGTGTTTGTCCCAATGAGAGATTCAATTTGCAGTCATTGCCTGCAGCTTGTTTGTTATTACACTGTCACTCAGCCCCCGAAACTCTCACTTTCTGCAAACTACCATTCCACTGATCCACAGAATTACTACAGTGTGAAGGAGGCAATTCGGCCCATCGAGTCTGCAGCGACCCTCTGAAAGAGCGCCCCAGCTCCGCCCACTCGCCGCCTTATCCCCATAAACCCGTAACCCCACTGAACCGACACACCCCTGGACACAGCGGGAATTCAGCATTGCCGACCCACATAACCTGCACATCTATGGCCTGTGGGAGCAAATCGGAGCACCCGGAGGGAACCGACCCACACACACGGGGAGAACATGCAAACGCCATACAGGCAGTCACCCAATGCTAGAATTGAACCCAGGTCCCTGGCACAGTGAGGCAGCAGTGCGAACCACTGTTCCACCTCTGGGTTCACTCACTCCCCTGATTCACTCGCTCACCCGGTTCACTCGCTCCCCCGGTTCACTAACTCCCCCGGTTCACTCACTCTCCTGGTTCACTCACTCCCCTGGTTCACTCACTCCCCCGGTTCACTCACTCCCCCGGTTCACTCGCTCCCCCGATTCACTCGCTCCCCCGGTTCACTCGCTCCCCCGGTTCACTCGCTCCCCCGGTTCACTCACTCCCCCGGTTCACTCACTCCCCCGGTTCACTCACTCTCCCGGTTCACTCACTCTCCTGGTTCACTCACTCCCCTGGTTTACTCGCTCCCCTGGTTCACTCGCTCTCCTGGTTCACTCAACCCCCTGGTTCACTCACTCTCCTGGTTCACTCACTCTCCTGGTTCACTCACTCTCCTGTTTCACTCACTCTCCTGTTTCACTCACTCTCCTGTTTCACTCAACCCCCTGGCTCACTCACTCTCCTGGCTCACTCACTCTCCTGGTTCACTCACTCTCCTGGTTCACTCACTCTCCTGGTTCACTCACTCCTCTGGTTTACTCACTCTCCTGGTTTACTCTCTATCCAAATGGACGTATTAGTGAGAGGCAGCATGGTTTTGTGAAGGGGAGTTCATGTCTCACTAACTTGATAGAGTTTTCCGAAGAGGTCACAAAGATGATTGATGCAGGTAGAGCAGTGGGTGTTGTCTATAATGACTTCAGTAAGGCCTTGTCAAAGGTCCCTCATGGTATACTGGTACAAAAGGTGAAGTCACATGGTATCAGGGGTGAGCTGGCAAAGTGGATACAGAACAGGCTAGGTCATAATGGCAGACAGTAGAAATGGAAGGATGCTTTTCTAATTGGAGGGCTGGGACTAGTGGTGTTCCGCAGGGATCAGTGCTGGGACCTTTGCTGTTCGTAGTATATATAAATGATTGGGAGGAAAATGTAACTGGTCTGATTAGTAAGTTTGCAGATGACACAAAGGTTGGTGGAATTGCGGTAGTGATGAGGACTGTCAGAGGATAAATCAGGATTTTGATTGTTTGGAGACTTAGGTGGAGAGATGACAGATGGAGTTTAATCCGGACAAATGTGAGATAATGCATTTTGGAAGGTCTAACGCAGGTAGGGAACAGACATTGAATATTAGAACTCTCAAGAGTATTGAAAGTCAGAGAGATCTAGGTGTACAGGTCCACAGGTCACTGAAAGATCAGCCATGATCTCATTGAATGGTGGAGCAGGCTCGAGGGGCCAGATGGCCTACTCCTGCTCCTAGTTCTTATGTTCTTATGAAAGGGGCAACACAGGTGGAGAAGGTAGTTAAGAAGGCACACGGCATGCTTGCCTTCATTGGCCGGGGCATTGTGAATAAGAATTGGCAAGTCATGTTGCAGCTGTACATAACCTTATTTAGCCACACTTGGAGTATAGTGTTCAATTCTGGTCGCCACACTACTAGAAAGATGTGGAGGCTTTAGAGAGAGTGCAGAAGAGATTAACCAGGATGTTGCCTGGTATGGAGGGCATTAGCTATGAGGAGCGGTTCAATAAACTTGGTTAGTTCTCACGGGAACGGCGGAGGTTGAGGGGCGACCTGACAGAGATAGACAAAATTATGAGGGGCACAGACAGAGTGGATAGTCAGAGGCTTTTCCCCAGGGTAGAGGGGTCAATTACTCGGGGGCATAGGTTTAAGGTGCGAGGGGCAAAGTTTAGAGTAGATGTACGAGGCAAGTCTTTTTTACACAGAGGGTAGTGGGTGCCTGGAACGAGCTGCCAGAGGAAGTGGTGGAAGCAGGGACGATAGTGACATTTAAGGGCCATCTTGACAAATACATGAATAGGATGGGAATAGAGGGATACGGACCCAGGAAGTGTAGAAGGTTGTAGTTTAGTCGGGCAGCATGGTCGGCACAGGCTTGGAGGGACGAAGGGCCTGTTCCTGTGCTGTACTTTTTTTTGTTCACCTTTAGATTTACACACTTCTCTGGTATTACAATTCCCATGATTCACACAATCATCTGGTGAATACACTCCCTGCTTTATACATTCCCCTGTTGTACACACTACCCTGGTTTACACACACTCTGGTTTACACACCTTTTATTGTGCACATTCTCATGATTTTACACACTCTCCTGGTTTACACTCACTAATTTTAAACACTCTCCTGGATGGAAAATCCCCTGGTTGTGAACAATCCTCTGATTACCAGGTGCCCTGATTGTGGAAGTGCCTCCCCTCCACACAGAAAGTCCAGCTCTATGAGTTCATCCTTATCCTTGTTTCTATGTCACTCTCTATTTTTCTCTGTCTCTGTCTCAAATTTTCAATATTTCATCAGGAGTGTTATGGACACAGTGATAACACGTGTAACACTGGCCCTCACTGTGAACACTGGACACTGAGATAACACGTGTAACACTGGCCCTCACTGTAAACACTGGATACAGTGATAACACGTGTAACACTGGCCCTCACTGTGCACACTGGACACGGTGATAACACGTGTAACACTGGCCCTCACTGTGAACACTGGATACAGTGATGACACGTGTAACACTGGCCTTCACTGTGCACACTGGACACAATGACAACACGTGTAACACTGGCCCTCACTGTGAACACTGCTGCCATTTTGTGGGTGAGACGGTCACTGTCCCTCCTCCACACAGAAAGTCCGGCTCTGCGAGTCCATCTCTATTACTTGAATTTGCTACTGGGATCAGAATGGTCAGAATCTGTGTGTCACTGTGAAAAGCTCCACTCTCAGAGGGGTGGGATTATTCTTTAACTGGGTGTCCCTGTTTGTTGAGTTTGGGGTTCAGTGTTACCGGGCAGTGCAGGAGGATCACATCAAGCAGGAAAATCTCCACTGATAGAGAGGAGATCAATTGTATTTTCACCTTCAAGGAAGGTGGGTCATCAATGAATTTAGTTTTTAAAATATGACTGACTGCTGCCGGGTATTTAGGTAAACAGAAAACTCAGAGAGTTGAACAGTAATTAAGACACGGATTGGGAACAAGTGTTGAGAAGAGGGAGAATTCTGCCCTGGGAAATGTCATTTCCAGACCTTGTGTGTGGATGTGAATATTGTGGAAGAGAGAGTGTGTGAAAGGGGCGGGCCAAACAGGAGAAACCAACTGTGTTTGTGTGTCCGCTCTGACCAGGAGATCTCCCAATCCCTCTGGGACTAAATGGAAATATTTTTCATTCCAACAATCCCCCTGTTCCCCCCCTACTTTTCCAAGTTGGATTTCAGGGCAGTTTCGATGCTGCTTTCCAGATTTCTGTGGAAAGGTTGGGAAAATGAGGGCGATCGGGTGAGAGAGCGCGAACAGTGCATCAGTAAAACGGGTTTAAATGCAAAATGGAGCCTTCAAATCGCGTGAAACCTTTTCTACAGCAAACATGAGAATGTGAGAGACAGGAAGGAATTATCCTGGGACACTGTGGAGCTGGAATTTGAGTGGAATTGGAGAGTTTGGGACGAGAGAAAAACACAGAGAGGCAGCAGCAGCCTGGAGCTGAGAGCAGGTTGTCTCCGCCCCGTCCGCTCGCTGCCTTTAAGTTGCTCAGTGCCGCCACCAGAGGCTTCATTTCTCACCCACATTGACGGAGAGATTTTGTGCAGAGTCTCGGACATGAGCGATAGTGCAGCCGCCGAAACGGCTCCTCCAGCCGCCGCCCCAGTCAAGGCTGTCAAGAAGCAGAAGGCGGTTCCCCGGAAGAAACAAGAAGGTCCCGGGCTGGGCGAGCTGATCCTCCAGATTGTGGCGGAAAGCGGCGATCGCAAGGGGATTTCCTTACAGGCCATAAAGAAGGCGCTGCGGAGCAAAGGGGTCGATGTGGATAAACGGGGGGCCCAGATCAAGCAAAGTGTCAGGAGGAGTGTGGACAACGGCAGCTTGGCTCAGGTCAAGGGCACGGGCGCCTCCGGCTCCTTCAAGATCGTTAAGAAGACAACCGGGGGGCAAGTGAGAAAGACCGGAGCAGGCGAGAAACCTTCAGTGAAGAAACCAGCAGCCAAGAAATCTCTCAAAAAACCAGCAGCCAAGAAATCTCCCAAGAAACCAGCAGCCAAGAAATCTCCCAAGAAACCAGCAGCCAAGAAATCTCCCAAGAAACCAGCAGCCAAGAAATCTCCCAAGAAACCAGCAGCCACGAAGGCGGCAACTCCCAAAAAGAGCGCGAAGAAAGCAGCCCCGAAGAAAAAGTCACCTGTGAAAAAGACCAAGGGCAGAATAAATCCGACCCAGTTGAAGGCCAAGCCCAAAGTGAAATCAGCAACGGCTAAGAAACCAGCAAAGAAGTGAAAGAAGGCGAGCAAATTGTAAACCTCTGAAACCAAAGGCTCTTCTCAGAGCCACCCACATCTCTCAGGAAAGAGCTGATCCCCCGACCAATGAATCGCTGTCCCGGTGCTGGGAGCTGATTTCAGACAGAAATGTCAATCCAGTATTGCCGCTCACTCGCTGACATGCTCTGCACCGGGCCTCGCACCCCGCTCTGCACTAAAACACTGCCTGCTCCAACACACATTTTATATTCCAAACAGAAGTGAAAAGAGGGCGCTGAACAACACGTACAAACTGCAACATCAGATAGCAGCTAGTTAGAAACACGGATCTATTAAATCCAGACTTGTCAGTAATATTCCCGCCTCAGTTCACTCCTTTCTAGATCCTCTTCTTAACCGGGGATATGTCCGGGGGAACAGTCACAGTTTGTGTTAGTTTCATTATTCACAGATTCAGGGGGAGAGTCTGTAAAAGAGTTACATGGCGAAGAAATCCCACCTCATAACTTAAACACTTTATATCAGCTGGAAGGGATGTTAGTAAAATTCCCAACCCGTCTGGGAGAGGAGTTGTGGGGGATGGAATCGGAGCTGGGGTTGAAATGGGAGCAGATAGTTGGGCTGGTTCTAGAAAGGAGTGAACTGAGGCGGGAATATTACTGACATGTCTGGATTTAATAGATCCGCGTTTCTAACTAGCTGCTGTCTGATGTTGCAGTTTGTACGTGTTGTTCAGCGCGCTCTTTTCACTTCTGTTAGGAATATAAAATGTGGGTTGGAGCAGGCAGGAGGAGGAGCTGGATGATCAAAGACATTTCGCTGCTCTGTCTGTCACTCAGTCTGCTCCCCGCCTCTCTCTCTCAGTCAGGTCGGGGCGGGCTGTATAATAAAGGAAAGAGCAGTAGCTCGTCTCTCATTCAGCAGCGATTTGACTGAACATGCATCATGTCTGGCAGAGGGAAAGGAGGCAAAGGACTGGGCAAAGGCGGAGCAAAACGGCACCGCAAAGTGCTTCGTGATAACATCCAGGGCATCACCAAACCAGCAATCCGCCGCCTGGCTCGCCGTGGCGGCGTCAAGCGCATCTCGGGTTTGATCTATGAGGAGACTCGCGGGGTGCTGAAGGTTTTCCTGGAGAATGTGATCAGGGACGCCGTCACCTACACTGAACACGCCAAGCGCAAGACGGTCACCGCCATGGATGTGGTTTACGCTCTCAAACGCCAGGGCCGCACTCTCTATGGATTCGGCGGCTGAGGAAATCCATTTGACAATATAACAAAATCCAAAGGCTCTTTTAAGAGCCGCCCAAATCCTCACATTGAGACCACTGACCTTAGAATGGCAGCAGAATAACGCATTGAGCTGGTTTAGCGAGTCATAAGAGGAAACCAAGGTATCCAAGTTAAGACAGGTAGCGTTAGAGCAGGAAATCCTTTCCCATCATTGATTTGTTTTCTCATTACAAGGCGACATAGATGCGTTGTACAGTCTGAAACAACCATTCTCCAAAGTCAAACCTGTAACCGCACATAGTGAATTAATTATGTACCTGCTCGATTTTATTCAATTTATCTCTGTTGCGTCCAATCCGAGACAAAAATGGGACCAGGAATCATTGAGAAGTTTTTGATACTTACAACTTGAGATTGATTTTTTCGGTTTTGTTAAATATCCGTTCCTGGTCCCTGTGAAATTGGCGGGCTTTTTGAAATTGATGGGTTGTCAGTTGCAGGTCCACCAATCAGGGCCCTGATATCCTTCCCAATCATCGCTCTTTTCAAACTTGTCCACGGGATCGGGCTGCATCCAATGAGGAGAAGTGGGCGGTCACTATAATGTCTTAAATAGGCAGCGAGAGAGTGGCGCCAGCATTCTCAGCGTGTGCGTTTCCCCCAGTTTCACATCATGGCCAGGACCAAGCAGACAGCACGCAAATCGACCGGAGGCAAAGCTCCTCGCAAACAGCTGGCTACCAAAGCGGCCCGCAAGAGCGCTCCAGCCACGGGCGGAGTGAAGAAGCCCCATCGCTACAGACCCGGCACGGTGGCTCTGAGGGAGATCCGCCGCTACCAGAAATCCACCGAGCTGCTGATCCGCAAACTGCCCTTCCAGCGCCTGGTGCGAGAGATCGCTCAGGACTTCAAGACAGACCTGCGCTTCCAGAGCTCCGCCGTCATGGCCCTGCAGGAGGCCAGCGAGGCTTACCTGGTGGGGCTCTTTGAGGACACCAACCTGTGCGCCATCCACGCCAAGCGAGTCACCATCATGCCCAAAGACATCCAGCTGGCCCGCCGCATCCGCGGGGAACGCGCCTAAAGCCCGGCTTCAGCACCAACAGCAACAAAGTCTTTCAGGAAAAGAGCTTCCACATCCAGTAACTTGATTCTGGATTTTATTTTATTTCCTTTATTTTTTTCTCCCTGCTATCTGTTTCCTCATTCCCCTGGATCCGTTCTCAGTTGTGGGCCAGCCTGTATTTAATTTCAGCCCAATTCACTAGACTTGCGGTGATTGCTAATACAAACCTCAACAATATCTCATGTAATCATCGAGACTGCACCGACCCTTCGAAAGAGTAACTTAGATTAATGGTTAGAAAGACGGACCGACAGATATGGAGGGATAAAGACAAAAGAGATAATGCTGGAAAATCTCAGCACGTTTGGCAGCATGTGTAGGGAGAGAAGAGCTGACGTTTCTAGTCCAATGATAGATATGTAGATAGTGAGGTAGAAACTTGCATAGATAAATGGATGGTTCGATAGATAGGTAGAGAGACCGTAAAGGGCAACTCACTCACAGAAAAGTTGCCATCACAGCACGAGGAGGCTTGAGGGGAATTCTCACAATTTACTCTGCATCATTAAGTTTCTCGTCTCCATATCTCAAAGAAAATTCATAGTTTATAAACGATGGTGTCAATTTTGCCGCACAGTATGTAATATCAAAACATTTTATTGGATCTACAATTTCAGTTTCCCTGGATTTCTTACCCCAATAAACTGCTTCCATAAAAACTTTCCTGCACATTGGGAGCCAGGGGTTGATAATCTGAGGCTCCGAGTATGAAGCGAGTCACACAGTAACCCACTTACAGATATAGTCATTGCAGAAATATCTACATATTAAATAGAGCGAAATCACTTGCGGATAGATTACAAGTTACAGACTTCCTTCTTTGAGGAATATTATTGAAACTAAGATAAATTCAGTCGACTTTTATCCTAAATAAATACCGTCAATTCACATGTATCATAAATACTGAACATGTAAATAATCTGCACAGAATGCGCTGCGGATTGATGTCATAAAGCGTGAAACATTTGCACATTAAGTAGCAGAGCAGAATCTGAGGGACAGACAAGTTGGCCCTTTTTCAGATGAAGTGAGTGGCTCTGAAAAGAGCCTTTGTGTTATCAGATTAAAGAATGGTCGCTTCACTTCTTGCCGGCGCCAGCGCTGGTTTTCTTGGGCAGCAGCACGGCCTGGATATTAGGCAGCACCCCGCCCTGAGCGATGGTCACCCTTCCCATCAACTTGTTGAGCTCCTCGTCGTTGCGGACGGCCAGCTGCAGGTGCCTGGGGATGATGCGGGACTTCTTGTTGTCCCGGGCCGCGTTGCCGGCCAGCTCGAGGATTTCAGCGGTCAGATACTCGAGCACAGCAGCCAGATAGACCGGGGCTCCGGCCCCCACACGCTGGGCATAGTTGCCCTTTCTCAGGAGCCTGTGAACACGGCCCACCGGGAACTGCAGTCCAGCCCGGGAGGAGCGAGACTTGGCCTTGGCCCGAGCTTTACCGCCGGTCTTTCCTCTTCCAGACATTGTCCCAATCTCACAAACACTTTCACACAATGAACAATTTCTGCAGCATTCACTCTTTTATAAACTGACGGCTCCTCTGATTGGTCGCTGCTCAGTTCACCTCATTTGCCTATATTCTGCACCAATCAGCTCACTGGAAACAGAAGACGGCGGGATTTACCCACAACAACCGGCAGAAGCTGAGAATTTGTCCATTTCAAAAAGCCGCCAATTTCATTGTGGCAAAGGAGCGAATTCAAATAAATGTCGTCCTTAGTCAGAGATTTCAAATCCCTTCTATTTATTTGGTTTGATTCAGCGCTTCCCGTCACCAATCACAGGCGCGGGTTTAACATTTAGTTTAAATGTGATTCATTCTCCTCTCGCTTTCTAACTGTCCCGGAATCAATCCCTGTTCACAGCATTCCCGGAAGGAAAACGCTCCGTTTAGTCTTCAGTCAGGACCGAGTGTCCTTCACTGAAAACAGGGAGTGGGATTGAGTCCTCAGACTCTCCTTATTCCGCTCTGGAATCATCCCACTCCGGACTGTTACCCTGCGGAGAATTACTGGGAATAAAATGATGGATCAATGAACATTTCAGGAATTGGGAGAAGGCTCCGTTCCCGCTAAAAACAGCTGCTAATGAGGTGATTTGGGGGCTGTGAAAATAACAGAATAATAACAGCTTTCAGCACAAAGCCAAGGCGGCGGAGTGAATTCTGCCTGAACCAATCGGAGAGCTGGAGAGAAGGAGCTACAGGTTTTGATTGGCTGACATTTTCAAATTACAAACTCCCGCCAATTTCAGTGCAGGAAAATCCCAAATAACGGACCGGCTCAATGTTCAGGAAACTATTTGCATCTCACACTTTGTTATCTGTTTATTGATTTTTCCATCCCAGAATCCGGGCGCTATTTTAGTAACAGATTGAACTTGTCAATCTCTTCTCTGTAACCGGCGGTAATAAGACCCCGTTCAGCAATTTAAAACGGAGCAAATCTCAGCTCACTGCAAAAGCAGAAACATAGAGATTACCAACCAACTCCTTCACACAGGCTTCACAGGGACAGAGAGAAAGGGCTGATTTCGGAGCCTCTCTCCTGAAAGCGGCCGGGAATGTTACACTGGGAAGTGTGGAGAGAATCCCCGACTCTATCCAGCCGGTGGAACAGGCAGCATTGTGTCCGGAGAATAGGGAGGGCCGGGGAGAGGCAGATCTTAAAGCGCTGCAATGGACTCAGGTCCTGTGTGTGCTCAAATCTCGCTGGTTCCGGCCCCTGAGAAAACTGCGGAATAAACAGATCAGCCCGAAAATAACCTCTTCATTCCCGCCTTTACTCTGTTCCGGGAGCGGTAAATACAACACCCGAGAGAAAAAATAATAATTTCCTTATGAATTTAACTCACCAGTTGTTAAACTCTGAATATAGTTATCATTAAATTAAAATAATTCCCTCCTGAAATTGTGTTTCTCCTCATTGTCCGTCACAAATACCCGACTGGGTTAAAATCCGCTCTCAATTCAGTTTGATTCTCTTCTGTGTGAAAGTGCCTGTGACGGGCGGATATGAAGCCACATTCACAACATTCTGGAACGGGACAAATCTCGATCCTCCACAAAGAGATTTCTCATCAAGTCAATGCGGGAAAAGATGGTGCAGCTTTTTCACAGAGATTGTGGGTGGCTCTTAAAAGAGCCGTTGTGTTTGGGGTGGTTTTCAGTCCATTGTGGAGTTTTACTTGGAGCTGGTGTACTTGGTCACCGCCTTTGTCCCTTCCGACACGGCGTGCTTGGCCAGTTCCCCGGGCAGCAGCAGGCGCACGGCGGTCTGGATCTCCCGGGAGCTGATGGTGCTGCGTTTGTTGTAATGGGCCAGGCGGGAAGCCTCACCCGCGATGCGCTCGAAAATATCGTTGACGAACGAGTTCATGATGCTCATGGCCTTGGAGGAGATGCCGGTGTCGGGGTGAACCTGCTTCATCACTTTGTAGATGTAGATGGAGTAACTCTCCTTCCTCGACCTTCGCCGCTTCTTGCCGCCCTTTACTGCCGGTTTCTTAATGACTTTCTTGGCTCCCTTCTTGGAAGCTGGTTTCGATGTTGGTTTCTTCTCGTCAGCCATCGTCAATTTCACCCAGAAATAAAGCAAACCCCTTCCGAGCGCTGATTAAATAGACAGAGCCTCACATCTATGCTAATGAGGAATAGGGAAAGGAATGATTGTGATTGGACATTGTGAAAATGAGGACAGCCAGTTATGTTCTGTTTATTTGACTGGCGATGTAAACAGACCAATCACATTTAGGATTTTCCGCCAATCACAAACCTCATATTGCAATATTACAGACCGGAAATACATTTCAGAAAGAATGTCTCCTGTCCCATTTTGTCAGTGTGTAAAAATCCACCGGGAAATGTCACCTGGCTGTCGGTGAGAGGGACCCTTCACCACAGAAGGACTTTGCGGGAGGGTGGGATTCATTCAGGAACTGTGAGTGTCTTGTAATATGTGAGTGTGGGATTTACTCACTGATAGTGTGAGAATGTGGGATTTACTCACTCTCTGATACAGTGTGAGTGTGGGATTTCTTCAATCTCTGATGTAGTGTGTGAGTGTGGAATACACTTACTCTCCGATACAGTGTGAGTGTGGGATTTACTCACTCTCTGACACAGTTTCTGAGTGTGGGATTTACTCAACTCTCTGATACAGTGTGAGTGTGGGATTTACTCACTCTCTGATACAGTGTGTGACTGTGGGATTTACTCACTCTGTGATACAGTGTGTGAGTGTGGGATTTACTCACTCTCTGATACAGTGTGTGAGTGTGGGATTACTCACTCTCTGATGCAGTGTGTGAGTGTGGGATTTACTCACTCTGATACAGTGTGTGAGTGTGGGATTTACGCACTGCGATACAGTATGAGAGTGTTGGATTTACTCACTCTCCGATAATGTGAGTGTGGGATTTGAAAACGAAATGAAAATCGCTTATTGTCACAAGTAGGCTTCAAATGAAGTTACTGTGAAAAGCCCCTAGTCGCCACATTCCGGCGCCTGTTCGGGGAGGCTGGTACGGGAATCGAACCGTGCTGCTGGCCTGTCTTGGTCTGCTTTCAAAGCCAACAATTTAGCCCTGTGCTAGGATTTACTCACTCTCTGATACAGTGTGTGTGTTGGATTTACTCCTCTCTGATACTGTGTGAGTGTTGGATTTACTCACTCTCTGATACAGTGTGTCTGTGGGATTTACTCACTCTCTGATACAGTGTGAGTGTGGGATTTACTCACTCTCTGATACAGTGTGAGAGTGTGGGATTTACTCACTCTCCGATAATGTGAGTGTGGGATTTGAAAACGAAATGAAAATCGCTTATTGTCACAAGTAGGCTTCAAATGAAGTTACTGTGAAAAGCCCCTAGTCGCCACATTCCGGCGCCTGTTCGGGGAGGCTGGTACGGGAATCGAACCGTGCTGCTGGCCTGTCTTGGTCTGCTTTCAAAGCCAACAATTTAGCCCTGTGCTAGGATTTACTCACTCTCTGATACAGTGTGTGTGTTGGATTTACTCCTCTCTGATACTGTGTGAGTGTTGGATTTACTCACTCTCTGATACAGTGTGTCTGTGGGATTTACTCACTCTCTGATACAGTGTGAGTGTGGGATTTACTCACTCTCTGATACAGTGTGAGAGTGTGGGATTTACTCACTCTCTGATACAGTGTGTGTGTGGGATTGACTCACTCTCTGATACAGTGTGTGTGTGGGATTTACTCACTCTCTGATACAGTGTGTGAGTGTGGGATTTACTGACTCTCTGATACAGTGTGAGAGTGTGGGATTTACTCACTCTCTGATGCAGTGTGATACTGTGGGATTTACTCACTCTCTGATACAGTGTGTGTGTGGGATTTACTCACTGCCTGATACAGTGTGTGAGTGAGGGGTTTACTCACTCTCTGATATAGTGTGCGAGTGTGGGATTTACTCACTGCCTGATACAGTGTGTGAGTGTGGGATTTACTCACTCTCTGATACAGTGTGTGAGTGTGGGATTTATTCACTCTCTGATACAGTGTGAGAGTGTGGGATTTACTCACTCTCTGATACAGTGTGTGAGTGTGGGATTTACTCACTCTCTTATACAGTGTGTGAGTGTTGGATTTACTCATTCTCTGATAGTGTGAGAGTGTGGGATTTACTCACTCTCTGATACAGTGTGTGAGTGTGGGATTTACTCACTCTCTGATACAGTGTGTGAGTGTGGGATTTCCTCACTCTCTGATACAGCGTGTGAGTGTGGGATTTACTCACTCTCTGATACAGTGTGTGAGTGTGGGATTTACTCACTCTCTGATACAGTGTGTGAGTGTGGGATTTACTCACTCTCTGATACAGTGTGTGAGTGTGGGATTTACTCGCTCTCTGATACAGTGTGTGAGTGTGGGATTTACTCACTCTCTGATACAGTGTGTGAGTGTGGGATTTACTCACTCTCTGATACAGTGTGTGAGTGTGGGATTTACTCACTCTCTGATACAGTGTGAGAGTGTGGAATTTACTCACTCTCTGATACAGTGTGAGTGTGGGATTTACTCTCTCTGATACAGTGTGTGAGTGTGGGATTTACTCACTCTGATACAGTGTGTGAGTGTGGGATTTACTCACTCTCTGATACAGTGTGAGAGTGTGGGATTTACTCACTCTCTGATACAGTGTGAGTGTGGGATTTACTCACTTTCTGATACAGTGTGAGAGTGTGGGATTTACTCACTCTCTGATGCAGTGTGATAGTGTGGGATTTACTCACTCTCTGATGCAGTGTGAGTGTGGGATTTACTCATTCACAGGTACAGTGTGAGAGTGTGGGATTTACTCACTCTCTGATGCAGTGTGATAGTGTGGGATTTACTCACTCTCTGATACAGTGTGTGAGTGCGGGATTTACTCACTCCCTGATACAGTGTGAGTGTGGGATTTACTCACTCTCTGATACAGTGTGAGAGTGTGGGATTTACTCACTCTCTGGTACAGTGTGAGTGTGGGATTTACTCACTCTCTGATACAGTGTGAGAGTGTGGGTTTACTCACTCTCTGATGCAGTGTGATAGTGTGGGATTTACTCACTCTCTGATACAGTGTGTGAGTGTGGGATTTACTCACTGCCTGATACAGTGTGTGAGTGAGGGGTTTACTCACTCTCTGATACAGTGTGTGAGTGTGGGATTTACTCACTGCCTGATACAGTGTGTGAGTGTGGGATTTACTCACTCTCTGATACAGTGTGTGAGTGTGGGATTTATTCACTCTCTGATACAGTGTGTGAGTGTGGGATTTACTCACTCTCTTATACAGTGTGTGAGTGTTGGATTTACTCATTCTCTGATAGTGTGTGAGTGTGGGATTTACTCACTCTCTGATACAGCGTGTGAGTGTGGCATTTACTCACTCTCTGATACAGTGTGTGAGTGTGGGATTTACTCACACTCTGATACAGCGTGTGAGTGTGGGATTTACTCACTCTCTGATACAGTGTGTGAGTGTGGGATTTACTCACTCTCTGATACAGTGTGTGAGTGTGGGATTTACTCACACTCTGATACAGCGTGTGAGTGTGGGATTTACTCACTCTCTGATACAGTGTGTGTGTGGGATTTACTCGCTCTCTGATACAGTGTGTGAGTGTGGGATTTACTCACTCTCTGATACAGTGTGTGAGTGTGGGATTTACTCACTCTCTGATACAGTGTGTGAGTGTTGGATTTACTCACTCTCCGATACAGTGTGTGAGTGTGGGATTTACTCACTGTCTGATACAGTGTGTGTGTGGGATTTACTCACTCTCTGATACAGTGTGTGTGTGGGATTTACTCACTCTCTGATACAGTGTGTGAGTGTGGGATTTACTCACTCTCTGATACAATGTGTCAGTGCGGGATTCACTCACTCTGATACAGTGTGTGAGTGTGGGATTTACTCACTCTCTGATACAGTCTGTGAGTGTGGGATTTACTCACTCTCTGATACAGTCTGTGAGTGTGGGATTTACTCACTCTCTGATACAGTGTGTGAGTGTGGGATTTGCTCACTCTCTGATACAGTGTGTGAGTGTGGGATTTACTCACTCTCTGATACAGTGTGTGAGTGTGGGATTTACTCACTCTCTGATACAGTGTGTGAGTGTGGGATTTACTCATTCTCTGATACATTGTGAGTGTGATTGTATTACTCTAGCTGAGGCCTAACCAACGTTTTTATAGTTCCAGCAGAACCTGCCTGTTCTTAATCTCTCTGCATCGGCTATTAGAGACAAGGGTACCATAGGCCTGGCATTTTTAAGCTCACGGTCGTGACCTGTGGGTGGATCTCGGGAACGTTTCAGGAGGGTGGCGGTAATCCAGATTGCGGGAGGAATGGCCAATGGTCACGACCAGCTTTTAAAAGTGCCGGCCGTGATGGCTGTTTGAGATTAACGGCCATCCCGCGCGTTCCTGCCTTATCATCTAGCGCGCAAGGTGGACCGGCTCCTCCTGATGTCAGTGCACAGTCCCAGGCCAGTTATATTCAGCAAATTCTCGAGTCCTCCCACCGGAGGCGGCGCCAGCGAGCAGGTCCCACATACGCTGACATCACGTGTTCTGGGCCCGAGAGAGATTCCTCCATTTTGCAGCTGCCAGCAGTGCTGGTGTGAACTCCAGGGCCTCTGGTGAACAACCCATGAAGAAGCTGAAAACAGGAACAAAGCAGCACAATGATGATTATTTGAGGGGTGGGTTTATAAATTGTGCCA
This sequence comes from Scyliorhinus torazame, assembly GCF_047496885.1. Classification (NCBI taxonomy): domain Eukaryota; kingdom Metazoa; phylum Chordata; class Chondrichthyes; order Carcharhiniformes; family Scyliorhinidae; genus Scyliorhinus; species Scyliorhinus torazame. The sequence continues at coordinate 36,355,985 of NC_092730.1, forward strand.
CTGCAATCAGGAGTCAAATTTCATGGGTGTTACATGCAGGGAATTACTGGCAAATGAATGTTTAAACCTCAAATTGTCAAAGACATTTGAAGACTAAGCATGGTGAGTTCGAGGACAAACCTCTGTAATATTTTTTCAATGGATGCAGTGAGATCTTCAATCATCAGCTGAAGTCATTTTCAGAAATGTAACATTGAATAACAAAGCAAGTGAGATCGTGGGGACCAAGCAGGCTCACCTGTCACATTAAAGTCAAGTGAAAATGGTGGGTCGCGAAGATCAGCCGGCGATGGTCGCAAAGGCCGCCCAGCGAGGGTCCCGAAGGATGGCCGGTTGGTAAAAATGGGACCCCAGTTAAAAAGTTTGATCCACACTGCCATAGGCTTCCTTAACCATTGTATCCAGCTGCTCTGCTACCTTAAGGTACTGGTGTACATGCACAACAAGATCCCTCCGGTCCTTCGTGCCTCCCAGCGTCCTGCCATTTATCATGTATTCTCTTGTCTTGTTTGTCCTGCCCAAGTGCATCTCTTCCAGATTGAATTCCGTTTGCCACTGATCAGTCCATCTGTGTCCTCCTGTATTCGGAGGCTATCCTCCTCAACATTTACCACCCCACCAAATTTCATATTAGCAGCAAACTTACTGATCAACCCTCCTATATTCATATCTAAAGCATTTGTATCAACCACAAACAGCAAAGGCCTCAACGCTGATCCCTGTGGGAACCCACTGGACACAATTTTCCAATCAGAGGCTAGGGGCTGGTTTAGCACAGTGGACTAAACAGCAGAACAATGCCAGCAGCGCGGGTTCAATTCCCGTACCGGCTTCCCCGAACTGGTGCCGGAATGTGGCGACTTGGTGCTTTTCACAGTAACTTCATTGAAGCCCTGATTTCTATACCCACACTGTCCTTCTCACGGGTGAACAAGTTTGCACTGAGTGCTGAATTTGGTGCATTTTGAGTGCTATAGTAAGAGTTTGGTGACCGAGGGAGTATAAGGCTTCATTTTTATCTAAAGTTTAGTCTTTCTTTTATTTAGTTAATTAACTTAAAAGTTGCTGTTTGATTTAGAAGAAGGTGAATTTTCAGTCAGCTTTAAACAGGCTTCTACTTGTAGGCTCTTGCAGCTGGAGCTTGTTAATTAGTAAATTGGATTAGACCAGTTTTCAGAGGCTAAATTCACAGTATAAAAGTGATCCCCTGCAGTGCAGACTTTGTTTGCACTGAGTGCTGAATTTGGTGCATTTTGAGTACCATAGTAAGAGTTTGGTGACCGAGGGAGTATAAGGCTTCATTTTTATCTAAAGTTTAGTCTTTCTTTTATTTAGTTAATTAACTTAAAAGTTGCTGTTTGGTTTAGAAGAAGGTGAATTTTCAATCAGCTTTAAACAGGCTTCTACTTGTAGGCACTTGCAGCTGGAGCATGTTAATTAGTTAATTGGATTAGGCCAGTTTTCAGAGGCTAGACTCACAGTATAAAAGTAATCCCCGACAGTGCAGACTTTGTTTGCATTCAGTGCTGAATTTGGTGCATTTGAGTGCTATAGTAAGAGTTTGGTGACCGAGGGAGTGCTGAATTTGGTGCATTTTAAGTGCTATAGTAAGAGTTTGGTGACCGAGGGAGTGCTGAATTTGGTGCATTTGAGTGCTATAGTAAGAGTTTGGTGACCGAGGGAGTGCTGAATTTGGTGCATTTTAAGTGCTATAGAAAGAGTTTGGTGACCGAGGGAGTGCTGGATTTGGTGCATTTTGAGTGCTATAGTAAGAGTTTGGTGACCGAGGGAGTGCTGAATTTGGTGCATTTTGAGTGCTATAGTAAGAGTTTGGTGACCGAGGGAGCACTGGATTTGGTGCATTTTGAGTGCTATAGTAAGAGTTTGGTGACCGAGGGAGTTAGGTGAGGAGGGAGTAAGGTGCTCCTTTCTTTTTGTTTCCGACATTTCCGCAAAGAGTGAGAAGAGAGCCAGGAGTTTACAGAAAGTGTAGCTGACTGGGAGCAGAGTCGGAGGGCGGAGATCTAGTTAGTCCACAGGGCAGCTATATTCTGTCAGGTAAGAGGGGATGGAGGCTAGGCCAGTTGCATGCTCCTCCTGTAGGATGTGGGTGCTGAGGGATACTACCGATGTCCGCGCTGACTATACCTGCGGGAAGTGCACCCAACTCCAGCTCCTCAAAGACCGTGTTAGGGAACTGGAGCTGAAGATGGATGAACTTCGGATCATCCGGGAGGCAGAAGGGGTGATTGAGAAGAGTTACAGGGAGGTAACCACACCCAAAGTACAGGACAAGAATAGCTGGGTTACCATCAGGGAGAAAAAAACAAACAGGCAGACAGTACAGGGATCACTCGTGGCCGTTGCCATTCAAAACAAGTATACCGTTTTGGATGCTGTTGGGGGGGATGACCTACCGGGGGAAGGCCCTAGCAGCCAGGTCTCTGGCACTGAGTCTGGCTCTGGGGCTCAGAAGGGAAGGGGGGAGAATAGAAAAGCAATAGTTGTATGAGATTCAATGGTCAGGGGAATAGATAGGAGATTCTGTCGTCGCGAGCGAGACTCCCGGAAGGTATGTTGCCTCCCGGGTGCCAGGGTCAGGGATGTCTCGGATCGTGTCTTCAGGATCCTTAAGGGGGAGGGCGAGCAGCCAGAAGACATGGTGCACATTGGTACCAACGACATAGGTAGGAAAAGGGGTGTGGAGGTAATAAACAAGTTTAGGGAGTTAGGCTGGAAGTTGAAAGCCAGGACAGACAGAGTTGTCATCTCTGGTTTGATAGCGAGGCTAGGAATAGGGAGAGAGTGCAGTTGAACACGTGGCTGCAGGAATGGTGTAGGAGGAGGGCTTCAGGTATTTGGATAATTGGAGCGCATTCTGGGGAAGGTGGGACCTGTACAAGCAGGACTGGTTGCATCTGAACCAGGGGGGCACCAATATCCTGGGAGGGAGGTTTTCTAGTACTCTTCGGGAGGGTTTAAACTAATTTGGCAGGGGAATGGGAACCGGATTTGTAGTCCAGCAACTAAGGTAGCCGATATTCAGGATGCCAAAGCGTGTAATGAGGCAGTGGGGAAGGGAACACTGACAAAGGAGAGTACTTGCAGGCACGGAGATGGATTGAAGAGTGTATACTTCAACGCAAGAAGCATCAGGAATAAGGTGGGTGAGCTTAAGGCATGGATCGGTACTTGGGAGTACGATGTGGTGGCCATCACGGAAACTTGGATAGAAGAGGGGCAGAAATGGTTGTTGGAGGTCCCTGGTTATAGATGTTTCAATATGATTAGGGAGGGTGGTAAAAGAGGTGGGGGGTGGCATTGTTAATTAGAGATAGTATAACAGCTGCAGAAAGGCAGTTCGAGGAGTATCACCCTAATGAGGTAGTATGGGTTGAAGTCTGAAATAGGAAAGGAGCAGTCACCTTGTTAGGAGTTTTCTATAGGCCCCCAATAGTAGCAGAGATGTGGAGGAACAGATTGGGAAACAGATTTTGGAAAGGTGCAGAAGTCACAGGGTAGTAGTCATGGGTGACGTTAACTTCCCAAACATTGAGTGGAAACTCTTTAGATCAAATAGTTTGGATGGGGTGGTGTTTGTGCAGTGTGTCCAGGAAGCTTTTCTAACACAGTATGTAGATTGTCCGACCAGAGGAGGGGCAATATTGGATTTAGTACTTGGTAATGAACCAGGGCAAGTGATAGATTTGTTAGTGGGGGAGCATTTTGGAGATAGTGACCACAATTCTGTGACTTTCACTTTAGTAATGGAGAGGGATAGGTGCGTGCAACAGGGCAAGGTTTACAATTGGGGGAAGGGTAAATACGATGTTGTCAGACAAGAATTGAAGTGCATAAGTTGGGAACATAGGCTGTCAGGGAAGGACACAAGTGAAATGTGGAACTTGTTCAAGGAACAGGTACTACGTGTCCTTGATATGTATGTCCCTGTCAGGCAGGGAAGAGATGGTCGAGTGAGGGAACCATGGTTGCAAAGAGAGGTTGAATGTCTTGTTAAGACGAAAAAGGAGACTTATGTAAGGCTGAGGAAACAAGGTTCAGACAGGGCATTGGAGGGATATAAGATAGCCAGGAGGGAACTGAAGAAAGGGATTAGGAGAGCTAAGAGAGGGCATGAACAATCTTTGGTGGGTAGGATCAAGGAAAACCCCAAGGCCTTTTACACATATGTGAGAAATATGAGAATGACTAGAGCGAGGGTAGGTCCGATCAAGGACAGTAGCGGGAGATTGTGTATTGAGTCTGAAGAGATAGGAGAGGTCTTGAACGAGTACTTTTCTTCTGTATTTACAAATGAGAGGGGCGATAGTGATGGAGAGGACAGTGTGAAACAGACTGGTAAGCTCGAGGAAATACTTGTTCGGAAGGAAGATGTGTTGGGCATTTTGAAAAACTTGAGGATAGACAAGGCCCCCGGGCCTGACGGAATATATCCAAGGATTCTATGGGAAGCAAGAGATGAAATTACAGCGCCGTTGGCAATGCTCTTTTCATCCTCACTGTCAACAGGGGTGGTACCAGGGGATTGGAGAGTGGCGAATGTCGTGCCCCTGTTCAAAAAGGGACTAGGGTTAACCCTGGGAATTACAGGCCAGTTAGTCTTACTTCGGTGGTAGGCAAAGTAATGGAAAGGGTACTGAAGGATAGGATTTCAGAGCATCTGGAAAGACACTGCTTGATTAGGGATAGTCAGCACGGATTTGTGAGGGGTAGTTCTTGCCTTACAAATCTTATTGAATTCTTTGAGGAGGTGACCAAGCATGTGGATGAAGGTAAAGCAGTGGATGTAGTGTACATGGATTTTAGTAAGGCATTTGATAAGGTTCCCCATGGTAGGCTTCTGCAGAAAGTAAGGAGGCATGGGATAGTGGGAAATTTGGCCAGTTGGATAACGAAATGGCTAACCGATAGAAGTCAGAGTGGTGGTGGATGGCAAATATTCAGCCTGGATTCCAGTTACCAGTGGCGTACCGCAGGGATCAGTTCTGGGTCCTCTGCTGTTTGTAATTTTCATTAATGACTTGGATGAGGGAGTTGAAGGGTGGCTCAGTAAATTTGCAGACGATACGAAGATTGGTGGAGTTGTGGATAGTAAGGAGGGCTGTTGTCGGCTGCAAAGAGACATAGATAGGATGCAGAGCTGGGCTGAGAAGTGGCAGATGGAGTTTAACCCTGAAAAGTGTGAGGTTGTCCATTTTGGAAGGACAAATATGAATGCGGAATACAGGGTTAACGGTAGAGTTCTTGGCAATGTGGAGGAGCAGAGAGATCTTGGGGTCTACGTTTATACATCTTTGAAAGTTGCCACTCAAGTGGATAGAGCTGTGAAGAAGGCCTATGGTGTGCTCGCGTTCATTAACAGAGGGATTGAATTTAAGAGCCGTGAGGTGATGATGCAGCTGTACAAAACTTTGGTAAGGCCACATTTGGAGTACTGTGTACAGTTCTGGCCACCTCATTTTAGGAAGGATGTGGAAGCTTTGGAAAAGGTGCAAAGAAGATTTACCAGGATGTTACCTGGAATGGAGAGTAGGTCTTACGAGGAAAGGTTGAGGGTGCTAGGCCTTTTCTCATTAGAACGGAGAAGGATGAGGGGCGACTTGATAGAGGTTTATAAGATGATCAGGGGAATAGATAGAGTAGACAGTCAGAGACTTTTTCCCCGGGTGGAACAAACCATTACAAGGGGAAATAAATTTAAGGTGAAAGGTGGAAGATATAGGAGGGATATCAGAGGTAGGTTCTTTACCCAGAGAGTAGTGGGGGCATGGAATGCACTGCCTGTGGAAGTAGTTGAGTCGGAAACATTAGGGACCTTCAAACAGCTATTGGATAGGTACATGGATTACTGTAAAATGATACAGTGTAGATTTATTTGTTCTTAAGGGCAGCACGGTAGCATTGTGGATAGCACAATTGCTTCACAGCTCCAGGGTCCCAGGTTCGATTCCGGCTTGGGTCACTGTCTGTGCGGAATCTGCATGTCCTCCCCGTGTCTGCGTGAGGTTCCTCCGGGTGCTCCGGTTTCCTCCCACAGTCCAAAGATGTGCAGGATGGGTGGAATGGCCATGATAAATTGCCCTTAGTGTCCAAAATTGCCCTTGGTGTTGGGTGGGGGTGTTGGGTTTGGGTGGGGTGTTCTTTCCAAGAGCCAGTGCAGACTCAGGGGGCCGAATGGCCTCCTTCTGCACTGTAAACTCAATGATAATCTATGATTAACCTAGGACAAAGGTTCGGCACAACATCGTGGGCCGAAGTGCCTGTTCTGTGCTGTATTTTCTATGTTCTATGTAAACACTGACACAAAGTACCCATTTCGAACCCCACCTGCATCCCCCGGCTCCACACACAAGTTACCACTGTGATCCATGATGGGTCTTACTGTGCCCCAAGTTATCATTTTACCCTTAATGTACTTGTAGAACAACTTAACAACTTTATTTTACCTGCCAGTATCCTTTCAGTATCTGGTGCGACCGCATTTGGAGTATTGCGTGCAATTCTGGTCGCCGCATTATCGGAAGGATGTGGAAGCATGGGAAAGGGTGCAGAGGAGATTCACCAGCATGTTGCCTGGTACGGAGGGAAGATCTTATGAGTAAAGGCTGAGGGACTGAGGCTGTTTTCGTTAGAGACAAGAAGGTTAAGAGGTGACTTAATTGAGGCATACAATAGGGCAGGACAGTGGCGCAGTGGGTTAGCCCTGCTGCCTCACGGCGCTGAGGTCCCAGGTTCGATCCTGGCACTGGGTCACTGTCCATGTGGAGTTTGCACATTCTCCCCATGTTTGCATGGGTTTCGCGCCCACAACCCAAAGATGTGCAGGGTAGGTGGATTGGCCCCACCAAATTACCCCTTAATTGGAAAAAATAAATAGGGTACACACAAAAAAAAAAATTGTTTATTTTTTTAATTGAGGCATACAAGATGATCAGAGGATTGGATAGGGTGGACAGTGAGAGCCTCTTTCCTTGGATGGTGATGTCTCGCACGAGGGGACTTAGATTTGATTGACGGGAGATAGATATAGGACAGATGTCAGAGGTAGGTTCTTTACTCAGAGAGTAGTAAGGGCGTGGAATGCCCTGCCTGCAACAGTAGTGGACTCGCCAACACTAAGGGCATTCAAATGGTCATTGAATAGACATATGGACGATAAGGGAATAGTGTAGATGGGCTTTAGAGTGGTTTCACAGGTCGGCACAACATCGAGGGCCGAAGAGCCTGTACTGCGCTGTAATGTTCTATCTTCATGTCTCCTTTTTGCTGTCCTCATTTCCGTCTTAAGTCCCCTCTTGCACATTCTGTACACCTCTAGCACTTCTGCTGTTTTGAGCCCTTGATATCTGCCACAAGCCTCCCCTTTTAGACCATAAGACATAGGAGTGGAAGTAAGGCCATTCGGCCCATCGAGACCACTCCACCATTCAATCATGGCTGATTTCAACTCCATTTACCCGCTCTCTCTCCATAGCCCTTAATTCCTTGAGAAATCAAGAATTTATCAACTTCTGTCTTAAAGGCACTCAACGTCCCGGCCTCCACCGCCCTCTGTGGCAATGAATTCCACAGACCCACCACTCTCTGGCTGAAGAAATTTCTCCTCATCTCTGTTCTAAAGTGACTCCCTTTTATTCTAAGGCTGTGCCCCCGTGTCCTTGTCTCCTCTGCTAATGGAAACAACTTCCCTACATCCACCCAGCTAAGCCATTCATTATCTTGTAAGTTTCTATTAGATCTCCCCTCAACCTCCTAAACTCCAATGAATATAATCCCAGGATCCTCAGACGTTCATCGTATGTTAGGCCTCCCATTCCTGGGGTCATCCGTGTGAATCTCCGCTGGAACCGCTCCAGTGCCAGTATGTCCTTCCTGAGGTGTGGGGCCCAAAATTGCTCACAGTATTCTAAATGGGGCCTAACTAATGCTTTATAAAGCTTCAGAAGTACATCCCTGCTTTTATATTCCAAGCCTCTTGAGATGAATGACAACATTGCATTTGCTTTCTTAATTACGGACTCAACCTGCAACCTTTCTACTTATCCAACGCTGTATATCCCTCAATATACATGGTTGACTGGATTTGTTGGTCCCACCCTTTTCTTGATTGGAACATGTTGGCCGTGTACTCTCCCTATTTCCTTGTTGAATGTGTCCCACTGTTCTGTCACAGATTTACCTAATGGTGTCTGCTCCCTATCAACTCTGGCCAAATCATATCTGATCTTATTAAAATCAGCCTTCCTCCATTTGTGAACTTTGATCTCAGGTCCATCCATCTCCTTTTCAAGAACTATCTTGAATCTAATGAAGTTATGATCACTGTCTGCAAAATGCTCCCCCAACGATACTTCAACCACTTGTCCAGCTTCGTTACTGAAAGTGAAGCCCAAGACCGCTCCTCTCTTGTCTGTCCCTCTACGTACTGGCTTAAAAAGTTCTCATGGATGCATTTTAAGAATTACGCTCCCTCTAAACCGTTCACACTATGACTACCCCAGTTCATATTGAGGAAGTTGCGATCCCCCACTGTTCCCAATACCACACCCATATTACTTTTCCACTTCTCTGAAATTTGCCTCCATATTCACTCTTCTATTTCTCTCGGATGGTTAGGGGGCCAATGGAAAACTCCAGCAATGTGATTGCTCCTTTTTGGTTTTTAAGTTCTACCCATTTGGCTTCAGTATAGTTCTAATATCTGGGCCCCACAAGGCTGCCTACTTAGCCCCTTACTATCCTCCTTGTACACACACGACTGCGTGGCAAAATTTGGTTCCAACCCCATCCACAGGTTTGCTGACGATACGATCATAGTGGGCTGGATCGCGAAAAATGACGAGTCAGAATACAGGAGGGAGATCGAGAACCTAGTGGAGTGGTGTAGCGACAACAACCTCTCCCTCAATGCCAGCAAAACTAAAGAGCCGGTCATTGACTTCAGAAAGCTAAGAACTGGACACACCACTGTCAGCATCTATGAGGCCGAGGTGGAGATTGTTCGCAGTTTCAAATTCCTAGTGGTACACCGCTCCAAAAATCTGTCCTGGTCCACCCACATCGATGTTACCACCAAGAAATCTCAACAGGGCCTTTACTTCCTCAGCAAACTAAGGAAATTTGACATGTCCACATTAACTCTTACCAACTTTTACAGATGCACCATAGAAAGCATCCTAGCTGCTGCATCACGGCCTGGTATGGCAACCGCTCGGCCCAAAACCGCAAGACACTTCAGAGAGTCGTGAACACAGCCCAGTCCATCACACGAACCTGCCTCCCATCCATTGACTCCATCTAAACCTCCCACTGCCTGGGGAAAGTGGCAAGCACAATCAAAGACCCCTCCCACCCGGCTTACTCACTCTTCCAACTTCTTCCATCGGGCAGCAGATACAAAAGTCTGGGAACACGCACAAACAAACTCAAAAACAGCTTCTTCCCCACTGTTACCAGACTCCTAAACGACCCTCTTATGGACTGACCTCATTAATACTACACCCCTGTATGCTTCACCCGATGCCGGTGTCTATTTAGTTACATTGTGTACCTTGTGTTGCCCTATTATGTATTTTCTTTTATTTCCTTTTCTTTTCATGTACTTGATGATCTGTTGAGCTGCTCGCAGAAAAATATTTTTCACTGTACCTCGGTACACGTTACAATGAACAAAATCCAATCCAGTTGAAGAGCTTTCTAAGATGTCATCTCTCCTTACTGCTGTAATTCATTCTCTGATCAAAATTGTGACAGCGCCTCTTCTTTTACCTCCTGCCCTATCTCTCCTGGAGATCCTGTATCCTGGAATATTGAGCTCCCAATCCTTCCCTTCTCCCAACTGTGATTCAGTGACAGCAAATACATTATAACCCCATGTTCTCACTTCATCTGCCTTGTTCGTCTGACTCGCAATCTCGCTGTGATATAGAACGCATACTTACTGTTTACTGCTAAGTTAGTGTGTGTCAGTTTTACCCTCAATGTCCCTGTGATATATAATGCATATTTTACTGCTTCCTGCTCAGTTACTGGTGTGTCAGAGTGAGAGAATGTGAGTGTGTGCATGTGTTTTATTTTCAATATCACTCTATGATATATAACACGTATTTTACTGCTTACTGATCAGTTACTGATGAGTGAGTGTGTGTTCGTGTGTGTGAGAGAGTGTGAGTGACCGCATTAATGTGTGTGAAAGTGTGTATTACCCTCACTGTCTCTCTTTGATACAGAACATATATTTTACTGCTTACTGCACAGGTACTGGTGTGAGTGTGCGTGAGAGAATGTGTGTGAGAGAGAGGGCATGTGTGAGACGGCTATTGCGCGTGCGTGAGGCCTAGTGCGTGTGCGTGAGGGCTAGCGCGTGTGTGAGAGGGAGCGCGTGTGTGAGGGGGAGCGCGTGTGTGAGGGGGAGCGCGTGTGTGAGGGGGAGCGCGTGTGTGAGGGGGAGCGCGTGTGTGAGGGGGAGCGCGTGTGTGAGGGGGAGCGCGTGTGTGAGGGGGAGCGCGGGTGTGAGGGGGAGCGCGGGTGTGAGGGGGAGCGCGGGTGTGAGGGGGAGCGCGGGTGTGAGGGGGAGCGCGGGTGTGAGGGGGAGCGCGGGTGTGAGGGGGAGCGCGGGTGTGAGGGGGAGCGCGGGTGTGAGGGGGAGCGCGGGTGTGAGTGGGAGCGCGGGTGTGAGTGGGAGCGCGGGTGTGAGTGGGAGCGCGGGTGTGAGTGGGAGCGCGGGTGTGAGAGGGAGCGCGGGTGTGAGAGGGAGCGCGGGTGTGAGAGGGAGCGCGGGTGTGAGAGGGAGCGCGGGTGTGAGAGGGAGCGCGGGTGTGAGAGGGAGCGCGGGTGTGAGAGGGAGCGCGGGTGTGAGAGGGAGCGCGGGTGTGAGAGGGAGCGCGGGTGTGAGAGGGAGCGCGGGTGAGAGAGGGAGCGCGGGTGAGAGAGGGAGCGCGGGTGAGAGAGGGAGCGCGGGTGAGAGAGGGAGCGCGGGTGAGAGAGGGAGCGCGGGTGAGAGAGGGAGCGCGGGTGAGAGAGGGAGCGCGGGTGCGAGAGGGAGCGCGGGTGCGAGAGGGAGCGCGGGTGCGAGAGGGAGCGCGGGTGCGAGAGGGAGCGCGGGTGCGAGAGGGAGCGCGGGTGCGAGAGGGAGCGCGGGTGCGAGAGGGAGCGCGGGTGCGAGAGGGAGCGCGGGTGCGAGAGGGAGCGCGGGTGCGAGAGGGAGCGCGGGTGCGAGAGGGAGCGCGGGTGCGAGAGGGAGCGCGGGTGCGAGAGGGAGCGCGGGTGCGAGAGGGAGCGCGGGTGCGAGAGGGAGCGCGGGTGCGAGAGGGAGCGCGGGTGCGAGAGGGAGCGCGGGTGCGAGAGGGAGCGCGGGTGCGAGAGGGAGCGCGGGTGCGAGAGGGAGCGCGGGTGCGAGAGGGAGCGCGGGTGCGAGAGGGAGCGCGGGTGCGAGAGGGAGCGCGGGTGCGAGAGGGAGCGCGGGTGCGAGAGGGAGCGCGGGTGCGAGAGGGAGCGCGGGTGCGAGAGGGAGCGCGGGTGCGAGAGGGAGCGCGGGTGCGAGAGGGAGCGCGGGTGCGAGAGGGAGCGCGGGTGCGAGAGGGAGCGCGGGTGCGAGAGGGAGCGCGGGTGCGAGAGGGAGCGCGGGTGCGAGAGGGAGCGCGGGTGCGAGAGGGTGCGCGGGTGCGAGAGGGAGCGCGGGTGCGAGAGGGAGCGCGGGTGCGAGAGGGAGCGCGGGTGCGAGAGGGAGCGCGGGTGCGAGAGGGAGCGCGGGTGCGAGAGGGAGCGCGGGTGCGAGAGGGAGCGCGGGTGCGAGAGGGAGCGCGGGTGCGAGAGGGAGCGCGTGTGAGAGAGCGCGTGCGTGAGAGAGAGCGCGCGCGCGTGAGAGAGCGCGCGCGCGTGAGAGAGCGCGTGCGTGTGTGGGAGCGCGTGCGTGTGTGGGAGCGTGTGCGTGTGTGGGAGCGTGTGCGTGTGTGGGAGTGTGTGTGTGGGAGCGTGTGTGTGTGTGGGAGCGTGTGTGTGTGTGGGAGCGTGTGTGTGTGTGGGAGCGTGTGTGTGTGGGGGGGCGCATGTGTGTGTGGCATCTGTGTGTGTGAGCATGTTTGCATTTTATCCTCATTATCTCTCTTTGATATCAAACACATATTTTACTGTTCCTGCCCAGTTACTGGTGTGTGTGAGAGAGAGAGTGAGCGTGTGTTTTACCATCATTGTCTCTCTATGAGAGATGATGCATATTTTACTGCTTATTACTCAGTAACTGTTGTGTCAGAGAGTGTGAGTATCAGGTCTGTGAATATGAAAGAGTGCGAGTGTGTGAGGGAGCGTGTGCAAGTGAGTGTGTCAGTCTGTGTGAGGGAGTGTGAGAAATAGTCTGCAGGAGTGTGAGTGTGTGGGGAGAGAGTGTGTGTTTTACCTTCATTGTCTCTCTGTGATATATAACATATTTTACTGCTCAGTCACAGGTGTGTGAGTGTGTTTTATCCTCACTGTCTGTCTATCAGAAATAACATATTTCGCTGCTTACCGCTCAGTAACTGGTGTGTGTGTGTGTGAGAGAGAGATTGTGTGGGGAGAGCACGTGTGAGCGTGTTTTGTACCCTCACTGTCCCTCTGTGAAATCAGCAAGAAGTCTTGCTGGAGAGGGATAAGGCCATACGGCAGGGCAAGGTTTATAATTGGGGGAGGGGGGGAACTTCCAGTTGCGGCTATGCGGAGCTAAGTCGCACATTCGGCGGCTCCCGCAAAAACGGACTTTTGGGTTCTTTTCAGGGCCCCCAATTTGCGGATTCTGGGCCTCCCGGAGGGGACGGACGTGGGGGCCTATGTGGTCACCATGTTGAACTCGCTGATGGGAGGGGGGTCCTTCCAGGAGCCCCTGGAGCTGGAAGGGACCCATAGTGTACCGGCGAGGAGGCCCAAGGCTAACGAGCCTCTGCAGGCGGTGCTGGTGAGGTTCCATCGGTTCGTCGATCGGGAATGTGTGTTCAGGTGGGCCAAGAAGGAGAGGAGCAGCAGGTGGGAGAACGCGGAGGTTCGGATATATCAGGACTGGAGTGCGGAGGTGGCGAAGAGGAGGGCCGGGTACAATCGAGCGAAAGCGGTGCTGCACAGGAAGGGGGTGAAGTTTGGCATGTTACAGCCGGAGCGACTGTGGGTTACCTACAAGGACCGGCACCACTATTTGAAATGAAATGAAATGAAAAACGCTTATTGTCACAAGTAGGCTTCAAATGAAGTTACTGTGAAAAGCCCCTAGTCGCCACATTCCGGCGCCTGTTATGGGAATTGAACCGTGCTGCTGGCCTGCTTTCAAAGCCAGCGATTTAGCCCTGTGCTAAACAGCCCCATTGAGTCTCTGGAGGAGGTGTGGGCCTTTGTTCAGGCTGAGAAGTTGGACACAGATTGAGGGTCGGGATGTGCGATTGGGGACTATGGTTGATATGCTATGTTTATTTTTGTTTCGAGGGGGGGACTTTTATATTGCTCCAGGTTTCTTTTTCTTTGTGTTTTTTCTCTTTTGGGTCGGAGAAGGTGGCTGGGGCGGGTTGGGCACTGTTTTGGTTGGGTTGGTCGGGGGGGATCTTGAAGGTGAGATGGGGCCCCACGGGGGTGGGGAGGCCCGAGTCAGGGGTGAGGGAACAGGGCCTGTAAAAGGAGCTGCGTCAGAGGTGGCGGGGCCTGGTAGGTAGAAAGCGCGGGCTTTTTCCCACGCTGAAGACTGGAGGGGCTGGGGCCGGGAAGCGAGGGTTGTTTCCCACGCTTAGAACAGAAGGGGGAGGGGGAGAGCCAATGGATGGGGACGGGAGAGGAGGGTGTGCCACACAATGGGAGGAGTCGAATGAGAGGCGGGAGTGGCCGGGATCAGCAGGCGTCAGGTGACTTGCGGAAGTGCAATGGGGGGAGTAAATCGGCTAGGATGGGTCCTAGCCGGGGGGTGTGGGGGGAATCGAGTTGCTGCTGCTATGGTCAAGGAGGAGCTGGAGCGAGTGGGGGGGGGGTTGAAGTGGGGGTATGCCACTGTGGGGAACGGGCCGGGTGTGGGGTGCGGGCGTGTGGCTGGCCGAGGAGGGGTCATGGCTAGTCGGCGGGGAGGGTGGGGTGAGGTGTAGCCCCCTGATCCGGCTGATAACCTGGAATATAAGGGGACTGAATGGGCTGGTTAAGCAGGCCCGCGTGTTCACGCACCTGAAGGGGCTGAAGGCGGATGTGGTTATGCTTCAGGAGACACACCTGAAGGTGGCAGACCAAGTAAGATTGAGGAAAGGGTGGGTAGGTCAGGTGTTTCACTCGGGGCTGGATGCCAAAAATCGAGCGGTGGCGATCTTGGTGGGAAAGGAGGCGTCGTTTGAGACGTCGAGCATTGTGGCAGATAATAGCGGCAGGTACATAATGGTAAGTGGTAAGTTGCAGGGAGAGAGGGTGGTACTGGTCAATGTGTATGCCCCAAACTGGGACAATGCGGCTTTTATGTGGCGTATGTTGGGTCGGATCCCAGACTTGGAAGTGGGGGGCCTGATAATGGGGGGAGACTTGAACACGGTGCTGGACCCGGCACTGGATCGCTCCAGGTCTAGGACGGGTAGGTAGTCGGCGGCGGCTAGAGTGCTGAGGGGGTTTATGAACCAGATGGGAGGGGTGGACCCTTGGGGATTTGCAAGGTCGGGGGCTAGGGAATTTTCATTCTTCTCACATGTCCATAAGGGTTATTCCCGAATCGACTTTTTCACCTTGAGTAGGGCGTTGATAGCGAGAGTAGAGGATACTCAGTATTCGGCAATAGCCATTTCGGACCACGCCCCGCATTGGGTGGACTTGGAGATGGGGGAGGAGAGGGACCAGTGCCCGCTGTGCCGCTTGGAGGTGGGGCTGTTGGCGGACGAGGAGGTGAGCGAGCGGGTCCGAGGAAGTATAGAGAGGTACCTGGAGACCAACGCCAATGGGGAGGTCCGAGTGGGGATGGTATGGGAGGCACTGAAGGCGGTGGTGAGGGGAGAGCTGATCTCCATTCGGGTCCACAAGGAGCGGAGGGAGTGGGGGGAGAGGCTGGTGGGGGAGATGGTGAGGGTAGACAGGATGTATGCGGAGGAGCCCGAGGAAGGATTGTTGAGGAAGAGACGTAGCCTCCAGGCCGAATTTGACCTGGTGACCACCAGGAAGGCGGAGGTGCAGTGGAGGAAGGCCCAGGGGGCGATTTACGAGTATGGGGAAAAGACAAGACGGATGCTGGCGCATCAGCTTCAGAAGCGGGACGCAGCTAGGGAGATCGGGGAAGTTAAGGTCCGGGGGGGGGGGGTGCGGAGTGGAGCTGGCATCACTGGGGGACTTCAGGGACTTCTACGAGGAATTGTACCAACCAGAGCCCCCACGGGAGGAGGGAGGGATGGGCCTCTTCCTGGACCAATTGTGGTTTCCAAAGGTGGAAGAGGGACTGGTGGCGGGATTGGGGGCCCCGATTGGGCTGGAGGAGCTGATCAAAGGGATAGGAAGCATGCAGGCGGGGTAGGCACCGGGGCCTGACGGTTTCCCGGTCCAATTCCATAAAAAATAGATGGACCTGTTGGGCCCGCTGTTAGTTAGGACCTTCAGTGAGGCAAGGGAGGGGGGGCTTTGCCCCCTACGATGTCCCGGGCACTGATCTCCTTGATCCTGAAGCGGGACAAGGATCCCCTGCAGTGTGGGTCTTACAGACCGATTTCCTTGCTAAATGTAGATGCCAAGGTGCTGGTGAAGGTCTTAGCCATGAGGATTGAGGATTGTGTGCTGCAGATAATCCATGAAGACCAGACGGGGTTTGTGAAGGGGAGACAGTTGAACGCGAATGTGCGGAGGCTTTTGAACGTTATCATGATGCCGGCGAGGGAGGGGGAGGCGGAGATAGTGGTCGCGATGGACGCTGAGAAAGCCTTCGATAGGGTAGAGTGGGGGTATCTGTGGGAGGTGCTGAAGAGGTTTGGGTTTGGGGAGGGGTTTGTCAGGTGTGTTAGGCTGTTGTATGAGGTCCCGATGGCGAGTGTGGCTACAAACAGGAGGAGGTCCGAGTACGTTAGGTTGCACCGAGGGACGAGACAGGGGTGTCCCATATCCCCCCTGCTCTTCGCACTGGCGATTGAACCCCTGGCTATGGCACTGAGGGAGTCAAGGAACTGGAGGGAGTTGGTGCGGGGTGGGGAGGAGCATAGGGTGTCACTTTATGCGGACGACCTGCTGCTGTATGTGGTGGACCCGGTGGGAGGAATGCCGGAGATAATGAGGATTCTTAGGGAATTCAGGGACTTTTCGGAGTACAACCTCAACATGGGGAAGAGCGAGCTGTTCGTAGTTCATCCAGGGGACCAGGAGAGGGGGATTGGCGAGCTCCCACTAAAAAAGGCGGAGAGGAGCTTCAGGTATCTGGGAGTCCAGGTGGCCAGGAGCTGGGGGGCCCTGCATAGGCTTAACTTTACAAGGCTGGTGGAGCAAATGGAGGAGGAGTTCAAGAGGTGGGACACGTTGCCGCTGTCCTTGGCGGGTAGGGTGCAGTCAATCAAAATGACGGTGCTCCCAAGGTTTTCGTTCCTGTTCCAGTGCCTCCCCGTGTTTATCCTGAAGGCTTTTTTCAGGCGGGTTAACAGGAGTATAATGGGGTTTGTGTGGGCGCGAGAGATTCCAAGGGTGAGAAGGGTGTTCCTGGAGTGGAGTAGAGATGGGGGGGACTGGCGCTGCCCAACATCTGTGGATACGACTGGGCCGCCAATGCGACAATGGTGCACAAGTGGGTGATGGAGGGGGAGGGGGCCGCATGGAAGAGGCTGGAGACGGCACCTTGTGTGGGTACGAGTCTGGGGGCGCTGGCAACGGCACCGCTGCCGCTACCTCCAAGGAGGTATACCACGAGCCCAGTGGTGGTGGCTGCCCTCAAAATTTGGGGGCAGTGGAGGCAGCACAGGGGGAAAGTGGGGGCCTCGGTGGGGACCCCATTACGGGGGAACCACTGGTTCGCCCCAGGAAGAACAGGTGGAGGGTTTGCGGGGTGGCACAGGGCAGGGATACGAAAGTTGAGGGACCTGTTTGTGGGCGGGAAGTTCGCGAGCCTGGGTGAACTGGAGGAGACGTACGGGCTCCCCCTGGGGAACATCTTCAGGTACTTACAGGTAAGGGTGTTTGCCAGACGGCAGGTGGTGGAATTCCCGCGGCTACGGCCACACACAGTATAGGACAGGGTGCTCTCGGGGGGGTGGGTGGGAGTGGGGAAGATCTCGGAAACTTACCAGGTGATGCAGGAGGAGGAAGAGGCCTCGGTGGTGGAGGTAAAAGGTAAGTGGGAGGAGGAGTTGGGAGAGGAAATTGAGGCAGGGACGTGGGCAGACGCCCTGGGGAGGGTGAACTGTTCCTCATCGTGCGCGAGGCTCAGCCTCGTACAGTTTAAGGTGCTGCACAGGGCACACACACCGGGACAAGGATGAGTCGGTTTTTTGGGTTGAGGACAGGTGCGTTAGGTGCTCAGGGAGCCCAGCAAACCACACCCATATGTTCTGGCCATGCCCAGTGATGGAGGAATTTTAGAAGGGCATAGCAAGGACGGTGTCGAGGGTGGTAGGATCCAGGGTCACGCCGGGCTGGGGGCCCGCAATATTTGGGGCGGCAGAGGAGCCGGGAATGCAGGAGGAGAAAGATGCCGGAATTCTGGCCTTTGCGTCCCTGGTAGCCCGGCGAAGGATTCTTCTTCAGTGGAACGATGCGAGGCCGCCAAGCGTGGAATCCTGGATCGACGATATGGCGGGGTTTATTAAGTTGGAGAGGGTGAAATTCGCCTTGAGAGGGTCGGTATAAGGGTTCTTTAGGCGGTAGCAACCGTTCTTAGACTTCCTGGCAGAGCGGTAGACATTGGTCAATGGCAGCAGCAACTCGCGGGGGGGGTCACTTTATTTTTTTTGTTTTTGTTATATACACTGGAGGTTCTGAGGGGTTGTATATACTTGTTGTATTAAGTCAGAGTGTTAATGTTAATTTATTATTCATATACAGGGGGGGGAGGTGGATATGGAGGGTTGTTTTTCTGGGCTGTGTTTTGTACTTAACCCTGTTGGGTTTCTTTTTCATTTTGTTATTAATATTTTATGAAAACCTTTAACAAAATTTTTTATTTTTAAAAAATAATTGTGGGAGGGTTAATGATGATGTGATTAGGCAAGAATTAGGAAGCATAAGATGGGAACAGAAACTGTCAGGGAAAAGCACAAATGAAAAGTGGAGCTTGGTCAAGGAACAAATACTGCGTGTCCTTGATAGGTATGTCCCTGTCTGGCAGGGAGCAAATGGCCGTGAGAGGGGACCATGGTTCACAAAAGAGGTTGAATGTCTTGTCAAGAGGAAAAAGGAAGCGTATGTAAGGATGAGAAAACAAGGTTCAGTAGGGTCGCTTGAGGGTTAGAAGGTAGCAAGGAATGAGCTTAAAAAAGGGCTTAGGAGAGCTAGGAGGGGGCATGAGAAGTCCTTGGCGGGTCGGATCAAGGAAAACCCCAAGGTTTTTACTCCTTTGTGAGAAATAAAAGAATGACCAGGGTCAGGTTAGGGCCGGTCAAGGACAGTAGTGGAAACTTCTGCCTGGGGTCATAAGAGATAGGAGAGGGCAGCACGGTAGCATTGTGGGTAGCACAATTGCTTCACAGCTCCAGGGTCCCAGGTTTGATTCCGGCTTGGGTCACTGTCTGTGCGGAGTCTGCACATCCTCCCCGTGTGTGCGTGGGTTTCCTCCGGGTGCTCCGGTTTCCTCCCACAGTCCAAAGATGGATTGGCCATAATAAATTGCCCTTAGTGTCCAAAATTGCCCTTAGTGTTGGGTGGGGTTACTGGGTTATGGGGATAGGGTGGAGGTGTTGACATTGGATGGGGTGCCCATTCCAAGAGCCGGTGCGGACTCGATGGGCCGAATGGCCTCCTTCTGCACTGTAAATTCTATGAGAGGCGTTGAATGAATACTTTTCTTCAGTGTTCACCGAGGAGAGGGGCTGTGTTTTTGAGGATGAGTGTGTGAGACAGGCGGGTAGGCTGGAGGAGGTAGATATTCTGAGAGAAGATTTATGAGCAATTTTGAAAAATCTGAGGGGCGACATGTCCCCTGGGCCAGATGGGATATATCCTCGGTTTCTTTGGGAGGCAAGGGGTGAGATTGCAGAGCCTTTGGCTTTGATCTTTGGGTCCTCACAGTCCACGGGGATAGTGCCAGATGACTGGAACGTGGCAAATGTTGTTCCTCTGTGCAAAAAAGGCAATAGGAATGACCCGAGTAATTATAGGCCGGTTAGTCTTACTTCGGTTTTCAATCAGCTTTAAACAAAGCTTCTACTTGTAGGCACTTGCAGCTGGAGCTTGTTAATTAGTTAATTGGATTAGGCCAGTTTTCAGAGGCTAGATTCACAGTATAAAAGTGATCCCCGACAGTGCAGACTTTGTTTGCATTCAGTGCTGAATTTGGTGCATTTGAGTGCTATAGTGAGAGTTTGGTGACTGAGGGAGATAGGTGAGGAGGGAGTAAAGTGCTCCTTTCATTTTGTTTCCGACATTTCCGCAAAGAGTGAGAAGAGAGCCAGGAGTTTACAGAGAGTGCAGCTGACTGGAAGCAGAGTCGGAGGGCGGAGATCCAGTTGGTCCACAGGGCAGCTATATTCTGTAAGGTAAGAGGGGATGGAGGCTAGGCCAGTTGCATGCTCCTCCTGTAGGATGTGGGTGGTGAGGGATACCAGCGGTGTCCCCGCTGACTAAAACTGCGGGAAGTGCACCCAACTCCAGCTCCTCAAAGACCGTGTTAGGGAACTGGAGCTGAAGCTGGATGAACTTTGGATCATCTGGGAGGCAGAGGGGGTGATAGAGAAGAGTTACAGGGAGGTAACCACACCCAAGGTACAGGACAAGAATAGCTGGGTTACAGTCAGGGGGAAAAAAACAAACAGGCAGACAGTGCAGGGATCCCTTGTGGCCGTTCCCCTTCAAAACAAGTATACCGTTTTGGATGCTGTTGGGGGGGGGATGACCTACCGGGGGAAGGCCCTAGCGGCCAGTTCTCTGGCACTGAGTCTGGCTCTGGGGCTCAGAAGGGAAGGGGGGAGAATAGAAAAGCAATAGTTGTAGGAGATTCAATGGTTAGGGGAATAGATAGGAGCGAGACTCCCAGAAGGTATGTTGCCTCCCGGGTGCCAGGGCCAGGGATGTCTCGGATCATGTCTTCAGGATCCTTAAGGGGGAGGGGGAGAAGCCAGAAGTCGTGGTGCACATTGGTACCAACGACGTAGGTAGGAAAAGGGGTGTGGAGGTAATGAATGAGTTAAAAGCCAGGACAGACAGAGTTGTCATCTCTGGTTTGTTGCCGGTGCCACGTGATAGCGAGGCTAGGAATAGGGAGAACACGTGGCTGCAGGAAATGTGTAGGAGGGAGGGCTTCGGGTATTTGGATAATTGGAGCGCATTCTGGGGAAGTTGGGACCTGTCCAAGCAGGACGTGTTGCATCTGAACCAGAGGGCACCAATATCCTGGGAGGGAGGTTTTCTAGTACTCTTCGGGAAGGTTTAAACTAATTTGGCAGGGGAATGGGAACCGAATTTGTAGTCCAGCAACTAAGGTAGCCGATATTCAGGACGCCAAAGCGTGTAATGAGGCAGTGGGGAAGGGAACACTGACAAAGGAGAGTACTTGCAGGCACGGAGATGGGTTGAAGTGTGTATACTTCAACGCAAGAAGCATCAGGAATAAGGTGGGTGAACTTAAGTCATGGAACGGTACTTGGGAGTACGATGTGGTGGCCATCACAGAAACTTGGATAGAAGAGGGGCAGAAATGGTTGTTGGAGGTCCCTGGTTATAGATGTTTCAATACGATTAGGGAGGGTGATAAAAGAGGTGGGGGGGGGGTGGCAATGTTAATTAGAGATAGCATAACAGCTGCAGAAAGGCAGTTCGAGGCGTATCAGCCCACTGAGGTAGTATGGGTTGAAGTCAGAAATAGGAAAGGAGCAGTCACCTTGTTAGGAGTTTTCTATAGGCCACGCATTAATATCAGAGATGTGGAGGAACAGATTTTGGAAAGGTGCAGAAGTCACAGGGCAGTAGTCATGGGTGACGTTAACTTCCCAAACATTGAGTGGAAACTCTTTAGATCAAATAGTTTGGATGGGGTGGTGTTTGTGCAGTGTGTCCAGGAAGCTTTTCTAACACAGTATGTAGATTGTCCGACCAGAGGAGGGGCAATATTGGATTTAGTACTTGGTAATGAACCAGGGCAAGTGATAGATCTGTTAGTGGGGGAGCATTTTGGAGATAGTGACCACAATTCTGTGACTTTCACTTTAGTAATAGAGAGGGATAGGTGCGTGCAACGGGGCAAGGTTTACAATTGGGGGAAGGGTAAATACGATGTTGTCAGACAAGAATTGAAGTGCATAAGTTGGGAACATAGGCTGGCAGGGAAGGACACAAGTGAAATGTGGAACTTGTTCAAGGAACAGGTACTACGTGTCCTTGATATGTGTCAGATAATTAAAGGTGCTATATTTAAATGCGCACAGTGTACGGAACAAGGTAGATGAGCTTGTGTCCCAGATTGTGACTGGCAGGTATGATGTGGTAAGCATCACAGAGACATGGTTGCAGGGGGTTCAGGACTGGCATTTAAACATCCAGGGATTCACAACCTATTGAAAAGACAGAGGTGGGCAGAGGGGGCGGGATTGCCTTGTTAATTAGGAATGAAATTAAATCAATAGCACTAAACGACATAGTGTCAGATGATGTGGAGTCTGTGTGGGTAGAGTTGAGGAACCACAAAGGCAAAAAAAACATAATGGGAGTTATGTACAGGCCTCCTAACAGTGGTCAGGACCGGGGGCACAAAATGCACCACAAAATAGAAAGTGCATGTCAGAAAGGCAAGGTCACAATGATCATGGGGGACTTCAATATGCAGGTGGACTGGGTAAATAATGCTGCCAGTGGACCCAAGGAAAGGGAATGTTTACAGGAGGGCTTTTTGGAACAGCTTGTGATGGAGCACACGAGGGAACAGGCCATTCTGGGCTTAGTGTTATGTAATGAGCCAGACTTGATTAAAGATCTTAAAGTAAGGGGGCACTTAGGAGGCAGTGATCATAATATGGTAGAATTCAGTCTGCAATTTGAAAGAAAGAAGGTAGAATCAGATGTAAAGGTGTTACAGTTAAATAAAGGTAACTACAGGGGCATGAGGGAGGAACTGACGAAAATCGACTGGGAGCAGAGCCTAGTGGGAAAGACAGTAGAACAGCAATGGCAGGAGTTTCTGGGAGTGATTGAGGACACAGTACAGAGGTTCATCCCAAAGAAAAGAAAGGTTATCAGAGGGGGGATTAGGCAGCCATGGCTGACAAAGGAAGTTAGGGAATGCATCAAAGCAAAAGAGAAAGCCTATAATGTGGCACAGAGTAGTGGGAAGTCAGAAGATTGGGAAGGCTACAAAAACAAACCGAGGATAACAAAGAGAGAAATAAGGAAAGAGAGAATCAAATATGAAGGTAGGCTAGCCAGTAACATCAGGAATGATAGTAAAAGTTTCTTTAAATACATTAAAAACAAACGGGAGGCAAAAGTTGACATTGGGCCACTCCAAAATGACGCTGGTAATTTTGTGATGGGAGACAAGGAAATAGCCGAGGAACTGAATAAGTACTTAACGTCAGTCTTCACAGTAGAAGACATGAGTAATATCCCAACAAATCCGGAGAGTCAGGGGGCAGAGTTGAATATGGTAGCCATCACAAATGAGAAAGTGCTAGAGAAACTAAGAGGTCTAAAAATTGATAAATCTCCGGGCCCAGATGGGCTACATCCTAGAGTTCTAAAGGAGATAGCTGAAGAAATAGTGGAGGCGTTAGTTAAGATATTTCAAAAGACACTGGAGTCAGGGAAAGTCCCAGAGGATTGGAAAATCGCAGTTGTAACCCCCCTGTTCAAGAAGGGAACAAGGAAAAAGATAGAAAATTATAGGCCAATTAGCCTAACCTCGGTTGTTAGCAAGTTTCTAAAATCCATTGTTAAGGATGAGATTTCTAAATTCTTGGAAGTGCAGGGTCGGATTAGGACAAGTCAGCATGGATTTAGTAAGGGGAGGTCGTGCCTGACAAACCTGTTAGAGTTCTTTGAAGAGATAACAAATAGGTTAAACCAAGGAGAGCCAATGGATGTTATCTATCTTGACTTCCAAAAGGCCTTTGATAAGGTGCCTCACGGGAGACTGCTGAGTAAAATAAGGGCCCATGGTATTTGAGGCAAGGTACTAACATGGATTGACGATTGGCTGTCAGGCAGAAGGCAGAGCGTTGGGATAAAAGGTTCTTTTTCGGAATGGCAACCGGTGACTAGTGGTGTCCCGCAGGGTTCAGTGTTGGGGCCACAGCTGTTCTCTTTATATATTAACGATCTAGATGACGGGACTGAGGGCAGTCTGGCTAAGTTTGCTGATGATATAAAGATAGGTGGAGGGGCAGGTAGTATGGAGGAGGTGGGGAGGCTGCAGAAAGATTTAGACAGTTTAGGAGAGTGGTCCAAGAAACGGCTGATGAAATTCAACGTGGGCAAGTGCGAGGTCTTGCATTTTGGAAAAAAGAATAGAGGCATGGACTATTTTCTAAACGGTGACAAAATTCACGATGCTGAAGTGCAAAGGGACTTGGGAGTCCTAGTCCAGGATTCTCTAAAGGTAAACTTGCAGGTTGAGTACGTAATTAAGAAAGCAAATGCAATGTTGTCATTCATCTCAAAGCAGGGAAAGCTTTATAAAGCATTAGTTAGGCCCCATTTAGAATACTGTGAACAATTTTGGGCCCCACACCTCAGGAAGGACATACTGGCACTGGAGCGGGTCCAGCGGAGATTCACACGGATGATCCCAGGAATGGTAGGCCTAACATACGATGAACGTCTGAGGATCCTGGGATTATATTCATTGGAGTTTAGGAGGTTGAGGGGAGATCTAATAGAAACTTACAAGACAATGAATGGCTTAGATAGGGTGGATGTAGGGAAGTTGTTTCCATTAGCAGGGGAGACTAGGACCCAGGGGCACAACCTTAGAATAAAAGGGAGTCACTTTAGAACAGAGATGAGGAGAAATTTCTTCAGCCAGAGAGTGGTGGGTCTGTGGAATTCATTGCCACAGAGGGCGGTGGAGGCCGGGACGTTGAATGTCTTTAAGACAGAAGTTGATAAATTCTTGATTTCTCAAGGAATTAAGGGCTATGGAGAGAGAGCGGATAAATGGAGTTGAAATCAGCCATGATTGAATGGTGGAGTGGACTCGATGGGCGGAATGACCTTACTTCCGCTCCTATGACTTATGGTCTTATGTCCCTGTCAGGCAGGGAAGAGGTGGTCGAGTGAGGGAACCATGGTTGACAAGAGAGGTTGAATGTCTTGTTAAGAGGAAAAAGGAGACTAATGTAAGGCTGAGGAAACAAGGAGAGGGCGTTGGAGGGATACAAGATAGCCAGGAGGGAACTGAAGAAAGGGATTAGGAGAGCTAAGAGAGGGCATGAACAATCTTTGGCATGTAGGATCAAGGAAAACCCCAAGGCCTTTTACACATATGTGAGAAATATGAGAATGACTAGAGCGAGGGTAGGTCCGATCAAGGACAAGAGCGGGAGATTGTGTATTGCGTCTGAAGAGATAGCAGATGTCTTGAATGAGTACTTTTCTTCTGTATTTACAAATGAGAGGGGCCATATTGTTGGAGAGGACAGTGTGAAACAGACTGGTAAGCTCAAGGGAATACTTGTTAGGAAGGAAGATGTGTTGGGCATTTTGAAAAACGTGAGGATAGACAAGTCCCCCGGGTCTGACGGGATATATATGGGAAGCAAGAGGTGAAATTGCAGCGCCATTGGCAATGATCTTTTCATCCTCACTGTCAACAGGGGTGGTACCAGGAGATTGGAGAGTGGCGAATGTCGTGCCCCTGTTCAAAGAAGGAATAGGGATAACCCTGGGAATTACAGGCCAGTTAGTTTTACTTCGGTGGTAGGCAAAGTCATTGAAAAGGTACTGAAGGATAGGATATCTGAGCATCTGGAAAGACACTGCTTGATTAGGGATAGTCAGCACGGACTTGTGAGGGGTAGGTCTTGCCTTACAAGGCTTATTGAATTCTTTGAGGTGGTGACCAAGCATGTGGATGAAGGTAAAGCAGTGGATGTAGTGTACCTGGATTTTAGTAAGGCATTTGATAAGGTTCCCTATGGTAGGCTTCTGCAGAAACTAAGGAGGCATGGGATAGTGGGAAATTTGGCCAGTTGGATAACGAACTGACTAACCGATAGAAGTCAGAGAGTGGTGGTAGATGGCACATATTCAGCCTGGATCCCAGTTACCAGTGGCGTATCGCAGTTCTGTGTCCTCTGCTGTTTGTGATTTTCATTAATGACTTGGATGAGGGAGTTGAAGGGTGGGTCAGTAAATTTGCAGATGATACGAAGATTGGTGGAGTTGTGGATAGTGAGGAGGGCAGTTGTCGGCTGCAAAGAGACATAGATAGGATGCAGAGCTGGGCTGAGAAGTGGCAGATGGAGTTTAACACTGAAAAGTGTGAGGTTATCCATTTTGGAAGGACAAATATGAATGCGGAATACAGGGTTAACGGTAGAGTTCTTGGCAATGTGGAGGAGCAGAGAGATCTTGGGGTCTATGTTCATACATCTTTGAAAGTTGTCACTCTAGTGGATAGAGCTGTGAAGAAGGCCTATGGTGTGCTAGCGTTCATTAACCGAGGGATTGAATTTAAGAGCCGTGAGGTGATGATGCAGCTGTACAAAACTTTGGTAAGGCCACATTTGGAGTACTGTGTACAGTTCTGGTCCCCTCATTTTAGGAAGGATGTGGAAGCTTTGGAAAAGGTGCAAAGGAGATTTACCAGGATGTTTCCTGGAATGGAGAGTAGGTCTTACGAGGAAAGGTTGAGGGTGCTAGGCCTTTTCTCATTAGAACGGAGAAAGATGAGGGGCGACTTGATAGAGGTTTATAAGATGATCAGGGGAATAGATAGAGTAGACAGCCAGAGACTTTTTCCCCGGGTGGAACAAACCATTACAAGGAGACATTAATTTAAGGTGAATGGTGGAAGATATAGGGGGGATGTCAGAGGTAGGTTCTTTACCCAGAGAGTAGTGGGGACATGGAATGCACTGCCTGTGGAGGTAGTTGAGTCAGAAACATTAGGGACCTTCAAGCAGCTATTGGATAGGTACATGGATTACAGTAAAATGATATAGTGTAGATTTATTTGTTCTTAAGGGCAGCACGGTAGCATTGTGGATAGCACAATTGCTTCACAGCTCCAGGGTCCCAGGTTCAATTCCGGCTTGGGTCACTGTCTGTGCAGAGTATGCACATCCTCCCCGTGTCTGCGTAGGCAGCAATGCTAACCACTGTGCCACCGTGCTGCCCTCGGTGGTCGATAAGTTCATGGAAAGTGTCCTGAGGGGTAGGATTAATGACCATGTGGAAAGATGCAGCTTAATCCGGGATTGTCAACAAGGATTCGTGAAGGGTCTTGCCTCACAAATTGGATTGAATTCTTTGAGGAGCTAAGTGTGCAGATGAAAGTAGAGCAGTTGATGTACTATACATGGATTTCAGTAAGGTTTTTGATGAGGTTCCCCATGGTCAGCTCATGAAGAAAGTAAGGAGGTATGGGATAGAGGGAAATTTGGCCAATTCGATAAGTAACTGGCTATCACATAGAAGACAGAGGGTGGTGGTGGGTGGAAAATTTTCAGACTGGAGACCAGTTACCAGCGGTGTACCACAGGGAGCAGTGCTGGGTCCTCTGCTATTTGTGATTTTTATAAATGACTTGGAGGAGGGGGCTGAAGGGTGGGTCAGTAAATTTGCTGATGACACCAAGATTGGTGGAGTAGTGGATGAGATGGAGGGCTGTTGTAGGCTGCAAAGAGACATTGATATGATGCAGAGCTGAGCCGAAAAATGGCAGATGGAGTTTAACCCCTGATAAGTGCGAGGTGATTCATTTTGGTCGGACAAATTTGAATGCGGATTACAGGGTCAACGGCAGGGTTCTGAGGAATGTGGAGGAACAGCGAGATCTTGGGGTTCATGTCCACAGATCTCTGAAGGTTGCCACTCAAGTGGACAGAGCCGTGAAGAAGACCTCTAGTGTGTTAGTGTTTATTAACAGGGGGCTTGAGTTGAAGAGCCGTTGGGTTATGCTGCAACTGTACAGGACCCTGATGAGACCACATTTGGAGTATTGTATGCAGTTCTGGTCACCTCATTATAGGAAGGATGTGGAAGAATTGGAAAGGGTGCAGCGGATATTTACCAGGATACTGCCTGGATTGGAGGGTAGGTTTATGAGGAAAGGTTGATGGAGCTAAAGCTTTTCTCATAGGAGCGAAGGAGGATGAGAGGCGACTTAATAGAGGTTTATAAGATGATGAGGGGGATAGATAGAGCGGACGTTCAGAGACTATTTCCTCGGGAGGATGTAGTTGTTACAAGGGGGCATAACTATAAGGTTTGCGGTGGGAGATATAGGAGGGATGTCCGAGGTAGTTTCTTTACTCAGAGAGTGGTTAGAGTGTGGAATGGACTGCCTGCTGTGATAGTGGAGTCGGACATTTAGGAACTTTCAAGCGGTTATTGGATAGGCACATGGAGCACACCAGAATGACAGGGAGTGGGATAGCTCGATCTTGGTTTCGGACAAAGCCCGGCACAACATCGAGGGCCGAAGGGCCTGTTCTGTGCTGTACTGTTCTATGTTCTAACAACACCAGGTTCAAGTCCCACAGGTGGTGCTTCGAAACAAACCTTTTGGACTTTAACCTGGTGTTGTAAGACTTCTTACTGTGCTCACCCTAGTCCAACGGTGGCATCTCCACATCATCTCTGTGATATATAACACATTTTACTGCTCAGTAACAGGTGTTGGAGAGTGTGCGAGTGTGTATTTTATCCTCACTGTCTGTCTATCATATACAACATATTTTCCTGCTGACTGCTCAGTTGCTGGAGTGTGTGAGTATGTGAGAGTGGCGAGAGTGTGTTTTACCCTCACTGTCCCCCTGAGACATACAATGCATATTTAACTGCTTACTGCTCAGTGACTGGTGTGTGTGAGAGAGCATGAGTGTGTGTGAGAGACAGTGTCTGTATGAGAGTGTGAAGGTGTGATTTGCCCTCATTGTTTCTCCGTGATATATGATGCTTACTGGTGTGTGTGAGTGAGAGAGTGTGTGAGTGAGTGTGTGCTTTATCCTCACTATCACTCTATGATACATACCATATATTTAACTGCTTACTGCTCAGTTAATGGTGTATGAGTGTGTGTGTGAGTGCGAGAGTGTGTGACAGAGCGAGTGTGAGCAGAAGTGTGTGTGTGGGTGTCAGTTTTCTCCCCACTGTCTCTGTGATATAGCATATATTAGTGTCTGCTGCTCAGTTACTGATATGTTTGAGAGTGGGTGTGCGTGAGAGAGAGCGGGTGTGTGTGCATGAGGAGAGTGGGTGTGCGTGCGTGAGAGAGAGCGGGTGTGCGTGAGAGAGAGCGGGTGTGCGTGAGAGAGAGCGGGTGTGCGTGAGAGAGAGCGGGTGTGCGTGAGAGAGAGCGGGTGTGCGTGAGAGAGAGCGGGTGTGCGTGAGAGAGAGCGGGTGTGCGTGAGAGAGAGCGGGTGTGCGTGAGAGAGAGCGGGTGTGCGTGAGAGAGAGCGGGTGTGCGTGAGAGAGAGCGGGTGTGCGTGAGAGAGAGCGGGTGTGCGTGAGAGAGAGCGGGTGTGCGTGAGAGAGAGCGGGTGTGCGTGAGAGAGAGCGGGTGTGCGTGAGAGAGAGCGGGTGTGCGTGAGAGAGAGCGGGTGTGCGTGAGAGAGAGCGGGTGTGCGTGAGAGAGAGCGGGTGTGCGTGAGAGAGAGCGGGTGTGCGTGAGAGAGAGCGGGTGTGCGTGAGAGAGAGCGGGTGCGCGTGAGAGGAGAGTGGGCGTGCGTGCGAGAGAGCGGGCGCGCGTGCGAGAGAGCGGGCGCGCGTGCGAGAGAGCGGGCGCGCGTGCGAGAGAGCGGGCGCGCGTGCGAGAGAGCGGGCGCGCGTGCGAGAGAGCGGGCGCGCGTGAGAGAGAGCGGGCGCGCGTGAGAGAGAGCGGGCGCGCGTGAGAGAGAGCGGGCGCGCGAGAGAGAGCGGGTGCGCGAGAGAGAGCGGGTGCGCGTGCGAGAGAGAGAGCGGGTGCGCGTGCGAGAGAGAGAGCGGGTGCGCGTGCGAGAGAGAGAGCGGGTGCGCGTGCGAGAGAGAAAGCGGGTGCGCGTGCGAGAGAGAGAGCGGGTGCGCGTGCGAGAGAGAGAGCGGGTGCGCGTGCGAGAGAGAGAGCGGGTGCGCGTGCGAGAGAGAGAGCGGGTGCGCGTGCGAGAGAGAGAGCGGGTGCGCGTGCGAGAGAGAGAGCGGGTGCGTGTGCGAGAGAGAGAGCGGGTGCGCGTGCGAGAGAGAGAGCGGGTGCGCGTGCGAGAGAGAGAGCGGGTGCGCGTGCGAGAGAGAGAGCGGGTGCGCGTGCGAGAGAGAGAGCGGGTGCGCGTGCGAGAGAGAGAGCGGGTGCGCGTGCGAGAGAGAGAGCGGGTGCGCGTGCGAGAGAGAGAGCGGGTGCGCGTGCGAGAGAGAGAGCGGGTGCGCGTGCGAGAGAGAGAGCGGGTGTGCGAGAGAGAGAGCGGGTGTGCGAGAGAGAGAGCGGGTGTGCGAGAGAGAGAGCGGGTGTGCGAGAGAGAGAGCGGGTGTGCGAGAGAGAGAGCGGGTGTGCGAGAGAGAGAGCGGGTGTGCGAGAGAGAGAGCGGGTGTGCGAGAGAGAGAGCGGGTGTGCGAGAGAGAGAGTGTGTGAGTGAGTGTGTATTATCCTCACAGTCTCTCTGTGATATACAATTAATATATTCTTGATTACTGCTCAGTTATTGATTTGTGAGTGTGTGGGAGAGACAGTGCGTGGGTGTGTGTGAGAGAGTGTATGAGAGACAGAGTGTGAGTGAGTGTGTCTAAACCTCTCTGTTTCTGTGTGCGATATATGACATATTTTACTGCTTAATGCTCAGTTATTGGTGTGTGTGTTTCACCCTCAGACCCCCTGTGATATTCACTGCATATATAGTGCTTCCTGCTAAGTTACTTGTGAGTGAGCATGTGCATGAGAAAACGTGAGTGTGTGTTTTACCCTCACTGTCTATTTATGATATATGGCATATTTTACTGCTTCTTGCTCAGTTGTTGGTGTCTGAATGTGAGAGTGTGTTTTCCACGTTAGCTGTCTGTCTCTGTTATGGGTCAAGTGTTAGGGGGGAAATTAATTTGATTCCCTAACTCCTGTCTCTGTGCTTGCATTTGTAGCTGTCTGTCCCTTATGGGATTCTGGGTTTAATCTCTATCTGTAATATTATTTACATTTACACGAGAGGACAGGTAATCTCAGTCTGTCCACCTATCATAGATTATCATAGATTATCATAGAATTTACAGTGCAGAAGGAGGCCATTCGGGCCATCGAGTCTGCTCCGGCTCGTGGAAAGAGCACCCTACCCAAGGTCAACACCTCCACCCTATCCCCACAACCCAGCAACCACACCCAACACTAAGGGGAATTTTGGACACTAAGGGCAATTTATCATGGCCAATCCACCTAACCTGCACATCTTTGGACTGTGGGAGGAAACCGGAGCACCCGGAGGAAACCCACGCACACACGGGGAGGACATGCAGACTCCGCACAGACAGTGACCCAAGCCGGAATCGAACCTGGGACTCTGGAGCTGTGAAGCAATTGTGCTAGCCACAAGGCTACCGTGCTGCACCTCTCTGATGTGCAAGATTTTATTGTGTTTTCTGTACTTGTCAATATCTGTTTTGTGAGTTAAGGGTGACCTTTCTGTTCAATATTGACCTTCCATTATTACTTTTAGTGATAACATTGATATGTTAAATGATCTATTTCCATGTCTGTTTCATGAGAATGACACTGTACCATTATATCTGAGATTGTGTGAGATATTTGGATTGGAATTTTATATTTTGTTTTGGGAGGTGGCTCGGTAATTATATTTAATTATGATTAATTCGGCACTTTTCAATCAGCTGTACTATCCGACCTTTCACTTGTACCAAAGGTTCACAAATGGTGAGATGAAAGGATGGCCTTACAATTTGATAAGTGTCCTTTTGGAGAACAATTTAAATGTATAATTTTTCTGTTAATGCCTTATTCAAGTGCTTTGCTTCTGATATATTTTAAACTAAGAGAGTTACAAAAAAGTGCAAATGGATACTTGCACATTGATTGCTGAATCTATAGCCTAATTAATACTATACTGATTACTTTACAGATGAAACGCTGTTGTCAAAAGTTGATCCAACATTCCATGAGAGAGTAGGGGTGAATTGTGGAAAATTATCCCACCTGTCCTCTCGTGTATCTGTAAATAATATTTACATTTTCTCCAGAAGTCCAGATTTACTTGAATTTTTCAATTGGATAATGAGGACTGTTGGATTGGACATGTTCATCTGGGACTTGAGGTCTCTGCGAATCTGTCTGCTTCTGCTCTGTGACGGTGGAGCTGATATTGTGTCTGTGTCTCTGCAATGTCGGATTAATATTGTACTTACAGTCAGTTAGAAGGAGACGGCTGTACATTTATGTTGCTGAGGAATCATCATCATCATCTTGGAACTCATCATTTCATCTGTTGAACTAGGAAGAAGAAAACAAATTTCATGTAAGTTAGGGTCAGATGAGGCCAATGATAAATCAATCTATTCTTTCAACTGATAATCAGTAAAAGAAAGAAAATACTCTCCAAATCCTAACCCAGAATCAGACAATAAGCCAGGCCCAGAAAGAGCTCTCCCCTCCCCCCGCTCACTCCAAGTCCCGGAACAAGATCGTGCTCCGCTGCGCCTCTTGCAAACAGCCCCCGATTCTCCCTGAACTCCCCCCGAGTCAGTAATGATCTCTGAGCCTCTTTGCTCACACTCCCAGATGGAGGTGCTGCTGCAATGAGAACGCTGTTTCCTCGCTGACCTGGGCCCTGACATTGACATTTCCCTCAGCTTCAACAAAGCGATTCAGTGACCAAATGGAGAGTGTGTGGGGGAGGGGCTGCGCA
This sequence comes from Scyliorhinus torazame, assembly GCF_047496885.1. Lineage (NCBI taxonomy): Eukaryota > Metazoa > Chordata > Chondrichthyes > Carcharhiniformes > Scyliorhinidae > Scyliorhinus > Scyliorhinus torazame. Next base: position 36,388,129 of record NC_092730.1, read on the forward strand.
TGCGCTCCCAATCTCAGAATGACGAGCGGCAAGCGGTTACCCCGGGCGTGCGCAGATCCCCGCAGCAATTCCGCATTGAGAATCAATGGGAGTATTCCCCATTTCACGGTCATCACAAACGGAGCAGAACCTCCTACAGAGCCCGTGTTCCGGGGACTGTGTGTGTGGCTGCAAATGGCCCTGCGCCCTCGGGCTTAACCAATCACCTTTGTAGCTGTGTGTTTGTCCCAATGAGAGATTCAATTTGCAGTCATTGCCTGCAGCTTGTTTGTTATTACACTGTCACTCAGCCCCTCAAACTCACACTTTCTGCAAACTACCATTTCGCTGACTGACTTCATTTTTCATAGAAGCACACAATTTATTTTCAAAAATATACTTCATTTATAAAATCCCTTGAAATAAACATGGTCAAACATTTCAAATTGTCATCACAATAACATCGTTTCGTACAATAATATTCACATTTTCTCCAGAGCTCCAGATTTACTTGAATTTCTTCAGTTGGATAATGAGGACATTACACACATTTCAATATATACATTACAATTCTTCTCAAAATATTTACATCGGTCATGTTCCACCCTGTAAAGCTTCAATAATTTTAAACATTTAGTGTTAATCACACAGACCGACGGGTTTTACACAGTTACCAGCCCCTCTTTAGTGTTACTCACACAGACCCGGGGTTTTACACAGTTAACAGCCCCTCTTTAGTGTTACTCACACAGGCCGAGGGGTTTTACACAGTTACCAGCCCCTCTTTAGTGTTACTCACACAGACCCGGGGTTTTACCCGGTTACCAGCCCCTCGGTGTACATTTGCTGGAAGAACTTACACAGTGGCCTTTCTCCATTGAGCCTTGGTGCTGGGTACCCCAAGCTTGAGTGCGTCCCTCAGCACGTAGTCCTGGACTTTGGAATGTGCCAGTCTGCAACACTCAGTCGAGGCCAATTCTTTACCCTGGAAGATCAACAGGTTACGGGCAGACCAAAGAGAGTCTTTCACCGAGTTTATGATCCTCCAGCAGCAGTTGATGTTTGTCTCAGTGTGTCCCCTGGGAATAGCCCGTAGAGCACAGAGTCCTGTGTCACAGAGCTGCTTGGGATGGAAGCTGGACAAATACCACTGCATCTCTCAAAAAAGAACAATACAGCACAGGAGCAGGACCTTCGGCCGTCCAAACCTGTACCGGTCATGAAACCAAACTTTGCCAAAACCCTCAGCACTTCCTTGTGCCGTATCCCTCTCTACCCATCCTATCCACGTGTTTGTCCAAATGATTTTTGACCGCCGTAATGTATCTGCTTCTACAACCTCCCCTGGCAACGCGGTCCATGCCCTCCCCACTGTCTGTGTAAAAAAACCTGCCTCGTACATCCTCTCTAAACCTTACCCCGTGCACCTTAAATCTATGCCCCCTGGTGTCTGACCTCTCCCCCCTGAGAAAAATTGCCTGCCCATTCACTCTGTCCATGCCCCTCATTTTGTAGGCCTTTATCATATCACACCTCAAACTCCGTCTTTCTATGCTTTGTAGAGTCTATTTAGCCTCTCCATACAGCTGTAGCATGACTTGCCAGTTTTTATACTTAATGCCCGGCCAATGAAAGCTGGCATTCCGTCTGCTTTGTTGACGACCTTGTCCACTTCCATTGCCACCTTCAAAGATCTGTGGACCTGCGTGCCCAGATCTCTCCGACTTTCTATATTCCTAAGAGTTTTGCCATTTACGGTATATTTCCCCTCTATGTTAAACCTACCAAAATGCATTACCTCCCGTTTGTCCAGATTAAACTCCATTTGCCATTTCTCTGCCCAAGTCTCCATCCTATGTATGTCCTGCTGTATCCTCTGACAATCCTCAACACTCTCTGCCACTCCCACCAACCTTGGTGTCATCCATGAACTTTCACTCTCCAGACCTTCTTTGGAAAGGCACATTCCACATGGATGTGAGTGAACGTTTCATCCCCCAGCCACTTTGAGGGCAGCGTGTGACGGCGTTAAGACTTTGGGTGTGCATGAAGGATCTGACGGGGAGGACCGTTCTCACCACCAGCCAAGCTTGGTGCTTGTTTGAAAGTTCTGGTGATGCGATATTCTGCCAGATGCCTCTGAGAGTCTGCTCAGGGGAACCATCTGACATGATCCACCGTCTCCTTTCCCTAAGGGCCTCGAGGACATTACGTGCAGACCACTGCTTGATCGCCTTGTGGTCAAAGGTGTTTTCTGAACAAATGTCTCCATGAGGGACAGGTACGACGACACGGTCCAACTACCAGAGCATCCTGCGGCAATGAAGCCAGACCCATCCTTCGTAACACCAGGGACAGGTAGAACCTCAGTACGTAGTGACACTTGGTGTTTGTGTACAATCACGCACAGCTTGATGTAGCCACACACAAAGGTGGACATCAGGGGGAGGACGGCCTTATCCAGAGATTTGTACATGCTGTGCCGTCTGTTTGTATATGGGTCTCTGTGATCTCCAGATGAACTTGACGATGGCTCGGGTGACTGCTGCGCGCAGGACTGCCACGTCCAGCAACACCTAGATCCTTCCCATATAATTACTACAGTGCAGGAGGCCAATCAGTCCATTGAGTCCACAGCGACTCTCTGAAAGAGCAAACCTACCCAGGCCCACTCCCTCGCAACTCCACCGAACATACACACGCTTAGACACAAAGAGTTCATTTAGCATGGCCAATCCACCGAACCTGCGTATCTTTGACTGTGGGAGGAAACCCACACAGACACAGAATGTCAGGGTCAGAGTGAACCCGGGTCCCTGGCGCTGTGAGGCAGCAGTGCTGACCACTGTGCAGCCCATCATGTTGCAGTTGTACGTGTTGTTCAGCGCGCTCTTTTCACTTCTGTTTGGAATATAAAATGTGGGTTGGAGCAGGCAGGAGGCGGAGCTGGATGATCAATGACATTTCACTGCTCTGTCTGTCACTCGGTCTGCTCCCCGCCTCTCTCTCTCAGTCAGGTCGGGGCGGGCTGTATAATAAAGGAAAGTGCAGCAGCTCGTCTCTCATTCGGCAGCGATTTGACTGAACAAGCATCATGTCTGGCAGAGGGAAAGGAGGCAAAGGACTGGGCAAAGGCGGAGCAAAGCGGCACCGCAAAGTGCTTCGTGATAACATCCAGGGCATCACCAAACCAGCAATCCGCCGCCTGGCTCGCCGTGGCGGCGTCAAGCGCATCTCGGGTTTGATCTATGAGGAGACTCGCGGGGTGCTGAAGGTTTTCCTGGAGAATGTGATCAGGGACGCGGTCACCTACACTGAACACGCCAAGCGCAAGACCGTCACCGCCATGGATGTGGTTTACGCTCTCAAACGCCAGGGCCGCACTCTTTATGGATTCGGCGGCTGAGGAAATCCATTTGACAATTTAACAAAACCCAAAGGCTCTTTTAAGAGCCGCCCAAATCCTCACATTGAGAGCACTGACCTTAGAATGGCAGCAGAATAACTCATCGAGCTGGTTTAGCGAGTCATAGCTTGGAAACCTCGAGTTCCTGTTAAAACGGGTGGCGTTAGAGCAGGAAATCCTTTCCGAGCATTGATTTCTGTTTTCACTCTTGAAGAGCCGGTGCTGATTCGCTGGGCCGAATGGTCTCCTGCAGTATAAATTGTATAATTCGGCGACATAGTTCTACAGTCTGAAAAACAAAACCTTTCTCCGAGGTCAAACCTGTAACCGCGCACAATGAACACTGACATTGATCAGAGACACTGTTTACATAACTGATCTGTAAACACCGCCTCCTCCTTCCATCTCCCCCAGAACAGCCGCTAAACGAATCAGCCAATTTTCCCTTTAATACCTATCGCTCTTTGCATTGAAAGAACCGATATCGCTGATCAGATAAAAATGAGACAGAATTCCGCCCCTCAATAGGAGCTTTATCCCAGTCTGTTGTAGAACAATCGGAGTGAATCTGAATTTAATCCGGGTGCTCAGGCAGTGGGTCGAATCTGAGACAAAAATGGGACCAGGAATCATTGAGAAGTTTTTGATATTTACAGCTTGAGATTGAGTTTTTCAGTTTTCTCAAATATCCGTTCATGGTCCCTGTGAAATTGGCGGGCTTTTTGAAATTGATGGGGTGTCAGTTGCAGGTCCACCAATCAGGGCGCTGATATCCTTGCCGCTCATCGCTCTTTTCAAACTTGTCCACGGGATCGGGCTGCATCCAATGAGGAGAAGTGGGCGGTCACTATAATGTCTTAAATAGGCAGCGAGAGAGCGGCGCCAGCATTCTCAGCGTGTGCGTTTCCCCCAGTTTCACATCATGGCCAGGACCAAGCAGACAGCGCGCAAATCGACCGGAGGCAAAGCTCCTCGCAAACAGCTGGCTACCAAAGCGGCCCGCAAGAGCGCTCCAGCCACGGGCGGAGTGAAGAAGCCCCATCGCTACAGACCCGGCACTGTGGCTCTGAGGGAGATCCGCCGCTACCAGAAATCCACCGAGCTGCTGATCCGCAAACTGCCCTTCCAGCGCCTGGTGCGAGAGATCGCTCAGGACTTCAAGACAGACCTGCGCTTCCAGAGCTCCGCCGTCATGGCCCTGCAGGAGGCCAGCGAGGCTTACCTGGTGGGGCTCTTTGAGGACACCAACCTGTGCGCCATCCACGCGAAGCGAGTCACCATCATGCCCAAAGACATCCAGCTGGCCCGCCGCATCCGCGGGGAACGCGCCTAAAGCCTGGATTCAGCACCAACAACAAAAAGGCTCTTTTAAGGGCCACCAAGTCTGTCAGGAAGGGAGCTTCACCCCCCAATACTTCTGATTTGACGTGATTTCGAATATAAGCATCGGCTTTAGGAAGCTTTATTGAAATTATCACATACCCGAATTAATAGGATGGAATGAATTTATGAAATGAACATCGCTTATTGTCACTAGTAGGCTTCAAATAAAGTTACTGTGGATAGACCACATTCCGCCGCACGTTCGGGGACGCTGGAAGGGAATTGAACCCTTTCGTCTTTCGTCTGCTTTAAAAACCAACTCTTTATCCCGGTGTTGAACCAGCCCGGATTAGATTCTTCCCGGTCCTGGCGCTGGTTAAGAGTCCCTAAACCGACAAATAAAAGCTGCGATCTCCTGTTACTGGTTCCAATGCTCAAGCCTCTCAAAATTACAATTAACTCTCCATTGCAATGGAGTTTATCTTCTCTCCGTATCTCTGAAGGAGAATTTATGTTAATATGAGGCTCCGAGTTAGAAACGAGTCACATAGTAACCCACTTAGATAGCCATTGCAGAAACATCTACACATTAAATAGCAGAGCAGAAACGACAGGATAGATTGGATCGCAGGCTTCCTTATTTGAGCAATATTATTGGAACGCGCTACGGATTGATACCATAAAGCGTGAAATATTTTCATATTAAGTAGCAGAGCAGAATCTCGAGTGACAAAAAATAATTCGCTCTTTTTCAGATGAAGTGAGTGGCTCTGAAGAGCCTTTAGGTTATTAGAATAAAGAATGGTCGCTTCACTTCTTGCCGGCGCCAGCGCTGCTTTTCTTGGGCAGCAGCACGGCCTGGATATTAGGCAGCACCCCGCCCTGAGCGATGGTCACCCCTCCCAGCAGCTTGTTGAGCTCCTCGTCGTTGCGGACGGCCAGCTACAGGTGCCTGGGGATGATGCGGGTCTTCTTGTTGTCCCGGGCCGCGTTGCCGGCCAGCTCGAGGATTTCAGCGGTCAGATACTCGAGCACAGCAGCCAGATAGACCGGGGCTCCGGCCCCCACACGCTGGGCATAGTTGCCCTTTCTCAGGTGCCTATGAACACGGCCCACCGGGAATTGCAGTCCAGCCCGGGAGGAGCGAGACTTGGCCTTGGCCCGAGCTTTACCGCCGGTCTTTCCTCTTCCAGACATTGTCACAATCTCACAAACACTTTCCCGCAGAATGAGGAAACCCGCCCACATTCACTTCTCTTATAGCTTCAGGAGGAATGGCGGTGCACACATTGCTGATTGGTTATCTGAACAACATTGTGCAGCCTGGCACAAATTGACCAATCAGATGTCTGTTTGAAGCACCAATCAGGATGATCCAGGGTACTGAGGGCGGAAAGTTTGGGCGCCAAATGTTCAGATTCCAACCGAAGATTGATTTCAAAGCTTAAAAGAGCGCGAAAAGATTTAAAAAAGAGAAAATTGAATAGGGACCGTAAAAAATGTGAATAAATCGATGAATATTGAGTGTAAGAATGTTGGATTCTCTCTCTATCCCTAGTCCACAGTTTCCGTTCATCTGTCAGTTTCTGATTTCGTGTTTTCTCTGTAACTGACAACAAACCCAAAATAAATTAAAGCAAAATAATGCGTTGCTGCAAATGTGAATTAAGGAGAACGTGCTGGATAAACTCAGCATGTCCGGGGGCATCTTTGTAAACGTTTTGAATCTGCAGAACGTGGATTTAGATCCGAAATAGTCTTCAAAAATGTTTACAGTTAGGAGTCCAGTCGAGTTTAATCTGGCTGCTGTTTAAAACGCTCTCAGTCGCCGACAGAATGTCTAATTTACAGCCAAGTGAAAATTTTATAATTTGTTTCCATATTGTATACTGCTTCCTCAGTGTTAAAAGTGGAGTGAGCAATTTGGAGCTCGTGTCAGTATTGAAATGGAGTTTTCCCACAACACTGGTGTGCTCTCAATAAACTGATCGATTATTGAGTAAACCTGAACATAAATGGAAAGGGAGGTTTTTCGGAACCTGAACACAAATTGAAAGGGAGGTTTTGGAGTTCTATTCTCTCCAAATCTAGCGACAGGGACCGAATATGACCAAGTCAGAAACCAAAGACACACAGCGTCACCGAGCAGTCACAAAATGATGGGACTTTATTATCAAGGCACGAAGGGTGTTATGTTCCAGTGAAACGCTATTTGAACGGATTTGGCTATTCTTAAACTGATAATTGAAAATATGATAGTTTGGCTGCTTTGCAGAAATTGTGGGTGGCTCTTAAAAGAGCCGTTGGGTTTTGATGAGTTTGAGAACAGTTTTACTTGGAGCTGGTGTACTTGGTCACCGCCTTTGTCCCTTCCGACACGGCGTGCTTGGCCAGTTCCCCGGGCAGCAGCAGGCGCACGGCGGTCTGGATCTCCCGGGAGCTGATGGTGCTGCGCTTGTTGTAATGGGCCAGGCGGGAAGCCTCACCCGCGATGCGCTCGAAAATATCGTTGACGAAGGAGTTCATGATGCTCATGGCCTTGGAGGAGATGCCGGTGTCGGGGTGAACCTGCTTCATCACTTTGTAGATGTAGATGGAGTAACTCTCCTTCCTGGCTCGTCTCCTCTTCTTGTTGCCCTTCACTGGTACCTTCTTCTGGGTTTTCTTAGCGCCCTTCTTGGGAGCTGGAGCTTTCTTGTCCTCAGCCATGGTCAGAGCAAACTGCAGACACACAATAACTGAGAACTGCCACACAACTGTTCTTTTCTCGACTAACTCAGTGAACTATGTTAATGAAGGATGGCTGAGAGACCAAGTCGCCATTGGTGAAGTTAGAATGCTGAGACATCTATGAGCATCTGATTGGTTGTTTCAGGTACCCAATTAGAGCAACTGCCCCTCCCATCCACAAACTTCTGTGGCCAGTCAGATTCCCCTAATTGACACATTGCTCTGACTCTGGGCCTCCCTCTGCCGGCAGCAGCACATTCTCTCTTCTGGTAATAACACGTCACTCTCCAGGGACTGTCCCGGCTGCCGGCTATACCGCGCATGCGTGCCCACTCAGCCCGATCAGGCAGTGCGCAGGCGCGGTGCACAGCGGGCCGGACCGCCTCCTCCTGACGTCACCGGGCTGTCCAAGGGCAGCTTCTTTGAAGCAACAGCAGGTTGAAGCGGCGCCAGAGAGCAGATCCTCCATTTTGTAGCTGGCAGCTGTGAAGAATTGAAAATGGACGGTTTTGTAATAAGGAAGAGAGGGTCAGAGACACAAACAGGCCCGGATCACACATCTAAATCTGTGGGAGAGAGTCGCTGAGGAGAGTCCACAGCAACACAAAGCAGAGCTGGGGTGAGCTCCACGGCCTCTGCTCAACAACCCATTAAGAAGAAGCTGGAAACAGGAACACAGCAGAATAAAGGTGATATTTGAAGGTATGTCTTTATAAATTGTGCCAATGCAAATCAGGATCCCCTCTGGCTGATTTGTTTGCTGATGAAACGTGGAAGCTCTCTATGTCTTACCTTGCAGACATCTTTTCAATTCTAAACACACTGAACCGCAAATTGTCAGGGAAGGAGGATGATTGCTTTTGGCGCTGTGAAGAATTTGATGCTTTCCAAAAGTAATTGAACGTTAGGCAACTGCGCGTAGAAAGCCAAACCTACTACATGTTCCCCACACTGCAATGACATCTCAAAGAAAACGGTTAGGATGGGAACTGTCGATAGACTGGCTGCACTGAACAACAGTTTATATCGCTATTTTCCAGAGGAGAAGTTTCAGATTTTGAGAGAGAATTAGTTGGTGAAAACTCCCTTTGTGTTCGAGACCCCAGACTCAATTTACTGATTTATAGCTGACTCCAAATGTACAAACTGAGCTTCTGCACCTTACCTGTGACAGCACATTAAAAATACGGCACAACTCCATGAGGTTTTCAGAATTCTGGCATAGCGTCTAGGAGGAGTATCCAGTACGGAGTAAAATAAGCATTCTTTTGCTATTACACATCACAAGGATCTACATGTTCAAGGTTGGATTTTTCATCCTCAAAAGGATGAAGACAGCACACAGGAACCAGCTGAGCTCTGCACCTGAGACACGCACTGCCCTCTCCTCTAAACCTGATTGGAGTGAGCTCATAAGGACCAAGCAAGTTCACCTACTGGATTAAAGGTAAGAGAACATAGTGGGTCACGGAGGTGTGGGTCCCAAAGGCTGGCCAGCATGGGTCCCAAGGGATAGCCGGTTGGTTAAAATGGGTCGCAGGTAAAAACAGTTTAAAAGTACTGCTCTGTAAAATACTGCTGATTCAGTTCATCCATTTTCCCTTCATTTACCAGGACTAACTGATCTAATGTCATTGATGTAGTACATATGTTACAGATAAGAACATTTATAACTGAAGCAGAATGGAAAGGCAGTTTCAGACATCAGGACAAGACCAGGTCTCATGCTACAAGAAGAGACCTGAGCACTGATACATTGTTAGAATTATTATTGGTAAACATGCAGTTACTGAAGAAGAATTTTAAAATCCAGGTTTGGCAGTATGTCATGGTGCTCATTACAGAGAAAGTGCTGCAAACTGCTCCGAACTGTTTGTCAACAATTCAAGTGGAGACTGGAGAAGCTTTCCACCGGAGCTGAGTTCATAGATTTCATTGAGTCTACAGTGGCCACTCGGCCCATCAAGTCTCCAACGGCCCTTGGAAAGAGCATATTAATAATAATAGATTGTCACAAGTAGGCTTCAATGAAATTATTGTGAAAAGCCCCAGTCGCCACATTCTGGCGCCTGTTCGCGGAGGCCGGCACGGGAATTGAACCCACGCCGCTGGCCGTGTTCTGCATTACAAGCCAGCTGTTTAGCCCACTGTGCTAAACCAACCCTCCCCAACTACCTAAGCTCACACCTGAACCCTATCCCCACACCTCCAACCCTTCCCTAACATTTTTTGGGCACTAAAGACAATTTAGCACAGCCAATCCACATAACCTGCACATCTTTGGACTGGGAGGAAACCGGAGCACCCAGAGGAAACATGGGGAGAACGTGTGACTCAGTTGACTGTGTAAACCAGGGGAGTGTTCAAATCATATTCAATTTCAAATTGGAAAGGAGTGAAAATGAAGTCAGTCAGTGAAATGTTAGTTTGCAGAAAGTGAGAGTTTCAGGGGCTAAGTGACAGTGTAATAACAAACAAGCTGCAGGCAATGACTGCAAATTGAATCTCTCATTGGGACAAACACACAGCTACAAAGGTGATTGGTTGAGCCCGAGGGCGCAGGGCCACTTACACCCACACACACACAGGGTCTCAGTCTTGCGGGAGTGGAGCTGCTGCTTTGCTACTGGAGGTGGGAGTGAGACTACCTGGGGCCTGTTGCTGCTCCCTCCCGGGGTGAAGGCCCTGACCTCTGTCCTCCCACCCCTCTGCCTGAGGTGGGACCACATGGGGCCTGGTGCTGTTTCCCCTCCCGGGGTGAAGACCCTGCCTTTGGTCCTCCCGCCCCTCTGCCTGAGGTGCGAGTGGGACCGCTTGCGGCTGCTGTTAAGAAAAGGACTTTGTTTCGGGCCCCCACAGGGCTGAACAGGGCCGACCGCCCACCATTCCCACCCCCTGTGGCGGGTGTGGGGCAACTTGGGACATTGATTTCGGCCCCTCCAGGGCTGAAGAACGCTGCCCCGCTTACAGTGACTATCTGCTGTTGCCCTGCAGCTCCTTCCCTTGTGGCACCTGCTGTTGTGGGGCCATGTCCTTCCCCATGTACCCTGATCTCAGTTACAAGGCCATGCCAAACCAGGGCCAGTAACCCAGGGGCATCCTCCACTCTGCCGGGGGCACGGTGGACAAGTCACTCTGCGGGGAAGACAGCCTCCTCGCCCTTCCGCCTCCTAACGCAGCAACTTGGGGTCAAATGTTATGCCCACCCAACCATGGCCATCAAGGCGTGCACTCGTGCGATGGCCGGGGTCATCAGCCCTTTGGCCATCGTAGCCGCTTCTAGGATGTACGGTAAGGCCGTGTTTTTCCTGCGAGCCGAGCAGGCGGTCTACCGTGTCCTGGAAAGGGGGCTCACAGTGGGTGGGACACACGTGGTGGTGGACCCATTGGAGGCCACCGCCGAATGTGTCATTCCTTCAAACGTCCCGCTCTACCTCCCCACCGAGCTCCTCCTCCCCATCTCAACTTCCTGAGGGAGGTCAGGTCCGGGGTGGCGCCGCTGACACTCGGCCTGCGGGACACTTCCCTCAGTCATGAATACTCCTTCCGGCGTCAGGGTTTTGTCTGCCTGACCCGGGAGGAGGTCATGGAGGGAGGATTTGTGGTTCCCCACCAAGGGACGGACCATAAAGTGATCTGGTCTGCGGATGGCATGCGGTGCCATGCCTGAAGTGGGCTGGGGCATATATTCGCCGGAACTGCCCCACCCTAACGGCCACTGCCAACACCATCTCCAGGCCGGCCATGGCTGGCACAGCCCCCCTCTCCTCCACCACCTCTGTCTGCCCAGCACACCTTGGCCCCATCACGAGTACTGACCCCGTGCCCGTCCCAACCAACACAGAGGCCGCAGCCTCACCTCGCGATGCTGCCACCACCTCACAACAACATGAGGGGCCTGGAGAGACCAACACACAGGCTCCGGAGGGCGGTGGGGACCCTGTGTACAGTGCCGAGCTGGATGCTGTTCCGGCCCCACCACAGTCCCAGGGGCTCGGCGATGCGGAGGGGGGGGGCATTGCAGAGGGTGGGGGGGGGGGGGTTGCTGCCGAGGGCCCTCCAGCAGTGGTGGCCCCGCAGCAACACCAGCTTGCCCACCGCAAGCGCCAGCAGCCTGGGTTGGAGGTGGTGGTGGATCTCGCTACCCCCTCCCAGGCGAGCGGGGTTTGGTATCTCCTGTGTTTATTTCCATCACCCTGATGCCCAGCCCCGTTAAAAAGGCCAAAGCAGCCGCCAAGGCAACCGAGCTGCCGTCGTCACCCGAGCAGGGAGGCCTGGGCGCGGGCGGAGACGTGACCCCCCAAATGCTTGTTCTGCCCGGTGCAGTTTTACTCCCCGAATACCTTTTGTTCATCGCTGGGGGCCGGCGGCAGCCACCAGAGCCCCTATATCTTCGGGTCGTGGGCGGACGACGGGGAGGAAGGCTCCCCGCTCACAAGGCCCAAGCAGACGATGCGAAGGAGCACAGGATCCATCCCGGAGCTGTTCCCGGGGGTCTTTCCGGGTCTCTCCGAGGGCCCGGCATCGACGGCGGGGTCGGTGTCGCCACGGACTCTGAATCGAGGGGGGGCAGCCTGCGAGGAACCCGCCTGAGGATGATCCTGGGGGTGGGATCGACTCGGACCAGGGGGAGCAGTGCCAATCTGTTCTGTTCCTCGCGGGGCTCCTCAGGGAGTGGAGGGGGCAACAACCCTCTACTCCCTCTGAGCAGAGTTATGGGTGATTGGTGAAGGACACACGCTACAACTGACTTGGAGGTAACCATAGCCAGACTCAACATCCACGGCAGCAGGGACGCGCATCACCGTTTCCAGTGCTTCTCTGTCCTCCGGGACGCAAAGTATGGGGTGTGCTTCCTGCAAGAAACCCACGCCATTCCGGGGGACAAAGCTAAGTGGACCCTGGAGTGGCAAGGGGGTGTCTTCATGAGCCATTTGGCCCCACGTTCGGGCGGGGTGGCTATCTTGATGATTTCCCATTTGCAGCCAGAAATCTTGAGGGTCAAGGAGCCAGTGCCAGGCCGTCTGTTGCATTTAACGGTCCTCGACGGGGACGTGGTGCGTCACTTTGTGAATGTATACGCTCCCTGGCCGGGCCGCAGCAAACAACTTTCTTTGACAAAGTGTCCACTCTTCTTGGCGCCATTCCTGTGGGCGAGTGCATCATCCTTGGAGGGGATTTCAATTGCACCCTCCAGGACAAGGACCGTGGTAGAGTCCAGTGCAGCACGCAGGCGGTGATGAAGTTAAGAGACCTGGTCAGGTCCTTCGACTTGGTGGGCGCCTGGAGAACTCTCCATCCTGAATCTCAGGTGGACACATTTGTGGGCCCTCTGTTGGGAGCGTCCAGAATCGACCGTCTTTACATTTCTAGGACGTACTTGCCCAGCGTTCAGACGGCCTCTGTGGAGCAGGTGCCGTGCTCGGATGACCACCTGGTGTGGGCGGGGCTCTGCCAGCTCCGCGCTCAGGTACGGTCCGCGTACTGGCACTTTAACAACCTGCTGCTGGAGGACAAGAGGTTCCTGGAATCGCTTTGTTATTTCTGGGCCGGCTGGAGAAAGAAGCAGGGTGGCTTCCCCTCCTTGAGGCTATGGTGGGACTTGGGCAAGACTCATATCCGCGCCTTCTGTCAGAGGGACACGAAGCGGTCGATGCCAGGGCGGAAATCCACGATCGCCAAATTGGCTGAAGAAGTCTTCCATCTGGAGTCACGTCTCGCTCAGCCGGATGAGGACCCACCCTGGGGCTGCTGTACAGGGAGAAGACGGGCGCGCTGCGGGACCTGCAACTTGTCGGGTCCCACGGCGCGTATGTGAGGTCACGGATCCGTTTCCTGACAGACATGGACCGTGGCTCCCCCTTCTACTCGCTGGGAAGAGGATGCAGGGCCAGTCGGCCGACGACGGTCCCTCGTCTCGGATCCGGAGGGGGTCAGGACCCTAATTAGGGACTTTTATTCTGACCTCTTTACTGCAGATCCGTGCAGCGAGGACGCTTGCAGAGTTCTGTGGGAGGACCTGCCGCAGGTCGGCCCGGAGGGCGTCGGGGTCTCGACCAAACCGTCAATCATCAAGAACGGCGCCCTCGACAGCAAGACCCCAGGGCTGGATGGGCTGACCGTGGAGATCTTCAGTGCGTGCTGGGACGTCCTGGGGAGTGACTACGCGGGGTCCTGGGGAATGTATCGTGACCGGGGAGATGCCCCTTTCGTGGTGCAGGGCCATAATGGCGACCGGTCTCCCTCCTCAGCACGGACTACAAAATAATTGCCAAGGTCATGTCTTTGCACCTTGGCCCTGTGCTGGACCACATGATCCACCCCGACAGTCCTACACCGTCCCGGACCGCACCATTTACCATGATCCACCCCGACAGTCCTACACCGTCCCGGACCGCACCATTTACCATGATCCACCCTGACAGTCCCACACCGTCCCCGACCGCACCATTTACCATGATCCACCCTGACAGTCCCACATCGTCCTGGACCGCACCATTTACCATGATCCACCCTGACAGTCCCACACCGTCCCGGACCGCACCATTTACCATGATCCACCCTGACAGTCCCACAACGCACCATTTACCATGATCCACCCTGACAGTCCCACATCGTCCCGGACCGCACCATTTACTATAATATCCATCTGGTCCGGGACATCCATCATTCCCAGACGACTGGGATGTTGAGCGCCTTCCGGTCTCTTGACCAGGAGAGGGCGTTCGACAGGGTGGGGCACGAGTATTTGCTCGGGCCTCTGCAAGCCTTCGGGTTCAGGACGCACTTTGTCGCCCGGATCCGATTACTGTACACTGCCTCGGAGTGTCTGATTAAGGTTAACCTGTCCCTGACGGCGCCCCTTCGCTTTGGGAGAGGAGTGCGTCAGGGCTGACCAACTTTATTCTCTCTGCGTGGAGCCTTTCCTGCGCCTCCTGCGGAGGAGGTTGTCGGGGCTGTTTCTGAGTGAGCTGGGCATGGCGGTGGTCGTTTTGGCTTAGGCTGATGATGTGCTGCTCATGTTCATTGACCCCGGTGACCTGCGGAGGATGCGAGAGTGCCAGGCTGTGTACTCCGCCGGATCTTCTGCTGGGACCAACCGGGCTAAAATGTTCCGGACTCCTGGTCGGTCCATGGCAGATGGACCCCCTCCCAGAGGAGCTCAGGCCTTCAGCTGGCGCCGGTCCAACATCTACTTGGACCAACATCCTCGACTTGGGAGTCTATCTTTGCCCGGCAGAGGAAGCCTGGCCGGCGAACTGACAGGAGTTGGCGACCAAGGTCACCGCTCGCCTGGGACGCTGGACAGGACTGCTCCGAGTGATGTCCTACAGGGGTCGAGTTCTCATCATAAACCAGCTGATAGCCTCCATGTTGTGGTACCAGCTGGTCACTTTGACCCCTCCCCCTGACTTTGTCACAGGCATCCAGAGAACTCTGATTCGGTTCTTCTGGGACAATGGATTGCACTGGGTCGCTGAGGAGGTCTTGAGTGTCCCGCTTGCGGAGGGCGGTCAGGCGCTGGTGTGCCTTCGCATCCAGATCACGACTTTACGCCTTCAGACTCTGCAGCGATACCTGGACGTTGAGCCTCCTCCACGATGGTGTGTCCGGGCGAAGTATTTCTTCCCCCAGGTGCACGGCCTGAACTACGATGTGCAGCTCCTGTTCGTTGACCAGCAAGGTCTTCAGAATTCTTTGTTGACGCTGCCTGTCTTGTACCAGGATCTTCTCAAAGTCAGGAACAGGCGACATATTTCTTCTGCCAGGTGCACAGCCTGAACTATGACGTTGACCAGCAAGGTCTTCAGAATTCTTTGTTGGCGCTGCCCGTCTTGTACCAGGACCATCTCAAAGTCTGGATCAGGGTCCCCACGTGCCACAGCTCTCCGCTGTCAGGAGTAGTGGCTCTCGTAAGGGAGCTGCTGCTCAGGAATCCGCACCTCAGCCAATATCCATTCCGGTGGCTGGCGGAGCGGAGGGCTGTGGATGTCGGGGTGACCAGGATCGGGGACATGCAGGGTGGCAGAGGAGTGCACCTGATGACGCCCTACGAGCTCACCGAGCGCGGTGCTGTGTCCATCCAGCACGCGGCCAAAGCCATCCAAGGCCTCAAAATGGTCGTACTCGGCCCCTAGGACTCGAGACGGCGCAGTTGTGCGGTGGCATCCCGTCTGAGCGGACCCCTGCTCGGATGGAATGCCACGTTGGTCCCAGGACCCGGAACCCCTTCCGGGCGCCGGTACCCCACAAACCCAGTCGCTTCATGTCGACACCCCCCGTGCCTTTTCGTACCGCGCAGATGTGTTTCCTGTACGGCCTGCTGCTGCACACCTTCCACCTCCTTGCCCTCGCCCGCCATCCGGACACGGCTTGGCGTGCCTTGCTGCTGTCCGGCAGCGGAGGTCCCAACTGGAGGTCCCTCTACGGAGGCGTCTTCCCCATAAGACTTGGGGACCTGGGATGGAGGGTGCTGCACAAGGCAGTGTCGTGCAACCATCGGTTAAATCACCACACGGCCTCCCCAGAAACCTGCCACTTTTGCGGCCTGGTGGAGTCTGTGGAGGATGTGTTTGTTGTCTCTCTTTGGCTGCACTCCTTTTTTAGTTTTTTTGACGATATTCTTGTTGAGGTTTTCTTTGCACTTAAGCCCCACGCTCCTGATCTATGGACATCTGGTGTGGGAAGGTGGGGAAGCGGGGAAGGCGGAGGACCTCCTTGTGAACCTGCTCCTGGGCCTGGCCACACTTGCCATTAATAGGTCCAGGCAGCGGGCGACCGAGGGGGTCGTCCGGCCTGACTGTCTGCCCCTCCTCCGCAGCCTCGTTCGCGGCCGGGTGTCCCTGGAGTGGGAGCTTGTGGTGACCATGAGCACACTTGAGGCCTTCCGTGCTCAGTGGCCGCCGTCGGGGTTGGACTGCCTCATCAACCCTGATTTTCACACTTTAATTTAACGTGTTTTGTTCCGTTTCCGTTTCCTTTCTGATTCCTTTTTGGGCTCTGCTCCAGTTGCTTTCTTTTTGGAGCACCCCCCGGTTTGCTTTTGTCCCTCAGTTAATTTTTGTATTTTTACTTTCGTTGTCACGCCGTGCATCACTCCAGAATAGTCGGTGGATGCAGGGTTTTAATCCTGCTGCGTGGTGATAAATGCAGCAGGTCATCACTCACAAGGGAAGAAAACACAAGAAAAAAAACCAACACAAAAATATTATGACAGTTGTTAAACCCGATAAAACCCCCCACACACAGTGCCCCCAACACGGGCCCTATAGGAGGTTTTGCTCTATATGTGATGACAGTGAAATGGGGAATATTCCCCTTGATTCTCAATGCGGAATTGCTGCGGGGATCTGCGCATGCCCGGCGTAACCCCGCCCTCTGCCTGTCGTCACTGAGGGTGAGAGCGCATGTGCAGCCCCTCCAGCCCAGGAACAGCGTTCTCATTGCAGCAGCACATCCATCTGGGAGTGTGAGCAAAGAGGCTCAGAGATCATTACTGACTCGGGGGGGAGTTCAGGGAGAATCGGGCGCTGTTTGCAAGAGGCGCAGCGGAGCACGATCTTGTTCCGGGACTTGGAGTGAGCGGGGGGGGAGGGAGAGCTCTTTCTGGGCCTGGCTTATTGTCTGATTCTGGGTTAGGATTTGGAGAGTATTTTCTTTACTTTACTGATTATCAATTGAAAGAATAGGTTCATCCATCATTGGCCCCATCTGACCCTGATTTACAAGAGATATGTTATCTTCCGCCCAGTCCAACAGATGAAGAGATGAGTTCCAAGATGATGATTCCTCAGCAACGTGAATGTGGCGACTTGGGGCTTTTCACAGTAACTTCATTTGAAGCCGACTTGTGACAAGAAGCGATTTTCATTTCATTTCACATGGTTAGGTGGGGTTACTGGGTAAGGGTGGAGGCGTGGAACGCTCTTTACAAAGATGGGCTCGATGAACCGAATGGCCTCCTTTTGCACTATAAATTCTGTGATTATCAGTTGAAAGAATAGACTGATCTATCATTGGCCTCATCTGACCCTGATTTACAAGAGATATGCTTTCTTCCCCCTAGTTCAACAGATGAAGAAATGAGTTCCAAGAACAAGATGATGATTCCTCAGCAAAATGTATGTGCTGCCGTCTCCTTCTAACTGACAGTAAGTACAATATTAATCCAACATTGCAGAGACACAGACACAACATCAACTCCACCGTCACAGAGAAAAGAAGCAGTCACACTCACATTGACCTCAAGTCCCAGATAAACATGTCCAATCCAACAGTGATACACGAGAGGGCAGGTGGGGTAATTTTCCACAATTCACCCCCCCGCCATATCATGGAACGTTGGATCAACTTGTTGTGATAATAGCTTTTCGTAAAGTAATCAGTATAGAATTAATTAGGTACAGATTCAGCAATGTGTAAGTATCCATTTGCACTTTTTTGTAACTTTGTTGGATTAAAATGTATCAGAAACACTTTAACCTCAAGTTGTGAACCTTGGTGCAAGTAAAAAGTCAGATAGTACAGCTGATTTAAAAATACAGAATTATTCGTAAGTTTCTACTGAGACAAGTCAGTAAACAAGATATTGGGGGAATGTCCAATTCACATAACAAGCATGTCTTTCGGGACTTGTGGGAGGAACCCGGAGCATCCGGACTAAACCCACACAGACACAGGGAAAACGTGCGGACTCTGCACAGGCAGCGACCCAAGCGGGAATCAAACCTTGGAACCTGGCACTGTGAAGCAATCCCCTGATTTACACAATCCCCTGGTTTACATCCCCCTGCTTTATACACTCCCCGGCTTTATACACTCCCCTGCTTCATACACCCCCTGCTTTATACACTCCCCTGCTTTATACACTCCCTTGCTTTATACACTCCCTTGCTTGATACACCCCCTGCTTGATACAACCCCCTGCTTGATACAACCCCCTGCTTGATACAACCCCCTGCTTGATACAACCCCCTGCTTGATACAACCCCCTGCTTGATACAACCCCCTGCTTGATACAACCCCCTGCTTGATACAACCCCCTGCTTGATACAACCCCCTGCTTGATACAACCCCCTGCTTGATACAACCCCCTGCTTGATACAACCCCCTGCTTGATACAACCCCCTGCTTGATACAACCCCCTGCTTGATACACCCCCCTGCTTGATACACCCCCCTGCTTTATACACTCCCCTGCTTTATACACTCCCCTGCTTTATACACCCCCCTGCTTTATACACCCCCTGCTTTATACATCCCCCTGCTTTATACACTCCCCTGCTTTATACACTCCCCTGCTTTATACATCCCCCTGCTTTAAACACCCCCTGCTTTAAACACCCCCTGCTTTATACACCAGCCTGCTTTAGACATCCCCCTGCTTTTCCACCCCCCGGCTTCATACACCCCTGTGCTTTACACCCCCCCTGCTTCATACACTCCCCTGCTTTATACACTCTCCTGCTTCACACACACCCCTGCTTTATAAATCCCCCTGCTTGATACATCCCCCTGCTTGACGCACTCGCCCAGCTTGACACACTCGCCTGCTTGATACATCCCCCTGCTTGATACACCCCCCTGCTTTATACACTCCCCTGCTTTATGCACCCCCCTCCTTTCATCCCCCTGCTTTATACACCCCCCTGCTTTATACACCCCCCTGCTTTATACACCCTGCTTTATACACCCCCTGCTTTATACACCCCCTGCTTTATACACCCCCCTGCTTTATACACCCCCCTGCTTTATACACCCCCCCCTGCTTTATACACCCCCCCTGCTTTATACACCCCCCTGCTTTATACACTCCCCTGCTTTATGCATCCCCCTCCTTTCATCCCCCTGCCTTATACACCCCCCTGCTTTATACACCCCCCTGCTTTATACACCCCCCTGCTTTATACACCCCCCTGCTTTATACACCCCCCTGCTTTATACACCCCCCCTGCTTTATACACACCCCCTGCTTTATACACCCCCCCTGCTTTATACACCCCCCCTGCTTTATACACCCCCCCTGCTTCATACACCCCCCTGCTTCATACACACCCTTGCTTTACACACCCCCCTCCACACACCCCCCACCCCACCCCCCACACACCCACAACCACCCCAACCACACCCCCCCAACCCCCCCAACCACACACCCCCACACCCCCTCCACCCCCCCTCAATACTCCCCCCTCCACACACATCCCCCCTCCACACACCCCCCCTCAAACCCCCCCACACCCCCTCCACACACCCCCTCCACACCCCCTCCACACACACCCTCCACCCCCCCTCCACACACACCCCCTCCATACCCCCCACACCCCCCTCCCCCACAGCCCCTCCCCTCCCACACTCCCCCCCCCCCCCCCTTCCCCCCACCCTCCACAACCCACCCCCTCCACACCCCCCCCCCGGCTTGGTATATCCCCCTGCTCTATACATCCCCCTGCTCTATGCACTCCCCTGCTTTATACACTCCCCTGTTTTACACACTCCCCTGTTTTACACACTCCCCTGCTTTACGCACTCCCCTGCTTTACGCACTCCCCTGCTTTACGCACTCCCCTGCTTTACGCACTCCCCTGCTTTACGCACTCCCCTGCTTTACGCACTCCCCTGCTTTACGCACTCCCCTGCTTTACGCACTCCCCTGCTTTACGCACTCCCCTGCTTTACGCACTCCCCTGCTTTACGCACTCCCCGGCTTTACGCACTCCCCGGCTTTACGCACTCCCCGGCTTTACGCACTCCCCGGCTTTACGCACTCCCCGGCTTTACGCACTCCCCGGCTTTACGCACTCCCCGGCTTTACGCACTCCCCGGCTTTACGCACTCCCCGGCTTTACGCACTCCCCGGCTTTACGCACTCGTCTGCTTTACGCACTCGTCTGCTTTACGCACTCGTCTGCTTTACGCACTCGTCTGCTTTACACACTCCCCTGCTTTACGCACTCCCCTGCTTCATACATCCCCTGCTTTAGGGTATAAAGGGTGTATTAGCTGGGCTGGTTTAGCACACTGGGCTAAATCGCTGGTTTTTAAAGCAGACCAAGGCAGACCAGCAGCACGGTTCGATACCCGTACCAGCCTCCCCGAACAGGCGCCGGAATGTGGCGACTAGGGGCTTTTCACAGTAACTGCATTTGAAGCCTACTTGCGACAATAAGCGATTTTCATTTGATTTATGCACTCCCCTGCTTGAACCACTTCCAATCGTTTAGAAGCTCCACTGGTTTCCACACTTTCTTGTTGCGCACATCCCTCTGTTTTCACATTTCAAAAAACAAAAAAAATTGCCGTTCGTTTTCATTTATTGTCCAGAAACAAAGGCTTCTTCTTCGCTGTCTCTAATAACAGTCTGTCGCCATCTGGCTCAGCAAACAATCCTCCCTATTCCCCACCCACCCAGCTCGCCTCCCACTGACCCCCCCCCCCCCGCCCAGCTCGCCTCCCCCTGACCCCCCCCCCGTCCAGCTCCCCTCTCCCTGACCCCCCCACCCAGCTCCCCTCTCCCTGACCCCCCCCCCCCCCGTCCAGCTCCCCTCTCCCTGACCCCCCCACCCAGCTCGCCTCCCCCTGACCCCCCGCCCAGCACCCCTCTCCCTGATGCCCCCCCCCACACCCGCGCAGCTCCCCTCTCCCTGACCCCACCCGCCCCCCCCCGGCCCAGCTCCCCTCTCCCTGACCCCCCCACCCAGCACCCCTCTCCCTGACCCCACCCGCCCCCCCCCCGGCCCAGCTCCCCTTTCCCTGACCCCCCCCCTACCCAGCACCCCTCTCCCTGATCCCCCCCCGCCCAGCTCCCCTCTCCCTGACCCCCCCCCCCGCCCAGCTCCCCTCTCCCTGACCCCCCCCGCCCAGCTCCCCTCTCTCTGACCCTCCCCCCCCACCCAGCTCCCCTCTCCCTGACCCCCCGCCCAGCTTCCCTCTCCCTGACCCCCCCCCACCCTGATCCCCTCTCCCTGACCCCCCCGCCCAGCTCCCCCCCACAGCTCCCCTCCCCCTGACCCCCCCACCCCCCCCCCATCCAGCTCCCCTCTCCCTAACCCCCCCCGCCCAACTCCCCTCTCCCTGACCCCCTCCGTCCAGCTCCCCTCTCCCTAACGCCCCCCCCCGGCCCAGCTCCCCTCCCCCCGCCAAGCTCCCCTCTCCCTGACCCCGCTCCCCCCCAGGCTACCCCCCCCCCGCCCAGCTCTCCTCTCCCTGACCCCCCCCGCCCAACTCCCCTCTCCCTGACCCTCCCCACCCCCCCAGCTCCCCTCTCCCTGACCCCCCCCGCCCAGCTCCCCTCTCCCTGACCCCCCCCGCCCAACTCCCCTCTCCCTGACACCCCGCCCCGATGGTCTCCTTTTTAAAAATAATTGATTTAAAATACAGTTTTGTCCAGGTTGTGGATACAGGTATATACCTGACAAAACAAAACACAGGCTCCAGGAAATATACCCAGACAGGAGGGGTCTTTCCTCCCCTCTCTTCTTTCCTTTTCACTAATCATCTAACTGGGCAATTGTTCGTTTCCCCTTCCCAGTTTTCTTTGCGTTCTCTCACCGTGCTGTGGTTGCTCCTACTGTCGTCTTCCCCTGTGCTCTGCACACCCCCCCCTCGCCCGTTTTAGTTTCCTTCTCTTCCCCCTTCTGGCTACCCCTTTTTGTCCCTTTTCCCCCCTTCACTGCTGCCCCCATTCTTTCTTGCTGGCTGGCTTTTGTTACATCACCTTCCCCCCCCCCATCCCGGTCCTCCCTCGGTTTCCTCTTTCTGTCTCGTCCTGGCTATTTCTCCCGGGCTACTCGCTATTTATTGATGTGTTGGCCACAAACCGGTCTCGGAGCAGTCGGGTGAATGGCTCCCATGTTTTGTGGAAGCGCTCTCCCGACCAAGGATGGTGAATTTGATATTCTCCATTTGGAGAAATTCCGATCGGCCGGGAAGCCAGTCGGCAGTTTTAGGTGGTGCTGCTGATCGCCAGCCGAGCAAAATTCTACGGCGGCCGATCAGGGAGGTAAAGGCATCCGCCCTCCTCCCCATGAAGAGATCTGGCTGGTCTGATACCCCAGAGACTGCCACTTTCGGGCATGTCTTCACTCTCATCCCTAACACTTTGGACATTGCCTCGAAGAAGGCTGTCCAGTACCCACCAAGTCTGGGCAAGACCAGAACATGTGGGCGTGGTTGGCCAGGCCTCCTTGGCAGGTTTTACATCTATCCCCCACCTCTGGGAAGAACCTGATCATTCGGGTTCTGGTCAAGTGGGCTCTGTGTACCACTTTTAGCTGCGTTAGGGTGAGCCTCGGAGGGAGAGTTGACCCTGTGCAGTGCGTCGCTCCAGAATCCCCACCCTATTTCGAACCCCAAGTCGTCTTCCCATTTCCTCCTTGTCGTGTCCAGTTCGGTGTCGGTCCTCTCTAGCAGTTGTTCGTACATGTCACTACAGTTCCCTCTGCCTAGGATGTCTGCGCCCAGCAGCTCTTCCAATAGTGTCTGTCATGGTGGTCGTGGTTATGTCCTTGTCTCCTTCCTTGAGGAGTTTTGTCGCTGCATGTATCTGAGTTTGTTGCCTTTAGCTGGTTGGAATCGCTGCGTCAGTTCTTCCAGTGTTGTGACCCGCCCGTCAGTGTATAGGTCCCTGATTGTCAATGTCCCCCACATCCTGTCTCTACCTTTTGAAGGTGGCGTCGGTGAGTGCTGGTGTGTACCTGTGGTTATTGCAGATGGGGGCTTTGTCGGATATTTTGGTCAGTCCGAATTGCTGCCGTAGTTGGTTCCACGTCTGGAGGTGGCTATCACCACTGGGCTGCTGGAGTGTTTCTTGGGAGAGCCGCCTTGGTGAGGGCCCGGGGGGAGGTCCCCTTGAGGGGGTCTCCTCTGCGTGCATCCACTTGGCTTCTGCCTCCTTTGTCCATCCCATCTCTCTTGGATTGGATTGGATTTGTTTATTGTCACGTGTACCGAGGTACAGTGAAAAGTATTTTTCTGCGAGCAGCTCAACAGATCATTAAGTACATGAGAAGAAAAGGGAATAAAAGAAAATACATAATTGGGCAACACAACATATACAATGTAACTACATAAGCACTGGCATCTTATGAAGCATACAGGGTGTAGTGTTAATGAGGTCAGTCCATAAGAGGGTCATTTAGCAGTCTGGTGACAGTGGGGAAGAAGCTGTTTTTGAGTCTGTTTGTGCGTGTTCTCAGACTTCTGTATCTCCTGCCCGATGGAAGAAGTTGGAAGAATGAGTAAGCCGGGTGGGAGGGATCTTTGATTATACTGCCCGCTTTCCCCAGGCAGCGGGAGGTTTAGATGGAGTCAATGGATGGGAGGCAGGTTCATGTGATGGACTGGGCGGTGTTCACGACTCTCTGAAGTTTCTTGCGGTCCTGGGCCGAGCAGTTGCCATACCAGGCTCTGATGCAGCCTGATAGGATGCTTTCTATGGTGCATCTGTAAAAGTTGGTAAGAGTCAATGTGGACATGCCGAATTTCCTTAGTTTCCTGAGGAAGTATAGGGGCTGTTGTGCTTTCTTGGTGGTAGTGTCGACGTGGGTGGACCAGGACAGATTTCTGCAGATGTGCACCCCTAGGAATTTGAAACTGCTAACCATCTCCACCTCGGCCCCGTTGATGCTGACAGGGGTGTGTACAGTACTTTGCTTCCTGAAGTCAATTACCAGCTCTTTCGTTTTGCTGGCATTGAGGGAGAGTTTGTTGTCGCTACACCACTCCACTAGGTTCTCTATCTCCCGCCTGTATTCGGACTCATCGTTATTCGAGATCCGGCCCACTATGGTCGTGTCATCAGCAAACTTGTAGATGGAGTTGGAACCAAGTTTTACCACGCAGTCGTGTGTTTACAGGGAGTAGAGTAGGGTGCTAAGTACGCAGCCTTGTGGGGCGCCGGTGTTGAGGACTATTGTGGAGGAGGTGTTGTTGTTCATTCTTACTGATTGTGGTCTGTTGGTAAGAAAATAGAGTATTCAGTTGCAGAGTGGGGAGCCAAGTCCTAGGTTTTGGAGCTTTGATATGAGCTTGGCTGGGATTATGGTGTTGAAGGCGGAGCTGTAGTCAATAAATAGGAGTCTAATGTAGGAGTCCTTGTTTTTGAGATGCTCTAGGGATGAGTGTAGGGCCAGGGAAATGGTGTCTGATGTGGACCGGTTGCAGCGGTATGCGAATTGCAGTGGATAAAGGCGTTCTGGGAGTCTGGAGGTGATGCGCTTCATGATCAACCTCTCGAAGCACTTCATTACGACTGAAGTCAGGGCCACTGGTCGGTAGTCATTGAGGCACGTTGCCTGGTTCTTCTTTGGTACCGGTATGATGGTGGTCTTCTTGAAGCAGGTGGGGACCTCGGAGTGGAGTAGGGACAGGTTAAAGATGTCCGTGAATACCTCTGTCAGCTGCTCCATGCAGGCTCTGAGTGCACGACCAGGGATCCCGTCTGGGCCCGTCACCTTCCGAGGGTTCACTTTCAGGAAGGCCAATCTGACTTCGGAAGCTGTGATGGTGGATATGGGTGAATTATGGGCTGCTGGGGGCACGCGCCAGCGGATTGTTGGTTACCTGCTCGAACCGAGCATAGAATGCATTAAGTTCATCGGGGAGGGGTGCGCTGCTGCCAGAGATACTGTTCGGCTTCGCTTTGTAGCCCGTTATATTGTTTAGTCCTTGCCACAGCCGCCGAGAGTCTGTCTGACTCTAGCTTGGTTTGATCTTCTCTCTTGGCATTCCGGATGGCTTTGCGGAGCTCATACCTGGATTTCTTGTATAGGTCAGGGTCGTCTACCTTGAACGCCTCAGATCTGTCCTTCAGTAGGGAGTCAGTCTCGCGATTGAGCCATGGTTTCCGGCTGGGGAACGCACGTACTGCTTTCTTTGGCATGCAGTCGTCCACACATTTGCTGATGAAGTCTGTGACGGTGGTGGCACACTCATTTAAGTTGGGCGCTGAGTTCTTAAATATGGACCAGTCCACTGTCTCTAAGAGCTCTTCTGTCTCCTCGGACCAGCACTGCACAACCTTCTTAGCTGGATTCTCCCGCTTGAGTTTCTGCTTGTATGCCGGGAGAAGGAGCACCGTCCTATGGTCTGATTTCCCAAAGTGCGGTCGGGGGATGGAACGGTAGGCACCCTTGATTTTTGAGTAGCAGTGGTCAAGAGTGTTGTCGCCTCTGGTGGGACAGGAGATGTGCTGGTGAAATTTTGGCAGTACACTCTTGAGGTTGGCCTTGTTGAAGTCTCCAGCCATGATGAACAAGGCCTCCGGGTGTTCTGTTTCGTAGTTGTTTATTACTGTGTATAGTTCGTCCATCGCCTTCCTCACTACTGCCTGGGGTGGGATGTAGACCGCTGTGATAATGGCTGAAGTGAACTCACGTGGAAGATAATATGGGCGGCACTTCACGGTCAGGTATTCCAGGTCTGGGAGCAGTGGGTCGCCAGAGTCGTCACATCCAAGCACCAGGAGGAATTGATGAGGAGGCAAACCCCTCCACCCTTCGCTTTGCCTGATGATGCCGTGCGGTCCACCCGGTGAATTGAGAAGCCTTCAGGTTGTATGGCACAGTCCGGTGAGGCAGGGGTGAGCCATGTCTCTGTGAAACAGAGCACACAGCAGTCTCTTACTTCCCTCTGAGAGGTAAGTCTGGTGTTAAGTTCATCCAGCTTGTTTTCGATCGCTTGGACGTTTGCCAGGACTATGCTGGGGAGAGGGGTCTTGAAACCACGTTGCTTCAGTCTAACCTGCAGACCGCCGCGTTTCCCTCGCTTCCTCGGTTGGCGGCTGCTGCTGGATGATCCTGGGATCCGATGGCAGATGTCAGTTCTTGTGGAAGGTAGGTGGTCGTGTCTGGCGGGGTCCAGGGCGCTGGCGGGGACAAGGGCGCTGTTTACGTAACTGGGGTCGCGTCTGGCAGGGTCCCGGGCACTGGTTGAGGTAGAGGGGTTGCAAGGGGGGCACGTTTGCGATCCGGATGGGTCCCGGCCTTCTGCGGGCGCGGGAATTCCTTGCAGCACTTTTGGGTCCTCGCACGGGGTCTCCGCCGTTTCGGGAGTCCTGGGTAGTGGGCAGGGGTTTCCTGAGGCAGGTTGGGCTGGGTCCCATGGTCTGTTCCCTCCCTGGGTGCTGCTGCGGTCGGATCTTGAAGTGGGCCCGTTCGGGCCTCCACATGGATTTTTCTTTCTTCCATCACCAGGTAGGTCGGGTTGTTGGGCGGGCCTCTCAGGGTCGGGTCGCTGGGCGGGTCTCTGGGGGTCGCGTTGGGCCGGGTCTTGCCGTCGGGAGCTCCGGGGACTGGGCAAGGCGATCCGGGGGCTGGCGTCGGTAGTTAGGCCGGGTTTGGACCTCCGAGGTCCGGGTCGGCTCCAAATCGAGGTCGGGGCTTCACTTCCGGTTTGGGCCCGATCTTCTTCCAGGTCGCGGAGGTCAGGTCGGGTCGGGTCAAAAGGTCTCCAAGGGCTTCGGAGGATGTTCAAGCCTGCAAGAGAAGATAAAAGAGAGAGGATAGTAATAATGTTAGTTTTAGAATTAATTTTTCCAAGATTGGAACGAGTATAAGTTAAGTAAAAAGTGGATCTGTTTGGGAGAGCTCGCAGAGAGTTGCCTCGCTACGGCGCCATCTTGGTAAAAGATGCCGCTTTCGCTGCCCAGTGTTAGAATTGAAGGTTTGGGAGGGCTAGCACTCCCCTGGATTTTGGTTTCTGTTGGACCTTCTTTGTGATCCTAGCATTCTTTTCCCCCTATACAAACGCCATGATTAACTTGTCCAGTGAGTTAAAAAAGGCCTTGGGGATATAGATTGGGATCAATCTGAATAGGAAGAGGTACCTGGGCAGTACGTTCATTTTGATTGTCTGTACTCTCCCCAACAGGGAGAGTGGGAGTGTGTTCCATCTCTGCAGGTCCTTTTTGACTTCCTCTGCCAGACTGGTCATGTTCCATTTGTGGATCCCCATCCAGTGATGAGCGATTAGGATCCCCAGGTAGTGGAATTTGTGTTGGGATTGTTTAAACGGCAGTCCCACCAGTGCTGCCCCTCCCTCTTGCGGGTTCACCGGGAAAATCTCACTTTTGCTCATATTGTGTTTAATCGGCCGAGACGGCACCAATCTCTTTCAGGAGCGCAATGATTCCTTTCATGCTGCTTTGTGGGACCGAGATGTAGAGGAGCAGGCCATCTGCAAAGAGTGAGACTCTATGCTCTCTGCCTCCTCTTCGGATCCCTCTCCAGTTCTTTGCTGTTCTGTGAGCGATCGCTTATTATTCGATCGCTGGAACGAACAGCAGCTGTAACAGCGGGCATCCCTGCCTGGTGCCCTTGTGGAGCTGGAAGTACTGGGAGCTGGTGTTGCTTCGCCATTGGAGCATTGTACAGGAGCTCCACCCAGGAGGTGAACCCTGATCCGAGCCCGAACTGCTCCAGCACCTCTATAAGGTACTTCCACTTGACTCTGTCGAAGGCCTTTTCTGCATCCAGGGAAACGATCACCTCAGGTGCTCTGACCCCAGATGGGATCATGATCACGTTCAGCAGGTGCCTGATGTTCGATGTTAGCTGTCTACCTCTGACAAAGCCCGTTTGATCCTCTGCGACCACCTCTGGTACGCAGTCTTCCACTCTTTTGGCTAGGATCTTGGCCAATATTTTGGAGTCTACTTTTCGTAGCAAAATGGGTCTGTATGAAACGTATTCAGTCGGGTCTTTCTTAGGTATTAGCGAGATTGAGGCTTGTGCGAGTATAGGTGGCAGTCTGCCCCTTGCCAGCGAGTCTGTGAACATCTTCCTCAGGTGTGGGGCCAGTGCTGTCACAAATGTTTCGTAGAAGTCCGCCCGGAACCTGCCTGCATGGAGCTTATACTCTCCATGATCTCTCCCAGTTTTAGTGGTGCTCCCAGGCCCCATTTTCTGTCCTCCCCCACGACTGGCATGTCTAGTCTATCAAGGAACTGTTTCATCCCTGAGCCCCCTGTTGGGGGCTCTGAGGTGTACAGTCGCCAGTCAAAGTCCTCGAAGGTCTTGTTAACCTTGTTTGGGTCTGTTTCTAGTGTGCCTCTGTTGTCCCTAATTTGCGCGATCACTCTGGTGGCTGCCTGCTTTCTCAGCTGGTGTGCCAACAGGCGGCTGGCTTTGTCCCTGTTTTTTTGTAGGCGTCCCCATGCCTGGCGGAGTTGGTGCACTGCTTTCCTCGTGGAGAGCAGGTCAAAGTCCATTTGTAGCTTTTTCCTTTCCGCCAAGAGCTCTGCTGTTGAGGCCTAGCCGCTCTCTCCTCTCTCTCCCTTTGCGCTTTTAAAGGCAATAATTTCCCAATTTTCTTTTTTAAATTTAGAGTACCCAATTAATTTTTTATTTTTTTTTCCAATTAAGGGGCAATTTAGCGTGGCCAATCCACCTAACTTGCACATCTTTGAGTTGTGGGGGCGAAGCCCACACAAACACGGATAGAATGTGCAAACTCCACACACAGTGACCGAGATCAAACCTGGTGCCTCGGCGCAGTGAGGCCGCAGTGCTAACCCACTGCGCCACCGTTCTACCCAATTTCCCCTCTAATCACGGCCTTCAGCGTCTCCCAGAACGTGGAGGATGAGACCTCTCCCAATCTTGTTTGTCGTATACTCCGCTGTGGCCTGTGAAACCCTCTCACTGAAGTCCTTGTCGGCCAATAGGGCAGTGTCCAATGTCCATATGGGGCATTGGGTAGTGCCCGTCCCCAACCTCACTTCCATGTACTGTGGAGCGTGATCGGAGATTACGATTGCGGAGTACTCTGCCTTGACCAGCCCTGGGAGCACCGATTTTCCAACCACAAAGAAGTCAATCCTCGAGTATACGTTGTGGACTGAGGAGAAGAAGGAGAACTCCTTCTCCCCTGGGTGGGTGATCCTCCATGTGTCCACCACCCTCTTCTGCCCCATGAAGCGACCGGGTTCCTTCTCCATGTTCAAGGTCTTCCCTGCTCTGGGGTTTGACCTGTCTGTCCTTGGGTCCTGGACACAGTTAACGTCCCCCCACCCCCCACCATGATCAGTCGGTGCGTCGCTATGTAGGATATTTCTGCCATGGTCTTTTTCATGAATTTTACGTTGTCCCAGTTGGGAGCAGGCCGCACAGGAAACCCATCTGCGCGGTACGAAAAGGCACAGGGGAGTGTTTCCGTGTGGCGGCTGGGGTTGTGGGGTACCGGCGGCCGGAGGAGGTTCCGGGGCCTGAGACCAACATGGAATTCCGTCTCAGCAGGGGTCCGCTCAGACGGGATGCCACCGCACAACTGCGCCGTCTCGAGTCCAAGGGGCCGAGCACGACCGTTTTGAGGCCTCGGATGGGCTTGGCCGCGTGCTGGATGGACACAGCACCGTGCTCGGAGAGCTCGTAGGGCGTCATCCAGTCCACTCCTCAGCCACCCTGCACGTCCCCAATCCTGGTCACCCCGGCATCCACAGCCCTCCGCTCCGCCAGCCACCGGAATGGATATTGGCAGAGGTGCGGATTCCTGAGCAGCGGCTCCCTTACGAGAGCCACTACTCCTGACAGCGAAGAGCTGTGGCACGTGGGGACCCTGTTCCTGACTTTGAGAAGGTCCTGGTACAAGACAGGCAGCATCAACAAAGAATTCTGAAGACCTTGCTGGTCAACGAACAGGAGCTGCACATCGTAGTTCAGGCCGTGCACCTGGGGGAAGAAATACTTCGCCCGGGCACACCATCGTGGAGGAGGCTCAACGTCCAGGTATTGCTGCAGAGTTTGAAGGCGTAAAGTCGTGATCTGGATGCGAAGGCACACCAGCGCCTGACCGCCCTCCGCAAGCGGGAGACTGCAGACCTCCGCAGCGACCCAGTGCAATCCATTGTCCCAGAAGAACCGAATCAGAGTTCTCTGGATGCCTGTGACAAAGTCAGGGGGAGGGGTCAAAGTGACCAGCCGGTACCACAACATGGAGGCTATCAGCTGGTTTATGATGAGAACTCGATCCCTGTAGGACATCACTCGGAGCAGTCCTGTCCAGCATCCCAGGCGAGCGGTGACCTTGGTCGCCAACTCCTGCCAGTTCGCCGGCCAGGCTTCCTCTACCGGGCAAAGATAGACTCCCAAGTCGAGGATGTTGGTCCAAGTAGAGGATGTTGGTCCGGCTTCAGCTGAAGGGCCTGAGCTCCTCTGCGAGGGGGTCCATCTGCCACGGACCGACCAGGAGTCCGGAACATTTAGCCCGGTAGATCCCAGCAGAAGATGCGGCGGAGTACACAGCCTGGCACTCTCGCATCCTCCGCAGGTCACCGGGGTCAATGAACATGAGCAGCACATCATCAGCGTAAGCCGAAAGGAACACCGTGTTGCTCTGTTTATCTGGTTATAAATATAAGAACATAAGAACTAGGAGCAGGAGTAGGCCATCTGGCCCCTCGAGCCTGCTCCACCATTCAATGAGATCATGGCTGATCTTTTGTGGACTCAGCTCCACTTTCCGGCCCGAACACCATAACCCTTAATCCCTTTATTCTTCAAAAAATTATCAATCTTTATCTTAAAAACATTTAATGAAGGAGCCTCAACTGCTTCACTGGGCAAGGAATTCCATAGATTCACAACCCTTTGGGTGAAGTTCCTCCTAAACTCAGTCCTAAATCTACTTCCCCTTATTTTGAGGCTATGCCCCCTAGTTCTGCTTTCACCCGCCAGTGGAAACAACCTGCCCGCATCTATCCTATCGATTCCCTTCATAATCTTATATGTTTCTATAAGATCCCCCCTCATCCTTCTAAATTCCAACGAGTACAGTCCCAGTCTACTCAACCTCTCCTCATAATCCAACCCCTTCAGCTCTGGGATTAACCTAGTGAATCTCCTCTGCACACCCTCCAGTGCCAGCACGTCCTTTCTCAAGTAAGGAGACCAAAACTGAACACAATACTCCAGGTGTGGTCTCACTAACACCTTATACAATTGCAGCATAACCTCCCTAGTCTTAAACTCCATCCCTCTGGCAATGAAGGACAAAATTCCATTTGCCTTCTTAATCACCTGTTGCACCTGAAAACCAACTTTCTGCAACTCATGCACGAGCACACCCAGGTCTCTCTGCACAGCAGCATGTTTTAATATTTTATCATTTAAATAATAATCCCTTTTGCCGTTATTCTTACCAAAATGGATAACCTCACATTTGTCAACATTGTATTCCATCTGCCAGACCCTAGCCCATTCACTTAGCCTGTCCAAATCCCTCTGCAGACTTCCAGTATCCTCTGCACTTTTTGCTTTACCACTTATCTTAGTGTCGTCTGCAAACTTGGACACATTGCCCTTGGTCCCCAACTCCAAATCATCTATGTAAATTGTGAACAGTTGTGGGCCCAACACTGATCCCTGAGGGACACCACTGGCTGATTGCCAACCAGAGAAACACCCATTAATCCCCACTCTTTGCTTTCTATTAATTAGCCAATCCTCTATCCATGCTCCTACTTTCCCCTTAAAGCCATGCATCTTTATCTTATGCAACAACCTTTTGTGTGGCACCTTGTCAAAGGCTTTCTGGAAATCCAGATATACCACATCCATTGGCTCCCCGTTATCTACCGCACTGTTAATGTCCTCAAAAAATTCCACTAAATTAGTTAGGCACGACCTGCCCTTTATGAACCCATGCTGCGTCTGTCCAATGGGACAATTTCCATCCAGATGCCTCGCTATTTCTTCCTTGATGATAGATTCCAGCATCTTCCCTACTACCGAAGTTAAGCTCACTGGCCTATAATTACCCACTTTCTGCCTACCTCCTTTTTTAAACAGTGGTGTCACGTTTGCTAATTTCCAATCCGCCGGGACCACCCCAGAGTCTCGTGAATTTTGGTAAATTATCACTAGTGCATTTGAAATTTCCCTAGCCATCTCTTTTAGCACTCTGGGATGCATTCCATCAGGGCCAGGAGACTTGTCTACATTTAGCCCCATTAGCTTGCCCATCACTACCTCCTTGGTGATATCAATCCTCTCAAGGTCCTCACCTGTCATAGCCTCATTTCCATCAGTCACTGGCATGTTATTTGTGTCTTCCACTGTGAAGACCGACCCAAAAAACCTGTTCAGTTCCTCAGCCATTTCCTCATCTCCCATTATTAAATCTCCCTTCTCATCCTCTAAAGGACCAATATTTACCTTAGCCACTCTTTTTTGTTTTACATAGACATAGAATTTACAGTGCAGAAGGAGGCCATTCGGCCCATCGAGTCTGCACCGGCTCTTGGAAAGAGCACCCTACCGAAGGTCCAAACCTCCACCCTATCCCCATAACCCAGTAACCCCACCTAATCCCCATAACCCAGTAACCCCACCCTACGGGCAATTTTGGACACTATGGGCAATTTAGCATGGCCAATCCACCTAACCCGCACATCATTGGACTGTGGGAGGAAACCGGAGAACCCGGATGAAACCCACGCACACACGGGGAGAACGTGCAAACTCCGCACAGACGGTGACCCAAGCCGGAATCGAACCTGGGACCCTGGAGCTGTGAAGCAATTGTGCTAACCACCATGCTACCGTGCTGCCCCAAGGAAACCGGAGAACCCGTTTTCCTTGTATTTGTAGAAACTTTTACTATCTGTTTTTATATTCTGAGCATGTTTACTCTCATAATCTATCTTACTCTTCTTTATAGCTTTTTTAGTAGCTTTCTGTTGCCCCCTAAAGATTTCCCAGTCCTCTAGTCTCCCACTGATCTTTGCTACTTTGTATGTTTTTTCCTTCAATTTGATACTCTCCCTTATTTCCTTAGATATCCACGGTCGATTGTCCCTCTTTTTACCGTCCTTCCTTTTTGTTGGTATAAACCTTTGCTGAGCACTGTGAAAAATCACTTGGAAAATCAATATGGCGGTCAATATGGTCGCCTTCCTTAATCCTAATTATGTTTACTTTAGAGTCGCCAGGTATCTCTCGATACCACCACAAGGTTCAATCCCGAATACTGATCAAAGAGCCAATACACAAGTTAGTTAGTTCAAAGTCAATACTATATATTTACACACACAGTCAGATCTACTCATGCACAACAGTACTACAAACTAAACTATCTCTAACGCGAACGCCTGTACTTAACTTCGGGTGCCCACTTTGTCAGAGGAACAATGGCCGTTGTTTGGATCTGAGGCTGTTGGGTTTGAAGATACACAGGAGAACAGCGAAGGTCGTCCGTCTGGTCGCGAGCGTTGACCTTGAACTTACTTGCTTCTGGTGATGCTGGTGGATGGGTCTCTGTGCTTTGAGAGCCAAGTCCAAGAGAGTGAATCTCTCCTGGGGGTTCCTTCTTATCCTTGGAGGGGCTTTGCGCGCTTTTAGGTGGGCCTTAAACTTGGTCCCAATTAATTGGGCCGCTTCTCGATCACTGTTATCGATCTTGACCAATAAAGGGGTGGGTGCCCTGATGGCTGGGCGTGTCTCAGGTGGCCGTTGGCCTTGCTTTGTTTGTGCTTTTCGGTTGGGGAACTGGCGCCGGGATGCCTGCAATAGTATCGGTGACCTGAGTGTCATTCCTTTGTTTCCCGGAGATGGGCCATCAATATGCTAATCGACCCATAGTTTCAATTCCGTGTGGGAGCTGTTTCCCAAATATCCATTCAGGCTCTGTGCCTGCTTGTTTTCTAGCATTGTCCACAATTCCCTATATCCTTTGCGAGAGTCCATTTTGTATTCTGGAAGTGGCCATCCCAGATGGCTACAACCGCCATGCCCGGCTCGCACAGAACCAGCCCCGACAACCTCCTCCGCAGGAGGCGCAGGAACGGCTCCACGCAGAGAGAATAAAGTTGGTCAGCCCTGACGCACTCCTCTCCCAAAGCGAAGGGGCGCCGTCAGGGACAGGTTAACCTTAATCAGACACTCCGAGGCAGCGTACAGTAATCGGATCCGGGCGACAAAGTGCGTCCTGAACCCGAAGGCTTGCAGAGGCCCGAGCAAATATTCGTGCCCCACCCTGTCGAACGCCCTCTCCTGGTCAAGAGACCGGAAGGCGCTCAACATCTCAGTCGTCTGGGAATGATGGATGTCCCGGACCAGATGGATATTATGGTAAATGGTGCGGTCCAGGACGGTGTGGGACTGTCAGGGTGGATCATGGTAAATGGTGCGGTCCGGGACGGTGTGGGACTGTCAGGGTGGATCATGGTAAATGGTGCGGTCGGGGACGGTGTGGGACTGTCAGGGTGGATCTAGGTAAATGGTGCGGTCCGGGACGGTGTGGGACTGTCAGGGTGGATCATGGTAAATGGTGCGGTCCGGGACGGTGTGGGACTGTCAGGGTGGATCTAGGTAAATGGTGCGGTCCGGGACGGTGTGGGACTGTCATGGTGGATCATGGTAAATGGTGCGGTCCGGGACGGAGAGGGACTGTCATGGTGGATCATGGTAAATGGTGCGGTGTGGGACTGTCAGGGTGGATCATGGTAAATGGTGGGGTCGGGACGGTGTGGGACTGTCAGGGTGGATCATGGTAAATGGTGCGGTGTGGGACTGTCAGGGTGGATCATGGTAAATGGTGCGGTCCGGGACGGTGTGGGACTGTCCGGGTGGATCATGGTAAATGGTGCGGTCCGGGACGGTGTGGGACTGTCGGGGTGGATCATGGTAAATGGTGCGGTCCGGGACGGTGTGGGACTGTCAGGGTGGATCAAGGTAAATGGTGCGGTCCGGGACGGTGTGGGACTGTCATGGTGGATCATGGTAAATGGTGCGGTGTGGGACTGTCAGGGTGGATCATGGTAAATGGTGGGGTCGGGACGGTGTGGGACTGTCAGGGTGGATCATGGTAAATGGTGGGGTCGGGACGGTGTGGGACTGTCAGGGTGGATCATGGTAAATGGTGGGGTCGGGACGGTGTGGGACTGTCAGGGTGGATCATGGTAAATGGTGCGGTGTGGGACTGTCAGGGTGGATCATGGTAAATGGTGCGGTCCGGGACGGTGTGGGACTGTCAGGGTGGATCATGGTAAATGGTGCGGTCCGGGACGGTGTGGGACTGTCAGGGTGGATCATGGTAAATGGTACGGTGTGGGACTGTCAGGGTGGATCATGGTAAATGGTGCGGTTTGGGACGGTGTGGGACTGTCAGGGTGGATCATGGTAAATGGTGCGGTGTGGGACTGTCAGGGTGGATCATGGTAAATGGTGCAGTCCGGGACGGTGTGGGACTGTAAGGGTGGATCATGGTAAATGGTGCGGTCTGGGACAGTGTGGGACTGTCAGGGTGGATCATGGTAAATGGTGCGGTCTGGGACAGTGTGGGACTGTCCGGGTGGATCATGGTAAATGGTGCGGTCCGGGACGGTGTGGGACTGTCAGGGTGGATCATGGTAAATGGTGCGGTCCGGGACGGTGTGGGACTGTCAGGGTGGATCTAGGTAAATGGTGCGGTCCGGGACGGTGTGGGACTGTCATGGTGGATCATGGTAAATGGTGGGGTCAGGACGGTGTGGGACTGTCAGGGTGGATCATGGTAAATGGTGCGGTGTGGGACTGTCAGGGTGGATCATGGTAAATGGTGCGGTCCGGGACGGTGTGGGACTGTCAGGGTGGATCATGGTAAATGGTGCGGTCCGGGACGGTGTGGGACTGTCAGGGTGGATCATGGTAAATGGTGCGGTGTGGGACTGTCAGGGTGGATCATGGTAAATGGTGCGGTCCGGGACGGTGTGGGACTGTCAGGGTGGATCATGGTAAATGGTGCGGTGTGGGACTGTCAGGGTGGATCATGGTAAATGGTGCGGTCCCGGACGGTGTGGGACTGTCAGGGTGGATCATGGTAAATGGTGCGGTCCGGGACGGTGTGGGACTGTCAGGGTGGATCATGGTAAATGGTGCGGTCTGGGACGGTGTGGGACTGTCAGGGTGGATCATTGTAAATGGAGCGGTTTGGGACGGTGTGGGACTGTAAGGGTGGATCATGGTAAATGGTGCGGTGTGGGACTGTCAGGGTGGATCATGGTAAATGGTGCAGTCCGGGACGGTGTGGGACTGTCAGGGTGGATCATGGTAAATGGTGCGGTCTGGGACAGTGTGGGACTGTCAGGGTGGATCATGGTAAATGGTGCGGTCCGGGACGGTGTGGGACTGTCCGGGTGGATCATGGTAAATGGTGCGGTCCGGGACGGTGTGGGACTGTCAGGGTGGATCATGGTAAATGGTGCGGTCCGGGACGGTGTGGGACTGTCAGGGTGGATCTAGGTAAATGGTGCGGTCCGGGACGGTGTGGGACTGTCATGGTGGATCATGGTAAATGGTGGGGTCGGGACGGTGTGGGACTGTCAGGGTGGATCATGGTAAATGGTGCGGTGTGGGACTGTCAGGGTGGATCATGGTAAATGGTGCGGTCCGGGACGGTGTGGGACTGTCAGGGTGGATCATGGTAAATGGTGCGGTCCGGGACGGTGTGGGACTGTCAGGGTGGATCATGGTAAATGGTGCGGTCCGGGACGGTGTGGGACTGTCAGGGTGGATCATGGTAAATGGTGCGGTCCGGGACGGTGTGGGACTGTCAGGGTGGATCATGGTAAATGGTGCGGTCCGGGACGGTGTGGGACTGTCAGGGTGGATCATGGTAAATGGTGCGGTTTGGGACGGTGTGGGACTGTCAGGGTGGATCATGGTAAATGGTGCGGTGTGGGACTGTCAGGGTGGATCATGGTAAATGGTGCAGTCCGGGACGGTGTGGGACTGTCAGGGTGGATCATGGTAAATGGTGCGGTCTGGGACAGTGTGGGACTGTCAGGGTGGATCATGGTAAATGGTGCGGTCCGGGACGGTGTGGGACTGTCAGGGTGGATCATGGTAAATGGTGCGGTCCGGGACGGTGTGGGACTGTCAGGGTGGATCATGGTAAATGGTGCGGTCCGGGACGGTGTGGGACTGTCAGGGTGGATCATGGTAAATGGTGCGGTCCGGGACCGTGTGGGACTGTCAGGGTGGATCATGGTAAATGGTGCGGTCCGGGACGGTGTGGGACTGTCAGGGTGGATCATGGTAAATGGTGCGGTCCGGGACCGTGTGGGACTGTCAGGGTGGATCATGGTAAATGGTGGGGTCGGGACGGTGTGGGACTGTCAGGGTGGATCATGGTAAATGGTGCGGTGTGGGACTGTCAGGGTGGATCATGGTAAATGGTGCGGTCCGGGACGGTGTGGGACTGTCAGGGTGGATCATGGTAAATGGTGCGGTCCGGGACGGTGTGGGACTGTCAGGGTGGATCATGGTAAATGGTGCGGTCCGGGACGGTGTGGGACTGTCAGGGTGGATCATGGTAAATGGTGCGGTCCGGGACGGTGTGGGACTGTCAGGGTGGATCATGGTAAATGGTGCGGTTTGGGACGGTGTGGGACTGTCAGGGTGGATCATGGTAAATGGTGCAGTGTGGGACTGTCAGGGTGGATCATGGTAAATGGT
This sequence comes from Scyliorhinus torazame, assembly GCF_047496885.1. NCBI lineage: Eukaryota > Metazoa > Chordata > Chondrichthyes > Carcharhiniformes > Scyliorhinidae > Scyliorhinus > Scyliorhinus torazame. The sequence goes on from NC_092730.1 coordinate 36,425,994, forward strand.
GCGGTCTGGGACAGTGTGGGACTGTCAGGGTGGATCATGGTAAATGGTGCGGTCCGGGACGTTGTGGGACTGTCAGGGTGGATCATGGTAAATGGTGCGGTCCGGGACGGTGTGGGACTGTCAGGGTGGATCATGGTAAATGGTGCGGTCCGGGACGGTGTGGGACTGTCAGGGTGGATCATGGTAAATGGTGCGATCCGAGACGGTGTGGGACTGTCAGGGTGGATCATGTGGTCCAGCACAGGGCCACGGCGCAAAGACATGACCTTGGCAAATATTTTGTAGTCCGTGCTGAGGAGGGAGACCGGTCGCCATAACGGCCCTGCACCACGAAAGGGGCATCTCCCCGGTCACGATACATTCCCCAGGACCCCGCGTAGTCACTCCCCAGGACGTCCCAGCACGCACTGAAGATCTCCACGGTCAGCCCATCCAGCCCTGGGGTCTTGCCCCTTGACAAGCTGTCGAGGGCGCCGGTCTTGATGATTGACGGTTTGGTCGAGCCTCCTGACTTGCTCCGGGCCGACCTGCGGCAGGTCCTCCCGCAGATCTCTGCAAGCGTCCTCGCTGCACGGATCCGGAGTATAGAGGTCAGAATAAAAGTCCCTGATTAGGGTCCTGACCCCCTCCGGATCCGAGACGAGGGACCGTCGTTGGCTGACGGGCCCTGCATCCTCTTCCCAGCGAGTAGAAGGGGGAGCCACGGTCCATGTCTGTCAGGAAACTGATCCGCGACCTCACGTATGCGCCGTGGGACCCGACAATTTGCAGGTCCCGCAGCATGCCCGTCTTCTCTCTGTACAGCAGCCCCAGGGCCGGGTCCTCATCGTGCTGAGCGAGACGTGACTCTAGATCGAAGACATCTTCAGCCAAGTTGGCGATCGTGGATTTCCGCCCCGCCGTCGACCGCTTTGTGTCCCTCTGACAGAAGGCGCGGGCATGAGTCTTGCCCACGTCCCACCATAGCCTCAAGGAGGGGAAGCCACCCCGCTTCTTTCTCCAGCCGGCCCAGAAAAGGCGAATCCAGTCCAGGAACCGCTTGTCCTCCAGCAGCAGGTTGTTAAAGTGCCAGTACGCGGACCGTACCTGAGCGCGGAGCTGGCCGAGCCCCGCCCACACCAGGTGGTCATCCGAGCACGGCACCTGCTCCACAGGCCGTCGGAACGCTGGGCAAGTACGTCCTAGAAATGTAAAGACGGTCGATTCTGGACGCTCCCAATTGAGGGCCCACAAATGTGTCCACCTGCGATTCAGGATGGAGAGTTCTCCAGGCGCCCACCAAGTCGAAGGACCTGACCAGGTCCCTTAACTTCACCACCGCCTGCGTGCTGCACTGGACTCTACCACGGTCCTTGTCCTGGAGGGTGCAATTGAAATCCCCTCCAAGGATGATGCACTCGCCCACAGGGATGGTGCCAAGAAGAGTGGACACTTTGTCAACGAAAGCCGTTTGCTGCGGCCCGGCCAGGGAGCCTATACATTCACAAAGTGACGCACCACGTCCCCATTGCGGACCGTTAAATGCAACAGACGGCCTGGTACTGGCTCCTTGACCCTCAAGATCTCTGGCTGAAAATGTGGAGCCAGCAAGATAGCCACCCCGCCCGAACGTGGGGCCAAGTGACTCATGAAGACTCCCCCTTGCCACTCCAGGGTCCACTTAGCTTTGTCCCCCGCCCCGGAATGGCGTGGGTTTCCTGCAGGAAGCACACCCCGTACTGTGCGTCCCGGAGGACAGAGAAGCACTGGAAACGGTGATGCGCGTCCCTGCTGCCGTGGATGTTGAGTCTGGCTATGGTTACCTCCAAGTCAGTTGTAGCGTGTGTCCTTCACCAATCACCCATAACTCTGCTCAGAGGGACTAGAGGGTTGTCGCCCCCTCCACTCCCTCAGGAGCCCCCCGAGGAACAGAACAGCCTGTCGCTGCTCCCCCTGGTCCGAGTCGATCCCACCCCCAGGATCACCCTCAGGCGGGTTCCTCGCAGGCTCCCCCTCCCGCCCCTCCGTGGCGACACTGACCCCGCCGCCGATGCCGGGCCCTCGGAGAGACCCGGAAAGACCCCGGGAACAGGTCCGGGTTGGATCCTGGGCTCCTTGGCATCGTCTGCTTGGGCCTTGTGAGTGGGGAGCCTTCCTCGCCATCGCCCGCCCACGACCCGAAAATATAGGGACTCTGGTGGCTGCAGCAGGCCCCTGGACGGGCACGGGGTCAGTACTCGTGATGGGGCCAAGGTGTGGATGGATTCGGTCTGACCGTCACACCGTCTTCCGTTTGGCCTTTTTAGGCTGCCTCTGGTCTAGTGGAGTCTCCCTCTCCCCCCGCCAGCAGCCGCGGTGTTGTCAGGGGCCGGCTGCTGGGCAGACGAAGAGGTGGTAGAGGAGAGGGGGGCAGTGCCAGCCATGGCCGACCTGGAGATGGTGTTGGCAGCGGCCGTTAGGGTGGGGCAGTTCCGGCGAATATGCCCCAGCCCTCTTCAGGCATGGCACCGCAGACCAGATCACTTTATGATCCTTCCCTTGGTGGGGAACCACAAAACCTCCCAGCGTGACCTCCTCCCGGGTCAGGCGGGCAAAAGCCTGACGCTCCGAGTATACATGACGGAGGGAAGGGTCCCGAGGCCGAGTGTCAGCGGCGCCACCCCGGACCTGACCTCCCCCAGGAGGTTGAGATGGGGGAGGAGGAGACACGTTCGGCGATGGCCTCCAGCGGGTCCACGGCCATGTGTGTCCCACCCACTGTGAGCCCCCTTTCCAGGACACGGTGGACCGCCTGCTCGGCCCGCAGGAAAAACACGGCTTTGCCGTACATCCTAGCGGCGGCTACGATGGCCAAGAGGCCGATGACCTCGGCCATCGCACAAGTTAATGCCTCGATGGTCATGGTGGGGTGGGCATAACATTTGACCCCAAGTTGCCGCGTTAGTAGGCGGAAGGGCGAGGGGGCCGCCGAGGGTCGAGAGGCTGTTGCCCCCGCATAGGTTCTTGGCCGCCCTGCCCCCGGCAGAGTGGAGGATGCCCCTGGAGTACTGACCATGCCCACACTTGGTACGGCACAGCCATGTAACTGAAATCAGAGTGCTGGGGGAAGGACGTGGCACAACAACAGCAGGTGCCACAGGGGAAGGTGCTGCAGGGCAACAGCAGATAGTCACTGTAAACTGGCAGCGTTCTTCAGACCCGGAGGGGCCTAAAGCAAAGTGGCAACTGCCACACACCCGCCACAGGGGGTGAAAGAAGTGCGCGGACAGCGCTCTTCAGCCCTGTGGCCCCCAAGACAAAGTCCTTTGTCTTCACAGCAGCCCCCGGCGGTCCCACTCCCACTTCACCCCGGGAGGGGGAATAGCACCAGGCCCCAGGTGGTCCTACCTCAGGCAGAGGGGTGGGAGGACAGAGGTCAGGGCGTTCACTCCGGGAGGGGGCAGCAACAGGCCCCAGGTGGTCCTACCTCAGGCAGAGGGGTGGGAGGACAGAGGTCAGGGTCTTCACCCCGGGAAGGGGCAGCAACAGGCCCCAGGTGGTCCCACTCTCTCCTCCAGCAGCAAAACATTTCATTGATTGACTTCATTTTCACCCCTTTCCAATTTGAAATTGAATTTGGTTTATACACTATCCTGGCTCACACAGTCCGCTGGCTGATACATTTCAGTGGCTTTGGACAATTGTCTGGTCTTGGACAGTCCGCTGGTTTGAAACACTCCCCTGATTTCCACACTCCCTGGTTTACCCACACCACTGATGTAGTCACTCCCCTGGTTTCCAATTTGTAATTGAATATGACTTGAACACTCCCCTGGTTTACACAGTCAACTGAGTCACACGTTCTCCCCATGTTTCGTCTGGGTGCTCCGGTTTCCTCCCAGTCCAAAGATGCGCAGGTTATGTGGATTGGCTATGCTAAATTGTCCTTAGTGTCCAAAAAAGGCTAGGGAAGGTTTCCGGGGAGAGGGTTGAGGTGTGAGCTTCGGTAGTTGTGGGGCTGGTTTAGCACAGTGAGCTAAACAGCTGGCTTGTAATGCAGAACAAGGCCAGCAGCGTGGGTTCAATTCCCGTACCGGCCTCCCCGAACAGGCGCCGAAATGTGGCGACGAGGGGTTTTTCAGTAACTTAATTGGAGTCGACTTGTGACAATAAGCAATTATTATTATTATTAGTTTGCTCTTTCCAAGGGCCATTGCAGACTCGATGGGCCGAATGGCCACCTTCTGCTCTGTAAATGTTATGAAATCTATGAACTCTGCTCCAGTTGAAAGCTTCTCCAGTCTCCACTTGAATAGTTGACATCCAGTTCTGAGCAGCTTGCAGCACTTTCTCTGTCAGGTGCACCATGACATACTGCCAAACCTGGATTTTAAAATTCTTCTTCAGTTTCTTCTTCCGTTACTGCATGTTTACCAATAATAATTCTTATAATATGTCATTGCTCAGGTCTCTTGTTGCATGAGACCTGGTCTCGTCCTGATGTCTGAAACTGCCTTTTCCATTCTGCTTAAGTTATGAATGTTCTTATCTGTAACATATGTACTACATCAATGACATTAGTATGAACTTCATCAAGCACCGATACTGTCTATGGCACAGTGATGGAGCTGGATTTTGCTGACATTTTTTGTATAATTGAAAAATACATTCCAGCTGTAATACATTGAGAATATCTTTAATACCTGCGATCCAGTTCATGTATTCCAAGAAGTTTTCATAGTAAACTTACACACATCGATTAGGAGCTGCCAGATGTGTACAACTATCATATTCATTTTAAAGCCACGCAGAATACACGGGCAAAATGCTGGAGTTAAAATAAATCATTCTCTGCCAGAATCTGAGCATTATGGAATAGTGTAATAAACAAAAAATGTGTATTACAGATGAATCCATACATATGGATTGTAAACAGACAGGTGGCCCATAAACCCACAGCAGGGTTTTATTTCAGTCAGGTTTTTCTCAATGTTGTTGTCACTGCTCTTCTAACATTTTATCCAAAAACATTCGCAGCAATGTTCAAATGAGCCCCAGTTGTAAATCAAACATTCTGGATTCTACTTCCGGATGAAGGGCGGGATTAATAAACATCAGTTAGTCCTGGTAAATGAAGGGAAAATGGATGAACTGAATCAGCAGTATTTTACAGAGCAGTACTTTTAAACTGTTTTTACCTGCGACCCATTTTAACCAACCGGCCATCCTTTGGGACCCATGCTGGCCAGCCTTTGGGACCCACACCAGCTGACCTCCGTGACCCACTATGTTCTCTTGCCTTTAATCCAGTAGGTGAACTTGCTTGGTCCTTATGATCTGACTCCAATCAGGTTTAGAGGTGAGGGCAGTGCGTGTATCAGGTGCAGAGTTCAGCTGGTTCCTTTGTGCTGTCTTCATCCTTTTGAGGATGAAAAATCCAACCTTGAACATGTAGATCCTTGTGATGTGTAATAGCAAAAGAATGCTTGTTTTACTCCGTACTGGGTACTCCTCGGAGACGCTACGCTGGAACTCTGAAAACCTCATGGAGTTGTGCCGTATTTTTAATGTGCTGTCACAGGTAAGGTGCAGAAGCTCAGTTTGTACATTTGGAGTCAGCTATAAATCAGTAAATTGAGTCTGGGGTCTCGAACTCAAAGGGAGTTTACACCAACCAATTCTCTCTCAAAATCTGAAACTTCTCCTCTGGAAAATAGCGATATAAACTGTTGTTCAGTGCAGCCAGTCTATCGACAGTTCCCTTCCTAACCGTTTTCTTCGAGATGTCATTGCAGTGAGGGGAACATTTAGTAGGTTTGGCTTTCTACGCGCAGTTGCCTAACGTTCAATTACTTTTGGAAAGCATCAAATTCTTCACAGCGCCAAAAGCAATCATCCTCCTTCCCTGACAATTTGCGGTTCAGTGTGTTTAGAATTGAAAAGATGTCTGCAAGGTAAGACATAGAGAGCTTCCACGTTTCATCAGCAAACAAATCAGCCAGAGGAGATCCTGATTTGCATTGGCACAATTTATAAAGACATACCTTCAAATATCACCTTTATTCTGCTGTGTTCCTGTTTCCAGCTTCTTCTTAATGGGTTGTTGAGCAGAGGCCGTGGAGCTCACCCCAGCTCTGCTTTGTGTTGCTGTGGACTCTCCTTAGCGACTCTCTCCCACAGATTTAGATGTGTGATCCGGGCCTGTTTGTGTCTCTGACCCTCTCTTCCTTATTACAAAACCGTCCATTTTCAATTCTTCACAGCTGCCAGCTACAAAATGGAGGATCTGCTCTCTGGCGCCGCTTCAACCTGCTGTTGCTTCAAAGAAGCTGCCCTTGGACAGCCCGGTGACGTCAGGAGGAGGCGGTCCGGCCCGCTGTGTACCGCGCCTGCGCACTGCCTGATCGGGCTGAGTGGGCACGCATGCGCGGTATAGCCGGCACCCGGGACAGTCCCTGGAGAGCGACGTGTTATTACCAGCAGAGAGAATGTGCTGCGGCCGGCAGAGGGAGGCCCAGAGTCAGAGCAATGTGTCAATGAGGGGAATCTGACTGGCCAGAGTTTGTGGATGGGAGGGGGGGGCAGATGCTGCAATTGGTTACCTGAACCAACCAAACAGATGCAAATAAACGTCACAGCATTCTAAATTCACCAATGGTGACTTGGTCTCTCACCCATCATTCATTAACATCGGTAAGTGAGTTTCAATCAAAGAAAAGCACAGCACAGGAACAGGCCCTTCGGCCCTCCAAGCCCGTGCCGACCATGATGCCCGTCTAATCTAAAATCTACACTTTCTGGGTCCGTATCCCTCTATTCTCTTCCTATTCATGTATTTGTCCATATGCCTCTTAAATGTCATTCGCATCCCTACTTCCACCACCTCCTCCGGGAGCGCGTTCCAGGCACCCACTGCCCTCTGTGTAAAAAAACTTGCCTCGTACATCTCCTCTAAACCTTGCCCATTGCACCTTAAACCGATGCCCCCTCATAATTGTCCCCTCTACCCTGGGGAAAAGCCTCTGAGTATCCATTCTGTCCATGCCCCTCATAATTTTGTAGACCTCTCAGGTCGCCCCCAACCTCTGTCGTTCCAGTGAGAACAAACCGAGTTTACTCAACCGCTCCTCATAGCTAATGCGAGTTATTCTGGAAAAGAGCAGGTGTGTGGCAGTTCTCAGTTATTGTGTGTCTGCAGTTTGCTCTGACCATGGTTGAAGACAAGAAAGCTCCAGCTCCCAAGAAGGGCGCTAAGAAAACCCAGAAGAAGGGCAACAAGAAGAGGAGACGAGCCAGGAAGGAGAGTTACTCCATCTACATCTACAAAGTGATGAAGCAGGTTCACCCCGACACCGGCATCTCCACCAAGGCCATGAGCATCATGAACTTCTTCGTCAACGATATTTTCGAGCGCATCGCGGGTGAGGCTTCCCACCTGGCCCATTACAACAAGCGCAGCACCATCAGCTCCCGGGAGGTCCAGACCGCCATGCGCCTGCTGCTGCCCGGGGAACTAGCCAAGCACGCCGTGTTGGAAGGGACAAAGGCGGTGACCAAGTACACCAGCTCCAAGTAAAACTGTTCTCAAACTCATCAAAACCCAACGGCTCTTTTAAGAGCCACCCACAATTTCTGGAAAGCAGCCAAACCATCGTTTTTAAATTCTTCTTAGATTATGAATAGCCAAATCGGTTCAAATAGTGTTTCACTGGAACATAACATCCTGGGTGATGTCCAGTTATCGCCCGGTCGATCTTCGTGCCTTGAAAATAAGTCTCCTCATTTAGTGACTGCTCGGTGTCCCTGTGTCTTTGGTTTCTGACTTGGTCATATTCGGTCCCTGTCGCTAGATTTGGAGAGACAATAGAACTTCAAAACCTCCCTTTCAATTTGTGTTCAGGTTTCCAAAAACCTCCCTTTCTCTTTCAGGCTTCCTCAATAATCGATCAGTTTATTGAGAGCACACCAGTGGTGTGGGAAAACTCCATTTCAATACTGACACGAGCTCCAAATTGCTCACTCCACTTTTAACACTGAAGTAGTCTACAATATGGAATATTTTTAATAAGGTTTGTAGTTGGCTGTAAATTAGACATTCTGTCTGCGGCTGAGAGCGTTTTAAACAGCAGCCAGATTAAACTCGATTGGAATCCAGATTGTAAAAATCTGTGGAGACAGTTTCGGATTAAATGCCCCTTTTATAAATCCGAAACTTTTCCACAGATTCTCCCAGACATGCTGAGTTTATCCAGCATTTCTCTTCAATTCACATTTGCAGCATCCGCATTATTTTGCTTTAATTCATTTTGGGTTTGTTCTGTTAGAGAGAAAACCCGAAATCAGAAACTGACAGATAAAGGGAAACTGTAGATTACGGACAGAGAATCCAACAATCTTATACTCAGTGATTTAGTCACGTGTTTACGGTCCCAATTCAATTTTCTGTTTTATCTTTTCGCGCTCTTTTAAGCTTTGAAATAAATATTCGGTTGGAATCTGAACATTTGGCGCCCAAACTTTCCGCCCTCAGCACCGTGGAGTCTCCTGATTGGTGCTTCAAACAGACATCTGATTGGTCAGTTTGTGGCAGGCGACACAATGTTGTTCAGATAACCAATCAGCAATGTGTGCACCGCCATTCCTCCTGAAGCGAAGTGAATGTGGGGGTGCTGCCTAATATCCAGGCCGTGCTGCTGCCCAAGAAAAGCAGCGCTGGCGCCGGCAAGAAGTGAAGCGACCATTCTTTAATCTCATAACCCAAAGGCTCTTTTCAGAGCCACTCACTTTATCGGAAAAAGAGCGAATTGTTTTGTGTCACTCAGTTTCTGTTCTGCTACTTAATGTGCAAATTTTTCTGCAATAACTATCTGTGTTAATGTATGTGACTCGTTTCTTACTCGGAGCCATGAGACGAGAAACTCCATTGGAATGAAGCGTTAATTGTAACTTGGAGGCATTGGAATCAGTAACAGGAGGTCGCAGCTTTTATTTGTCGATTGAGCGGCTCTGAACCAGCGCTGGGACCGGGAAGAATCCAATAACCCAAAGGCTCTTTCAGAGCCACCCACTCCCTCCGGACAAGGGTGACCTGTGTCCATTCGCTTAATTCTGTCACTAAAGCTTCCGAATGCAGAGATACTGCCAATGATCATATTCTAAATCTCCGCATCTCAACTGAGGGAATTGGGTGTTGAAGCTCTTTTCCTGACAGACTTGGTGGCTCTTAAAAGAGCCTTTGTTGTTGTTGGTGCTGAATCCGGGCTTTAGGCGCGTTCCCCGCGGATGCGGCGGGCCAGCTGGATGTCTTTGGGCATGATGGTGACTCGCTTGGCGTGGATGGCGCACAGGTTGGTGTCCTCAAAGAGCCCCACCAGGTAAGCCTCGCTGGCCTCCTGCAGGGCCATGACGGCGGAGCTCTGGAAGCGCAGGTCTGTCTTGAAGTCCTGAGCGATCTCTCGCACCAGGCGCTGGAAGGGCAGTTTGCGGATCAGCAGCTCGGTGGATTTCTGGTAGCGGCGGATCTCCCTCAGAGCCACAGTGCCGGGTCTGTAGCGATGGGGCTTCTTCACTCCGCCCGTGGCTGGAGCGCTCTTGCGGGCCGCTTTGGTAGCCAGCTGTTTGCGAGGAGCTTTGCCTCCGGTCGATTTGCGCGCTGTCTGCTTGGTCCTGGCCATGATGTGAAACTGGGGGAAACGCACACGCTGAGAATGCTGGCGCCGCTCTCTCGCTGCCTATTTAAGACATTATAGTGACCGCCCACTTCTCCTCATTGGATGCAGCCCGATCCCGTGGACAAGTTTGAAAAGAGCGATGAGCGGCAAGGATATCAGCGCCCTGATTGGTGGACCTGCAACTGACACCCCATCAATTTCAAAAAGCCCGCCAATTTCACAGGGACCATGAACGGATATTTGAGAAAACTGAAAAACTCAATCTCAAGCTGTAAATATCAAAAACTTCTCAATGATTCCTGGTCCCATTTTTGTCTCAGATTCGACCCACTGCCTGAGCACCCGGATTAAATTCAGATTCACTCCCTGATTGTTCTATAACAGACTGGGATAAAGCTCCTATTGAGGGGCGGAATTCTGTCTCATTTTTATCTGATCAGCGATATCGGTTCTTTCAATGCAAAGAGCGATAGGTATTAAAGGGGAAATTGGCTGATTCGTTCAGCGACTGTTCTGGGGGAGATGGATGGAGGAGGCGGTGTTTACAGATCAGTTATGTAAACCAAGCTTCTGATCAAATTCTGACGCTGAACATTCATGTCCGAAAGTAGATTAATAAAATCCAGCAGGTACAATTTCACAGGGACAAGTAACGGATATTTGAGAAAATCAATCCCAAATTGGAAACATCAAAAACTTCTCGATGATTCCTGGTCCCTTTTTTGTCACATTCGATGCATAAAATTGTGCAGGTATTCATTCCCGCTCTCGTTACAATGTCAGTGTTCACTATGTGCGGTTACAGGTTTGACTTTGGAGAAAGGTTTTGTTTCAGACTGTACAGCACATCAATGTCGCCTTATAATGTGAAAAGAGAAATCACTGATAGGAAAGGAGTTCCTGTTATAACTACAAACTTTAACAAAATCGTGGTATCTCATTTATGACGCGTAAAACCAAGTCCTTCTATTCCTTTATTATACAGCCCGCCCCGACCTGACTGAGTCAGGGAGAGAGGCGGGGAGCGGACTGAGTGACAGACAGAGCAGTGAAATGTCTTTGATCATCCAGCTCCTCCTCCTGCCTGCTCCAACCCACATTTTATATTCCAAACAGAAGTGAAAAGAGGGCGCTGAACAACACGTACAAACTGTAACATCAGACAGCAGCTAGTTAGAAACGCGGATCTATTAAATCCAGACTTGTCAGTAATATTCCCGCCTCAGTTCACTCCTTTCTAGAACCAGCCCAACTATCTGCTCCCATTTCAACCCCAGCTCCGATTCCATCCCCACACAACTCCTCAACCAGACGGGTTGGGAATTTTACTAACACCCCTTCCAGCTGATATAAAGTGTTAAGTTGTGAGGCGGGATTTCTCCGCCATGTTAACTCTTTTACAGACTCTCCCCTGAATCTGTGAATAATGAAACGAACACAAACTGTGACTGTTCCCCCGGACACATCCCCGGTTAGGAAGAGGCAGCAACATCCCTGTGTTTTAGTGCAGAGTGGGGGGAGAGGCCCGGTGCAGAGCATGTCAGCGAGTGAGCGGCAATACTGGATTGACATTTCTATCTGAAATCTGCTCCCAGCACCGGGACAGCGATTCATTGGTCGGGGGATCAGCTCTTTCCTGAGAGATGTGGGTGGCTCTGAGAAGAGCCTTTGGGTTCAGAGGTTTACAATTTGCTCGCCTTCTTTCACTTCTTTGCTGGTTTCTTAGCCGTTGCTGATTTCACTTTGGGCTTGGCCTTCAATTGGGTCGGATTTATTCTGCCCGTGGTCTTTTTCACAAGTGACTTTTTCTTCGGGGCTGCTTTCTTCGCGCTCTTTTTGGGAGTTGCCGCCTTCTTGGCTGCTGGTTTCTTGGGAGATTTCTTGGTTGCTGGTTTCTTGGGAGATTTCTTGGCTGCTGGTTTCTTGGGAGATTTCTTGGCTACTGGTATCTTGGGAGATTTCTTGGCTGCTGGTTTTTTGAGAGATTTCTTGGCTGCTGGTTTCTTCACTGAAGGTTTCTTGCCTGCTCCGGCCTTTCTCACTTTCCCCCCGGTTGTCTTCTTAACGATCTTGAAGGAGCCGGAGGCGCCCGTGCCCTTGACCTGAGCCAAGCTGCCGTTGTCCACACTCCTCCTGACACTTTGCTTGATCTGGGCCCCCCGTTTATCCACATCGACCCCTTTGCTCCGCAGCGCCTTCTTTATGGCCTGTAAGGAAGCCCCCTTGCGATCGCCGCTTTCCGCCACAATCTGGAGGATCAGCTCGCCCAGCCCGGGACCTTCTTGTTTCTTCCGGGGAACCGCCTTCTGCTTCTTGACAGCCTTGACTGGGGCGGCGGCTGGAGGAGCCGTTTCGGCGGCTGCACTATCGCTCATGTCCGAGACTCTGCACAAAATCTCTCCGTCAATGTGGGTGAGAAATGAAGCCTCTGGTGGCGGCACTGAGCAACTTAAAGACAGCGAGCGGACGGGGCGGAGACAACCTGCTCTCAGCTCCAGGCTGCTGCTGCCTCTCTGTGTTTTTCTCTCGTCCCAAACTCTCCAATTCCACTCAAATTCCAGCTCCACAGTGTCCCAGGATAATTCCTTCCTGTCTCTCACACTCTCATGTTTGCTGTAGAAAAGGTTTCACGCGATTTGAAGGCTCCATTTTGCATTTAAAACCGTTTTACTGATGCACTGTTCGCGCTCTCTCACCCGATCGCTCTCATTTTCCCAACCTTTCCACAGAAATCTGGAAAGCAGCATCGAAACTGCCCTGAAATCCAACTTGGAAAAGTAGGAGGGGAACAGGGGGATTGTTGGAATGAAAAATATTTCCATTTAGTCCCAGAGGGATTGGGAGATCTCCTGGTCAGAGCGGACACACAAACACAGTTGGTTTCTCCTGTTTGGCCCGCCCCTTTCACACACTCTCTCTTCCACAATATTCACATCCACACACAAGGTCTGGAAATGACATTTCCCAGGGCCGAATTCTCCCTCTTCTCAACACTTGTTCCCAATCCGTGTCTTAATTACTGTTCAACTCTCTGAGTTTTCTGCTCCCTATTTTCTGTTTACCTAAATACCCGGCAGCAGCCAGTCATATTTTAAAATCTAAATTCATTGATGACACACCTCCCTTGAAGGTGAAAATACAATTGATCTCCTCTCTATCAGTGGAGATTTTCCTGTTTGATGTGATCCTCCTGCACTGCCGGGTAACACTGAACCCCAAACTCAACAAGCAGGGACCCCCAGTTAAAGAATAATCCCACCCCCTCTGAGAGTGGAGATTTTCACAGTGACACAGATTCTGACCATTCTGATCCAAACAGCAAATTTTAAAAATAAAGATGATCTGATAGACCTGGACTTTCTGTGTGGAGGAGGGACAGTGACCGTTTCACCCACGACACGGCAGCTGTGTTCACAGCGAGAGCCAGTGTTACACGTGTAATCACTGTGTCCAGTGTTCACAGTGAGGGCCAGTGTTACACGTGTTATCACTGTGTCCAGTGTTCACAGTGAGGGCTGTTGCTAACTTTTGCCTTAGTTTAATTGCTCTTTTTTATCACCTTTGCTCTTGAGTCGCCAGGTATCTTTCTGATACCGCCATGTGGTTCAAGTCCGAGTAATGATCAATAATCCAATACACCGCTTAGTAAGATTTAAATCAAAGCACATTTATTATACACAGTAATCACTACTCATGTATAAATTCTATGTGTGAGCTACTTCTACGACTAACAGGCCAATACTTAACTTGGAACTGGCCCACCAGGTCAGGGAAACAAATGGCCTTTCGTTCGTGTTCTGAGCCTGGGGATTCGAAGTTGGTACAGATTGGTAGCTAGGAGCGCCTATCTCGTAGCGAGCGTTGAAGTAAGACTTACTAGATATCAGCGGTGGCTGGACCGGTCACTGTCGAGGGTTGGTTCGCGTTGCTGAGTGACCCGGTCAAGCAGAGGGGCGATTTGAACTTGAGCTTGATTCTTATAGTCCCCAGGGGCTTCCCGCCTTTCGGGGCGGACCCTGTACCTGGTTCCAAGTGATTGGACTTTGTCCCAATCACTTGGTTCGATTTTCTCCAATGCTGGAGCGGTTCCCTGATCGATGGGCAGTCCTGAGGTAGTCGTTCACCTCCCATTGTGTAGGCTTCTGCTGGCGCCAAAGAGTCTGGTTTGGCTTCATGTGTCTAAATGTTGCTCATTGTTCCCGGGGATTGCTCATTAATATGCAGATGGATGGTGTTTTGTTCTGCTGATGGCTGCCGGTATCGATCTTGGAGTGAACCAGGGGAGTGAGTGAACCAGGGAGAGAGTGAACCAGGGAGAGAGTGAACCAGGGGAGTGAGTGAACCAGGAAAGTGAGTGAATCTGGGGAGAGAGTGAACCAGGAGAGTGAGTGAACCAGGGGAATGAGTGAACCAGGGAAGTGAGTGAACCAGGAGAGTGAGTGAACCAGGGGAGCGAGTGAACCAGGGGTGTGAGTAAACCAGGAGAGTGAGTGAATCAGGGGAGTGAGTGAACCAGGGGAGTGAGTGAACCAGGGGAGTGAGTGAACCAGGAGAGCGAGTGAACCAGGGGAGCGAGTGAACCAGGGGTGTGAGTAAACCAGGGGTGTGAGTAAACCAGGGGAGTGAGTGAACCAGGGGAGTGAGTGAACCAGGGGAGTGAGTGAACCAGGGGAGTGAGTGAACCACGGGAGTGAGTGAACCTGGAGAGTGAGTAAACCTGGAGAGCGAGTGAACCAGGGGAGTGAATACATTTGGAGGGGGAACATTGGTTTCACTGCTGCCTCACTGTGCCAGGGATCCTGGTTCAATTCCAGCGTTGGGTGACTGTCTGTGGAGTTTGCATATTCTGCCTGTGTCTGTGTAGATTTCCTCCGGGTGCTCTGTTTTTCTCCCACAAGCCAAAGATGTGCAGGTTAGATGGATTGGCGATGCTGAATTACCGCTTTGTATCAAAGGGTGTGTAGATTACGTAGGGATACAGATTTATGGTGGTCGGGTGGGGAGTGGTCCTAGGTGGGCTGCTCTTTCTGAGTGTCAGTGCAGACTCGATGGGCCAGATTGCCTCCTTCTGCAATGTGGTAATTCTATGGTTCTCAGGAAAATGAAGTAAATCAGTGGAAAGGTAGTTTGCAGAAAGTGTGAGTTTGAGGGGCTGAGTGACAGTGTAATAACAAACAAGCTGCAGGCAATGACTGCAAATTGAATCTCTCATTGGGACAAACACACAGCTACAAAGGTGATTGGTTGAGCCCTAGGGCGCAGGGCCACTTGCAGCCACACACACAGTCCCCCCAACACGGGCTCTATAGGAGGTTTTGCTCCACATGTGATGACTATGAAATGGGGAATGTTCCCATTGATTCTCAATGCGGAATTGCTGCGGGGATGTGCGCATGCCCGGTGTAACCCCGCCCCTGCTAGTCGTGATGTGGAGATGCCGGCGTTGGACTGGGGTGAGCACAGTAAGAAGTCTTACAACACCAGGTTAAAGACCAGCAGGTTTGTTTCGATGTCACTAGCTTTCGGAGCGCTGCTCCTTCCTCAGGTGAATGAAGAGGTATGTTCCAGAAACACATATATCGACAAATTCAAAGATGCCAGACAATGCTTGAAATGCGAGCATTAGCAGGTGATTAAATCTTTACAGATCCAGAGATGGGGTAACCCCAGGTTAAGGAGGTGTGAATTATGTCAAGCCAGGACTGTTGGTAGGATTTTGCAGGCCAGGTGGTGAGGGGTGAATGTAATACCTGGGATTCATGTCACATTACATTCATCCCCCACCATCTGGCCCGCAAAATCCTACCAACTGTCCTGGTTTGAGACAATTCACACCTCTTTAACCTGGGGTTACCCCATCTCTGGATCTGTAAAGATTTAATCACCTGCTAATGGTCACATTCCAAGCATTGTCTGTCATCTTTGAATCTGTCTCTATTTATATTTCTGGAACATACCTCTTCATTCACCTGAAGAAGGAGCAGTGCTCTGAAAGCTAGTGACATCGAAACAAACATGTTGGACTTTAACCTGGTGTTGTCAGACTTCTTACTGTACTCACCCCAGTCCAACGCCGGCATCTCCACATCATTCTGAGATTGGGGGCGCATGCGCAGCCCCTCCCCCACACACTCCATTTGGTCAGTGAGTGGAATCGCTTTGTTGAAACTGAGTGAAATGTCAATGTCAGGGCCCAGGTCAGCGAGGAAACAGCGTTCTCATTGCAGCAGCACCTCCATTTGGGAGTGTGAGCAAAGAGGCTCAGAGATCATTGCTGACTCGGGGGGGTGGGGGGGGAGGTCAGGGAGAATCAGGGGGCTGTTTGCAAGAGGCGCAGCGGAGCACAATCTTGTTCCGGGACTTGGAGTGAGCCGGGGGGAAGGGAGAGCTCTTTCTGGGCCTGGCTTATTTGTCTGATTCTGGGTTAGGATTTGGAGAGTATTTTCTTTCTTTTACTGATTAGGGGCAGCAAGGTAACATAGTGGTTAGCACGGCTGCTTCGCAGCTCTATGGTACCAGGTTCGATTTCCAGGCTTGTGTTGCTATCTGCGGAGTCTGCACGTTCTCCCCGTATCTGTGTGGGTTTCCTCCGGGTGCTCCGGTTTCCTCCCACAGTCCTAAGATGTGCAGGTTAGGTGGATTGGCCCTAATAAATTGCACTTAGTGTCCAAAAAGGTTAGGTGGGGTTCCTGGGTTAGGGTGGAGGCATGGGTTACTGGGTTAGGGTGGAGGCATGGGTTACTGGGTTAGGGTGGAGGCATGGATTACTGGGTTAGGGTGGAGGCGTGAGATGCTCTTTACAAAGATGGGCTCGATGGACTGAATGGCCTCCTTCTGCACTGTAAATTCTGTGATTATCAGTTGAAAGAATAGATTGATTTATCATTGGCCTCATTTGACCCTGATTTACAAGAGATATGCTTTCTTCCCCCTAGTTCAACAGATGAAGAGATGAGTTCCAAGAACAAGATGATGATTCCTCAGCAAAATTTATGTGCTGCCATCTCCTTCTAACTGACAGTAAGTACAATATTAATCCAACATTGCAGAGACACAGACACAACATCATCTCCACCGTCACAGAGAAAAGAAGCAGTCAGACTCACATTGACCTCAAGTCCCAGATAAATATGTCCGATCCAACAGTGATACACGAGAGGGCAGGTGGGGTAATTTTCCACAATTCACCCCCCCCCCCCCCCCTCCATATCATGGATCGTTGGACAACTTGTGTTAACAGCGTTTCATCTGTAAAGTAATCAGCACAGTATTAATGTGGCTGCAGATTCAGCAATCAATGTGGATGCAATCCATTTGCACTTTTTTACAACTTTCTTAGGTCAAAATACATAATAATAATAATCGCTTATTGTCACAAGTAGGAAACGGACGTGGATACAAATCATTTGTTATATCAATGTTGTCACTAAAAGTAATAATGGAAGATCAATATTGAACAGAAAGTTCACCATTAATTCACAGAACAGATATTGACAAGTACAGAAAACACAATAAAATCACGCACATCAGAGAGGTGGACAGGTAGAGATTAAACCCAGAATCCCATAACAGAGACAGACAGCTACAAATGCAAGCACACAGAACAGAGACAGAGTTACAGAATCAAATAGATTTTTCCCTAACACTTGACCCATAACAGAGACAGACAGCTGCAGTGGAAAACACACTCTCACACTCGCACACCAACAACTGAGCAGTAAGCAGTAAAATATGCCATATATCATATCCACTCACATTTTCTCATGCACATGATCACTCACAAGTAACTTAGCAGTAAGCATTACATATGCATTATATATCGCTGAGTGTCTGAGGGGGAAACACACACACACACACACACCAATCACTGAAGCAGTAAAATATATGTTTTTTAGAGCACAGAGTAACAGTGAGGTTTGTACACACTCACTCACACTCTGTCTCTCATACACTTTCTCTCTCTCTCTCACACATCCATGCACTGTCTCTCTCCCACACACTCACAAATCCAGAACACAGCAGTAATCAATAAAATTGCCCTTAGTGTTGGGTGGGGTTACTGGGTTATGGGGATAGGGTGAAGGTGTGGATCTTGGGTAGGGTGCTCTTTCCAAGAGCCGGTGCAGACTCGATGGGCCGAATGGCCTCCTTCTGCACTGTAAATTCTGTGAAAATATAAATTGTATATCACAGAGGTTAATACACACACACTCACTCACACTCTCTCTCTCCCACATACACACTCTCTCTCACACACACACACACCAGTCACTGAGCAGTAAGCAATTAAATATGTGACATATGTCACAGAGATACAGTGAGGGTAAAACATGCACTCACTCTCTCACTCACTTGCTCACTCAGACAGACACACAGCAGTAACTGAGCAGTAAGCAGTGAAATATTTGTTATATATCAGAGAAAAACAGTGAGGGTAAAACACACACACATTGTCTCTTTCACACACTCACAAACACTCTCTCTCTCACAGAAACCCTACAGTGCAGAAGGAGGCCATTCAACCCATTGTGTCTGCATTGACCCTCTGAATGAGCACGCCACGCTAAGACCAATCTCACACCCCCTCCTTGTCACCCCACCTAGGGACAGTTCAGCATATCCAAACCCCCGTAACCTGCATATCTTTGGACTGTGGGAGGGAACCGGAGCACCCGGAGGAAACCCAAACAGACACGGGAAGAATGTACAAACTCCGCACAGTCGCCGAGGTCGGTATCAAACCCAGGTCTCTGATGCTGTGAGGCAGCAGTGCTAACCACCGTGCCACCCTGCTGCCTATCAGCAGCACATCCACTTTTCACTCTATTGCTCTCACACACACATACACTCATTAGCCCTCACACAGACTCTCCCTCACACACACACTCACTCACTCTCTCTCACACACACACACACTCTCACACCAGGAACTAGGCCATAAGCAGTAAAATATGTGTAATACATCAGAGAAAGACAGTGAGGGTAAAACACAAACTTACACACTCTCTTTCACACACACACATGCACACTCTCACACAAACTCTCACACTGACTCACACACCAATAACTGAGCAGTAGACAGTAAAATGTGTGGTATATATCACAGACAGTCACTCACAAACTCTCACTTACACACACTATCTAACTCACACTCACTCCCTCTCACACACACACAATCACTCCCTGCCTCTCTCTCACACTATCTCACTCCCTCTCACACACTCACTCACTCACACACACTATCTCACTCACACACACTACCTAACTCACACACACTATCTAACTCACACACACACTATTAACTGAGCAGTACGCTGTATAATATTTGTTACATATCACAGAGAAACAATGAGGGCAATACACACACTCGCACGACTGTCACACACACTTACACTCTCTCTCACACACAGATGTT
Organism: Scyliorhinus torazame; assembly: GCF_047496885.1. Classification (NCBI taxonomy): domain Eukaryota; kingdom Metazoa; phylum Chordata; class Chondrichthyes; order Carcharhiniformes; family Scyliorhinidae; genus Scyliorhinus; species Scyliorhinus torazame. The sequence goes on from NC_092730.1 coordinate 36,445,038, forward strand.
TCCTCTCTCACACACACTCAGTCACTCTCACTCACACACATACCAGTCACTGAGCAGTAAGCAGTTAAATAAGTTTTATATATCACAGATACATAGTGAGGGTAAAACACACACACACACCTGTAAGAGTAAATTATGCATTATATATCACAGATACATAGTGAGGGTAAAACACACACACACCTGTAAGAGTAAAATATGTGTTATATATCACAGATACATAGTGAGGGTAAAACACACACACACCTGTAAGAGTAAAATATGTGTTATATATCACAGATACATAGTGAGCATTAAACACACACACACCTGTAAGAGTCAAATAGGCATTATATATCACAGATACATAGTGAGGGTAAAACACACACACCTGTAAGAGTAAAATATGTGTTATATATCACAGATACATAGTGAGGGTAAAACACACACACACACACCTGTAAGAGTAAAATATGTGCTATGTATCACAGATACATAGTGAGGGTAAAACACACACACACACCTGTAAGAGTAAAATATGTGTTATATAGCACAGATACATAGTGAGGGTAAAACACACACACACCTGTAAGAGTAAAATATGTGTTATATATCACAGATACATAGTGAGGGTAAAACACACACACACCTGTAAGAGTAAAATATGTGTTATATATCACAGATACATAGTGAGGGTAAAACAAACACACACACACCTGTAAGAGTAAATTATGTGTTATATATCACACATACATAGTGAGGGTAAAACACACAGAATCCTGTAAGAGTAAAATATGTGTTATATATCACAGATACATAGTAAGGGTAAAACTCACACACACCTGTAAGAGTAAAATATGTGTTATATATCACAGATACATAGTGAGGGTAAAACACACACACACCTGTAAGAGTAAAATATGTGTTATATATCACAGATACATAGTGAGGGTAAAACACACAGACACACCTGTAAGAGTAAATTATGTGTTATATATCAAAGACATATAGTGAGGGTAAAACACACACACACACCTGTAAGAGTGAAATATGTGTTATATATCACAGATACACAGTGAGGGTAAAACACACACAGACTCCTGTAAGTGTAAAATATGTGTTATATATCACAGATACATAGTGAGGGTAAAACACACACACACCTGTCAGAGTAAAATGTGTTATATATCACAGATACATAGTGAGGGTAAAACACACAGACACACCTGTAAGAGTAAATTATGTGTTATATATCACAGATACACAGTGAGGGTAAAACACACACACACCTGTAAGAGTAAAGTATGTGTTATATAATCACAGATACATAGTGAGGGTAAAACATACACACACACCTGTAAGAGTAAAATATGTGTTATATATCACAGATACATAGTGAGGGTAAAACACACACACACACCTGTAAGAGTAAAATTTGTGTTATATATCACAGATACATAGTGAGGGTAAAACACACACACACACCTGTAAGAGTAAAATATGTGTTATATATCACAGATACATAGTGAGGGTAAAACACACACACACACCTGTAAGAGTAAAATATGTGTTATATATCACAGATACACAGTGAGGGTAAAACTCACACACACCTGTAAGAGTAAAATATGTGTTATATATCACAGATACATAGTGAGGGTAAAACACACACACACACCTGTAAGAGTAAAATATGTGTTATATATCACAGATACATAGTGAGGGAAAAACACACACACCTGTAAGAGTAAAATATGTGTTATATATCACAGATACATAGCGAGGGTAAAACTCACACACACACCTGTAAGAGTAAAATATGTGTTATATATCACAGATAAATAGTGAGGGTAAAACACACACACAGCTTTAAGAGTAAAATATGTGTTATATAATCACAGATACATAGTGAGAAAAAAACACACACACACCTGTAAGAGTAAAATATGTGTTATATATCACAGATACATAGTGAGGGTAAAACACACACACACACCTGTAAGAGTAAATTATGTGTTATATATCACAGATACACAGTGAGGGTAAAACACACACACACCTGTAAGAGTAAAATATGTGTTATATATCACAGATACATAGTGAGGTTAAAACACACACACCTGTAAGAGTAAAATATGTGTTATATATCGCAGATACAGAGTGAGGGTAAAACACACTCACACCTGTAAGAGTAAAATATGTGTTATATATCACAGATACATAGTGAGGGTAAAACTCACACACACCTGTAAGAATAAAATATGTGTTATATATCACAGATACATTGTGAGGGTAAAACTCACACAAACACTCCCAAACACACTGTCTCATTCACACACACACACCCAAACACACTGTCTCACTCACACACACTCCCAAACACACTGTCTCACTCACACACACACTCCCAAACACACTGTCTCACTCGCACACACACTCCCAAACACATTGTCTCACTCACACACACACTCCCAAACACACTGTCTCACTCACACACACACTCCCAAACACACTGTCTCACTCACACACACTCCCAAACACACTGTCTCACTCACACACACACTCCCAAAAACACTGTCTCACTCACACACACACTCCCAAACACACTGTCTCACTCACACACACACTCCCAAAACACACTGTCTCACTCACACACACGCCCAAACACACTGTCTCACTCACACACACACTCCCAAACACACTGTCTCATTCACACACTCACTCCCAAACACACTGTCTCATTCACAAACACACTCCCAAACACACTATCTCACTCACACACACACTCCCAAACAAACTGTCTCACTCACACACACACTCCCAAACACACTGTCTCACTCACACACACACTCCCAAACACACTGTCTCACTCACAAACACACTCCCAAACACACTGTCTCACTCACAAACACACTGTCTCACTCACACACACACTGCCAAACACACTGTCTCACTCACACACACACTCCCAAACACACTGTCTCACTCACAAACACACTCCCAAACACACGGTATCACTCCCAAACACACGGTATCACTCACACACACACTCCCAAACACACTGTCTCACTCACACACACACTCCCAAACACACTGTCTCACTCACACACACACTCCCAAACATACTGTCTCACTCACACACACACATTCCCAAACTATCTCACTCACACACACTCCCAAACACACTGTCTCACACACACACATTCCCAAACACACTGTCTCACTCACACACACACTCCCAAACACACTGTCTCACTCACACACACACTCCCAAACACACTGTCTCACTCACACACACACTCCCAAACACACTGTCTCACTCACACACACACTCCCAAACACACTGTCTCACTCACACACACACTGCCAAACACACTGTCTCACTCACAAACACACTCCCAAACACACTGTCTCACTCACACACACACTCCCAAACACACTGTCTCACTCACAAACACACTCCCAAACACACTGTCTCACTCACAAACACACTGTCTCACTCACACACACACTCCCAAACACACTGTCTCACTCACACACAATCTCGCAAAGACACTGTCTCACTCACAAACCCACTCCCAAACACACTGTCTCACTCACAAACACACTCCCAAACACAGTGTCTCACTTATACACACTCCCAAACACACTGTCTCACTCCCAAACACACTGCCAAACACACTGTCTCACTCCCAAACACTGTCTCACTCACACACACACTCCCAAACACACTGTCTCGCTAACTAACACACTCCCAAACACACTGCTTCACTCACACACACACTCCCAAACACACTGTCTCACTCACACACACACTCCCAAACACACTGTCTCACTCCCAAACACACTGTCTCACTCACACACACTCTCCCAAAGACATTATCTCACTCACAAACACACTCCCAAACACACTATCTCACTCACACACACACTCCCAAACAAACTGTCTCACTCACACACACACTCCCAAACACACTGTCTCACTCACAAACACACTGTCTCACTCACACACACACTGCCAAACACACTGTCTCACTCACACACACACTCCCAAACACACGGTATCACTCCCAAACACACTGTCTCACTCACACACACACTCCCAAACACACGGTATCACTCACACACACACTCCCAAACACACTGTCTCACTCACACACACACTCCCAAACACACTGTCTCACTCACACACACACTCCCAAACATACTGTCTCACTCACACACACACATTCCCAAACACTATCTCACTCACACACACACTCCCAAACACACTGTCTCACACACACACATTCCCAAACACACTGTCTCACTCACACACACACTCCCAAACACACTGTCTCACTCACACACACACTCCCAAACACACTGTCTCACTCACACACACACTCCCAAACACACTGTCTCACTCACACACACACTGCCAAACACACTGTCTCACTCACAAACACACTCCCAAACACACTGTCTCACTCACACACACACTCCCAAACACACTGTCTCACTCACAAACACACTCCCAAACACACTGTCTCACTCACAAACACACTGTCTCACTCACACACACACTCCCAAACACACTGTCTCACTCACACACAATCTCCCAAAGACACTGTCTTACTCACAAACCCACTCCCAAACACACTGTCTCACTCACAAACACACTCCCAAACACAGTGTCTCACTTATACACACTCCCAAACACACTGTCTCACTCCCAAACACACTGCCAAACACACTGTCTCACTCCCAAACACTGTCTCACTCACACACACACTCCCAAACACACTGTCTCGCTAACTAACACACTCCCAAACACACTGTCTCACTCACACACACACTCCCAAACACACTGTCTCACTCACACACACACTCCCAAACACACTGTCTCACTCCCAAACACACTGTCTCACTCACACACACTCTCCCAAAGACATTATCTCACTCACAAACACACTCCCAAACACACTATCTCACTCACACACACACTCCCAAACAAACTGTCTCACTCACACACACACTCCCAAACACACTGTCTCACTCACAAACACACTGTCTCACTCACACACACACTGCCAAACACACTGTCTCACTCACACACACACTCCCAAACACACTGTCTCACTCACAAACACACTCCCAAACACACGGTATCACTCCCAAACACACTGTCTCACTCACACACACACTCCCAAACACACTGTCTCACTCACACACACACTCCCAAACACACTGTCTCACTCACACACACACTCCCAAACATACTGTCTCACTCACACACACACACTCCCAAACACTATCTCACTCACACACACACTCCCAAACACACTGTCTCACACACACACACATTCCCAAACACACTGTCTCACTCACACACACACTCCCAAACACACTGTCTCACTCACACACACACTCCCAAACACACTGTCTCACTCACACACACACTCCCAAACACACTGTCTCACTCACACACACACTCCCAAAGACACTGTCTCACTCACAAACACACTGTCTCACTCACACACACTCTCCCAAAGACACTGTCTCACTCACAAACCCACTCCCAAACACACTGTCTCACTCACAAACACACTCCCAAACACACTGTCTCACTTATACACACTCCCAAACACACTGTCTCACTCCCAAACACACTGCCAAACACACTGTCTCACTCCCAAACACTGTCTCACTCACACACACACTCCCAAACACACTGTCTCACTAACTAACACACTCCCAAACACACTGTCTCACTCACACACACACTCCCAAACACACTGTCTCACTCACACACACACTCCGAAACACACTGTCTCACTCACACACACACTCCCAAACACACTGTCTCACTCACAAACACACTGTCTCACTCACACACACACTCCCAAACACACTGTCTCACTCACACACACTCTCCCAAAGACATTATCTCACTCACAAACACACTCCCAAACACACTATCTCACTCACACACACACTCCCAAACAAACTGTCTCACTCACACACACACTCCCAAACACACTGTCTCACTCACACACACACTCCCAAACACACTGTCTCACTCCCAAACACACTCCCAAACACACTGTCTCACTCCCAAACACTGTCTCACACACACACACTCCCAAACACACTGTCTCACTCACACACTCCAAAACACACTGTCTCACTCACAAACACACTCCCAAACACACTGTCTCACTCACACACTCACTCCCAAACACACAGTCTCACTCACACACACACTCCCAAACACACTGTCTCACTCACACACACACTCCCAAACACACTGTCTCACTCCCAAACTCACTCCCAAACACACTGTCTCACTCCCAAACACACTCCCAAACACACTGTCTCACTCACACACACACTCCCAAACACACTGACTCACGCACACACTCCCAAACACACTGACTCACTCACACACACACTCCCAAACACACTGTCTCACTCGCACACACACTCCCAAACACACTGTCTCACTCGCACACACACTGCCAAACACACTGTCTCACTCACACACACACTCCCAAACACACTGTCTCACTCCCAAACACACTCCCAAACACACTGTCACACTCACACACACACTCCCAAACATACTGACTCACTCACGCACACACTCCCAAACACACTGTCTCACTCGCACACACACTCCTAAAAACACTGTCTCACTCACATACACACTCCCAAACACACTGTCTCACTCACACACACTCTCCCAAAGACAGTGTCTCACTCCCAAACACACTCCCAAACACACTGTCTCACTCACACACACACTCCCAAACACACTGTCTCACTTACACACACACTCCCAAACACACTGTCTCACTCACACACACACTGCCAAACACACTGTCTCACTCACAAACACACTCCCAAACACACTGTCTCACTCACACACACACTCCCAAACACACTGTCTCACTCACAAACACACTCCCAAACACACTGTCTCACTCACAAACACACTGTCTCACTCACACACACACTCCCAAACACACTGTCTCACTCACACACAATCTCCCAAAGACACTGTCTCACTCACAAACCCACTCCCAAACACACTGTCTCACTCACAAACACACTCCCAAACACAGTGTCTCACTTATACACACTCCCAAACACACTGTCTCACTCCCAAACACACTGCCAAACACACTGTCTCACTCCCAAACACTGTCTCACTCACACACACACTCCCAAACACACTGTCTCACTAACTAACACACTCCCAAACACACTGTCTCACTCACACACACACTCCCAAACACAGTCTCACTCACACACACACTCCCAAACACACTGTCTCACTCACACACACACTCCCAAACACACTGTCTCACTCCCAAACACACTGTCTCACTCACACACACTCTCCCAAAGACATTATCTCACTCACAAACACACTCCCAAACACACTATCTCACTCACACACACACTCCCAAACAAACTGTCTCACTCACACACACACTCCCAAACACACTGTCTCACTCACACACACACTCCCAAACACACTGTCTCACTCACAAACACACTCCCAAACACACTGTCTCACTCACAAACACACTGTCTCACTCACACACACACTGCCAAACACACTGTCTCACTCACACACACACTCCCAAACACACTGTCTCACTCACAAACACACTCCCAAACACACGGTATCACTCCCAAACACACTGTCTCACTCACACACACACTCCCAAACACACTGTCTCACTCACACACACACTCCCAAACATACTGTCTCACTCACACACACACACTCCCAAACACTATCTCACTCACACACACACTCCCAAACACACTGTCTCACACACACACACATTCCCAAACACACTGTCTCACTCACACACACACTCCCAAACACACTGTCTCACTCACACACACACTCCCAAACACACTGTCTCACTCACACACACACTCCCAAACACACTGTCTCACTCACACACACACTCCCAAACACACTGTCTCACTCAAACACACACTGCCAAACACACTGTCTCACTCACACACACACTCCCAAACACACGGTATCACTCCCAAACACACTGTCTCACTCACACACACACTCCCAAACACACGGTATCACTCACACACACACTCCCAAACACACTGTCTCACTCACACACACACTCCCAAACACACTGTCTCACTCACACACACACTCCCAAACATACTGTCTCACTCACACACACACATTCCCAAACACTATCTCACTCACACACACACTCCCAAACACACTGTCTCACACACACACATTCCCAAACACACTGTCTCACTCACACACACACTCCCAAACACACTGTCTCACTCACACACACACTCCCAAACACACTGTCTCACTCACACACACACTCCCAAACACACTGTCTCACTCACACACACACTCCCAAACACACTGTCTCACTCACACACACACTGCCAAACACACTGTCTCACTCACAAACACACTCCCAAACACACTGCCTCACTCACACACACACTCCCAAACACACTGTCTCACTCACAAACACACTCCCAAACACACTGTCTCACTCACAAACACACTGTCTCACTCACACACACACTCCCAAACACACTGTCTCACTCACACACAATCTCCCAAAGACACTGTCTCACTCACAAACCCACTCCCAAACACACTGTCTCACTCACAAACACACTCCCAAACACAGTGTCTCACTTATACACACTCCCAAACACACTGTCTCACTCCCAAACACACTGCCAAACACACTGTCTCACTCCCAAACACTGTCTCACTCACACACACACTCCCAAACACACTGTCTCGCTAACTAACACACTCCCAAACACACTGTCTCACTCACACACACACTCCCAAACACACTGTCTCACTCACACACACACTCCCAAACACACTGTCTCACTCCCGAACACACTGTCTCACTCACACACACTCTCCCAAAGACATTATCTCACTCACAAACACACTCCCAAACACACTATCTCACTCACACACACACTCCCAAACAAACTGTCTCACTCACACACACACTCCCAAACACACTGTCTCACTCACAAACACACTGTCTCACTCACACACACACTGCCAAACACACTGTCTCACTCACACACACACTCCCAAACACACTGTCTCACTCACAAACACACTCCCAAACACACGGTATCACTCCCAAACACACTGTCTCACTCACACACACACTCCCAAACACACTGTCTCACTCACACACACACTCCCAAACACACTGTCTCACTCACACACACACTCCCAAACATACTGTCTCACTCACACACACACACTCCCAAACACTATCTCACTCACACACACACTCCCAAACACACTGTCTCACACACACACACATTCCCAAACACACTGTCTCACTCACACACACACTCCCAAACACACTGTCTCACTCACACACACACTCCCAAACACACTGTCTCACTCACACACACACTCCCAAACACACTGTCTCACTCACACACACACTCCCAAAGACACTGTCTCACTCACAAACACACTGTCTCACTCACACACACTCTCCCAAAGACACTGTCTCACTCACAAACCCACTCCCAAACACACTGTCTCACTCACAAACACACTCCCAAACACACTGTCTCACTTATACACACTCCCAAACACACTGTCTCACTCCCAAACACACTGCCAAACACACTGTCTCACTCCCAAACACTGTCTCACTCACACACACACTCCCAAACACACTGTCTCACTCACACACACACTCCCAAACACACTGTCTCACTCACACACACACTCCGAAACACACTGTCTCACTCACACACACACTCCCAAACACACTGTCTCACTCACAAACACACTGTCTCACTCACACACACACTCCCAAACACACTGTCTCACTCACACACACTCTCCCAAAGACATTATCTCACTCACAAACACACTCCCAAACACACTATCTCACTCACACACACACTCCCAAACAAACTGTCTCACTCACACACACACTCCCAAACACACTGTCTCACTCACACACACACTCCCAAACACACTGTCTCACTCCCAAACACACTCCCAAACACACTGTCTCACTCCCAAACACTGTCTCACTCACACACACACACTCCCAAACACACTGTCTCACTCACACACTCCAAAACACACTGTCTCACTCACAAACACACTCCCAAACACACTGTCTCACTCACACACTCACTCCCAAACACACAGTCTCACTCACACACACACTCCCAAACACACTGTCTCACTCACACACACACTCCCAAACACACTGTCTCACTCCCAAACTCACTCCCAAACACACTGTCTCACTCCCAAACACACTCCCAAACACACTGTCTCACTCACACACACACTCCCAAACACACTGACTCACGCACACACTCCCAAACACACTGACTCACTCACACACACACTCCCAAACACACTGTCTCACTCGCACACACACTCCCAAACACACTGTCTCACTCGCACACACACTGCCAAACACACTGTCTCACTCACACACACACTCCCAAACACACTGTCTCACTCCCAAACACACTCCCAAACACACTGTCACACTCACACACACACTCCCAAACATACTGACTCACTCACGCACACACTCCCAAACACACTGTCTCACTCGCACACACACTCCTAAAAACACTGTCTCACTCACATACACACTCCCAAACACACTGTCTCACTCACACACACTCTCCCAAAGACAGTGTCTCACTCCCAAACACACTCCCAAACACACTGTCTCACTCACACACACACTACCAAACACACTGTCTCACTCACACACACACTCCCAAACACACTGTCTCACTCACACACACACTCCCAAACACACTGTCTCACTTACACACACACTCCCAAACACACTGTCTCACTCACACACACACTGCCAAACACACTGTCTCACTCACAAACACACTCCCAAACACACTGTCTCACTCACACACACACTCCCAAACACACTGTCTCACTCACAAACACACTCCCAAACACACTGTCTCACTCACAAACACACTGTCTCACTCACACACACACTCCCAAACACACTGTCTCACTCACACACAATCTCCCAAAGACACTGTCTCACTCACAAACCCACTCCCAAACACACTGTCTCACTCACAAACACACTCCCAAACACAGTGTCTCACTTATACACACTCCCAAACACACTGTCTCACTCCCAAACACACTGCCAAACACACTGTCTCACTCCCAAACACTGTCTCACTCACACACACACTCCCAAACACACTGTCTCACTAACTAACACACTCCCAAAGACACTGTCTCACTCACACACACACTCCCAAACACAGTCTCACTCACACACACACTCCCAAACACACTGTCTCACTCACACACACACTCCCAAACACACTGTCTCACTCCCAAACACACTGTCTCACTCACACACACTCTCCCAAAGACATTATCTCACTCACAAACACACTCCCAAACACACTATCTCACTCACACACACACTCCCAAACAAACTGTCTCACTCACACACACACTCCCAAACACACTGTCTCACTCACACACACACTCCCAAACACACTGTCTCACTCACAAACACACTCCCAAACACACTGTCTCACTCACAAACACACTGTCTCACTCACACACACACTGCCAAACACACTGTCTCACTCACACACACACTCCCAAACACACTGTCTCACTCACAAACACACTCCCAAACACACGGTATCACTCCCAAACACACTGTCTCACTCACACACACACTCCCAAACACACTGTCTCACTCACACACACACTCCCAAACATACTGTCTCACTCACACACACACACTCCCAAACACTATCTCACTCACACACACACTCCCAAACACACTGTCTCACACACACACACATTCCCAAACACACTGTCTCACTCACACACACACTCCCAAACACACTGTCTCACTCACACACACACTCCCAAACACACTGTCTCACTCACACACACACTCCCAAACACACTGTCTCACTCACACACACACTCCCAAACACACTGTCTCACTCAAACACACACTGCCAAACACACTGTCTCACTCACAAACACACTCCCAAACACACTGTCTCACTCACACACACACTCCCAAACACACTGTCTCACTCACAAACACACTGTCTCACTCACACACACTCTCCCAAAGACACTGTCTCACTCACAAACCCACTCCCAAACACACTGTCTCACTCACAAACACACTCCCAAACACACTGTCTCACTTATACACACTCCCAAACACACTGTCTCACTCCCAAACACACTGCCAAACACACTGTCTCACTCCCAAACACTGTCTCACTCACACACACACTCCCAAACACACTGTCTCACTAACTAACACACTCCCAAACACACTGTCTCACTCACATACACACTCCCAAACACACTGTCTCACTCACACACACACTCCGAAACACACTGTCTCACTCACACACACACTCCCAAACACACTGTCTCACTCCCAAACACACTGTCTCACTCACACACACACTCCCAAACACACTGTCTCACTCACACACACTCTCCCAAAGACATTATCTCACTCACAAACACACTCCCAAACACACTATCTCACTCACACACACACTCCCAAACAAACTGTCTCACTCACACACACACTCCCAAACACACTGTCTCACTCACACACACACTCCCAAACACACTGTCTCACTCCCAAACACACTCCCAAACACACTGTCTCACTCCCAAACACTGTCTCACTCACACACACACACTCCCAAACACACTGTCTCACTCACACACTCCAAAACACACTGTCTCACTCACAAACACACTCCCAAACACACTCTCTCACTCACACACTCACTCCCAAACACACAGTCTCACTCACACACACACTCCCAAACACACTGTCTCACTCACACACACACTCCCAAACACACTGTCTCACTCCCAAACTCACTCCCAAACACACTGTCTCACTCCCAAACACACTCCCAAACACACTGTCTCACTCACACACACACACTCCCAAACACACTGACTCACGCACACACTCCCAAACACACTGACTCCCTCACACACACACTCCCAAACACACTGTCTCACTCGCACACACACTGCCAAACACACTGTCTCACTCACATACACACTCCCAAACACACTGTCTCACTCACACACACTCTCCCAAAGACACTGTCTCACTCCCAAACACACTCCCAAACACACTGTCTCACTCACACACACACTACCAAACACACTGTCTCACTCACACACACACTCCCAAACACACTGTCTCACTCACACACACACTCCCAAACACACTGTCTCACTTACACACACTCCCAAACACACTATCTCACTCCCAAACACACTCCCAAACACACTGTCTCACTCCCAAACACTGTCTCACTCACACACACTCCCAAACACACTGTCTCACTCACAAACACACTCCCAAACACACTGTCTCACTCACACACACACTCCCAAACACACTGTCTCACTCACACACTCACTCCCAAACACACAGTCTCACTCACACACACACTCCCAAACACACTGTCTCACTCCCAAACACACTCCCAAACACACTGTCTCACTCACAAACACATTCCCAAACACACTGTCTCACTCACACACACACTCCCAAACACACTGTCTCACTCCCAAACACACTGTCTCACTCACACACACACTGCCAAACACACTGTCTCACTCACACACACTATCCCAAACACACTGTCTCACTCACACACACACTCCCAAACACACTGACTCACTCACGCACACACTCCCAAACACACTGTCTCACTCGCACACACTCCCAAACACACTGTCTCACTCACACACACACTCCCAAACACAGTCTCACTCCCAAACACACTCCCAAACACACTGTCTCACTCCCAAACACTGTCTCACTCACACACACACACTCCCAAACACACTGTCTCACTCACACACTCCAAAACACACTGTCTCACACACACACACATTCCCAAACACACTGTCTCACTCACACACACACTCCCAAACACACTGTCTCACTCACACACACACTCCCAAACACACTGTCTCACTCACACACACACTCCCAAACACACTGTCTCACTCACACACACACTCCCAAAGACACTGTCTCACTCACAAACACACTGTCTCACTCACACACACTCTCCCAAAGACACTGTCTCACTCACAAACCCACTCCCAAACACACTGTCTCACTCACAAACACACTCCCAAACACACTGTCTCACTTATACACACTCCCAAACACACTGTCTCACTCCCAAACACACTGCCAAACACACTGTCTCACTCCCAAACACTGTCTCACTCACACACACACTCCCAAACACACTGTCTCACTCACACACACACTCCCAAACACACTGTCTCACTCACACACACACTCCGAAACACACTGTCTCACTCACACACACACTCCCAAACACACTGTCTCACTCACAAACACACTGTCTCACTCACACACACACTCCCAAACACACTGTCTCACTCACACACACTCTCCCAAAGACATTATCTCACTCACAAACACACTCCCAAACACACTATCTCACTCACACACACACTCCCAAACAAACTGTCTCACTCACACACACACTCCCAAACACACTGTCTCACTCACACACACACTCCCAAACACACTGTCTCACTCCCAAACACACTCCCAAACACACTGTCTCACTCCCAAACACTGTCTCACTCACACACACACACTCCCAAACACACTGTCTCACTCACACACTCCAAAACACACTGTCTCACTCACAAACACACTCCCAAACACACTGTCTCACTCACACACTCACTCCCAAACACACAGTCTCACTCACACACACACTCCCAAACACACTGTCTCACTCACACACACACTCCCAAACACACTGTCTCACTCCCAAACTCACTCCCAAACACACTGTCTCACTCCCAAACACACTCCCAAACACACTGTCTCACTCACACACACACTCCCAAACACACTGACTCACGCACACACTCCCAAACACACTGACTCACTCACACACACACTCCCAAACACACTGTCTCACTCGCACACACACTCCCAAACACACTGTCTCACTCGCACACACACTGCCAAACACACTGTCTCACTCACACACACACTCCCAAACACACTGTCTCACTCCCAAACACACTCCCAAACACACTGTCACACTCACACACACACTCCCAAACATACTGACTCACTCACGCACACACTCCCAAACACACTGTCTCACTCGCACACACACTCCTAAAAACACTGTCTCACTCACATACACACTCCCAAACACACTGTCTCACTCACACACACTCTCCCAAAGACAGTGTCTCACTCCCAAACACACTCCCAAACACACTGTCTCACTCACACACACACTACCAAACACACTGTCTCACTCACACACACACTCCCAAACACACTGTCTCACTCACACACACACTCCCAAACACACTGTCTCACTTACACACACACTCCCAAACACACTGTCTCACTCACACACACACTGCCAAACACACTGTCTCACTCACAAACACACTCCCAAACACACTGTCTCACTCACACACACACTCCCAAACACACTGTCTCACTCACAAACACACTCCCAAACACACTGTCTCACTCACAAACACACTGTCTCACTCACACACACACTCCCAAACACACTGTCTCACTCACACACAATCTCCCAAAGACACTGTCTCACTCACAAACCCACTCCCAAACACACTGTCTCACTCACAAACACACTCCCAAACACAGTGTCTCACTTATACACACTCCCAAACACACTGTCTCACTCCCAAACACACTGCCAAACACACTGTCTCACTCCCAAACACTGTCTCACTCACACACACACTCCCAAACACACTGTCTCACTAACTAACACACTCCCAAAGACACTGTCTCACTCACACACACACTCCCAAACACAGTCTCACTCACACACACACTCCCAAACACACTGTCTCACTCACACACACACTCCCAAACACACTGTCTCACTCCCAAACACACTGTCTCACTCACACACACTCTCCCAAAGACATTATCTCACTCACAAACACACTCCCAAACACACTATCTCACTCACACACACACTCCCAAACAAACTGTCTCACTCACACACACACTCCCAAACACACTGTCTCACTCACACACACACTCCCAAACACACTGTCTCACTCACAAACACACTCCCAAACACACTGTCTCACTCACAAACACACTGTCTCACTCACACACACACTGCCAAACACACTGTCTCACTCACACACACACTCCCAAACACACTGTCTCACTCACAAACACACTCCCAAACACACGGTATCACTCCCAAACACACTGTCTCACTCACACACACACTCCCAAACACACTGTCTCACTCACACACACACTCCCAAACATACTGTCTCACTCACACACACACACTCCCAAACACTATCTCACTCACACACACACTCCCAAACACACTGTCTCACACACACACACATTCCCAAACACACTGTCTCACTCACACACACACTCCCAAACACACTGTCTCACTCACACACACACTCCCAAACACACTGTCTCACTCACACACACACTCCCAAACACACTGTCTCACTCACACACACACTCCCAAACACACTGTCTCACTCAAACACACACTGCCAAACACACTGTCTCACTCACAAACACACTCCCAAACACACTGTCTCACTCACACACACACTCCCAAACACACTGTCTCACTCACAAACACACTGTCTCACTCACACACACTCTCCCAAAGACACTGTCTCACTCACAAACCCACTCCCAAACACACTGTCTCACTCACAAACACACTCCCAAACACACTGTCTCACTTATACACACTCCCAAACACACTGTCTCACTCCCAAACACACTGCCAAACACACTGTCTCACTCCCAAACACTGTCTCACTCACACACACACTCCCAAACACACTGTCTCACTAACTAACACACTCCCAAACACACTGTCTCACTCACATACACACTCCCAAACACACTGTCTCACTCACACACACACTCCGAAACACACTGTCTCACTCACACACACACTCCCAAACACACTGTCTCACTCCCAAACACACTGTCTCACTCACACACACACTCCCAAACACACTGTCTCACTCACACACACTCTCCCAAAGACATTATCTCACTCACAAACACACTCCCAAACACACTATCTCACTCACACACACACTCCCAAACAAACTGTCTCACTCACACACACACTCCCAAACACACTGTCTCACTCACACACACACTCCCAAACACACTGTCTCACTCCCAAACACACTCCCAAACACACTGTCTCACTCCCAAACACTGTCTCACTCACACACACACACTCCCAAACACACTGTCTCACTCACACACTCCAAAACACACTGTCTCACTCACAAACACACTCCCAAACACACTCTCTCACTCACACACTCACTCCCAAACACACAGTCTCACTCACACACACACTCCCAAACACACTGTCTCACTCACACACACACTCCCAAACACACTGTCTCACTCCCAAACTCACTCCCAAACACACTGTCTCACTCCCAAACACACTCCCAAACACACTGTCTCACTCACACACACACACTCCCAAACACACTGACTCACGCACACACTCCCAAACACACTGACTCCCTCACACACACACTCCCAAACACACTGTCTCACTCGCACACACACTGCCAAACACACTGTCTCACTCACATACACACTCCCAAACACACTGTCTCACTCACACACACTCTCCCAAAGACACTGTCTCACTCCCAAACACACTCCCAAACACACTGTCTCACTCACACACACACTACCAAACACACTGTCTCACTCACACACACACTCCCAAACACACTGTCTCACTCACACACACACTCCCAAACACACTGTCTCACTTACACACACTCCCAAACACACTATCTCACTCCCAAACACACTCCCAAACACACTGTCTCACTCCCAAACACTGTCTCACTCACACACACTCCCAAACACACTGTCTCACTCACAAACACACTCCCAAACACACTGTCTCACTCACACACACACTCCCAAACACACTGTCTCACTCACACACTCACTCCCAAACACACAGTCTCACTCACACACACACTCCCAAACACACTGTCTCACTCCCAAACACACTCCCAAACACACTGTCTCACTCACAAACACATTCCCAAACACACTGTCTCACTCACACACACACTCCCAAACACACTGTCTCACTCCCAAACACACTGTCTCACTCACACACACACTGCCAAACACACTGTCTCACTCACACACACTATCCCAAACACACTGTCTCACTCACACACACACTCCCAAACACACTGACTCACTCACGCACACACTCCCAAACACACTGTCTCACTCGCACACACTCCCAAACACACTGTCTCACTCACACACACACTCCCAAACACAGTCTCACTCCCAAACACACTCCCAAACACACTGTCTCACTCCCAAACACTGTCTCACTCACACACACACACTCCCAAACACACTGTCTCACTCACACACTCCAAAACACACTGTCTCACTCACGCACACACTCCCAAACACACTGTCTCACTCCCAAACACACTCCCAAACACACTGTCTCACTCACACACTCACTCCCAAACACACAGTCTCACTCACACACACACTCCCAAACACACTGTCTCACTCACACACACACTCCCAAACACACTGTCTCACTCCCAAACACACTCCCAAACACACTGTCTCACTCCCAAACACACTCCCAAACACACTGTCTCACTCACACACACACTCCCAAACACACTGACTCACGCACACACTCCCAAACACACTGTCTCACTCGCACACACACTCCCAAACACACTGTCTCACTTGCACACACACTCCCAAACGCACTGTCTCACTCACATACACACTCCCAAACTCACTGTCTCACTCACACACACTCTCCCAAAGACACTGTCTCACTCCCAAACACACTCCCAAACACACTGTCTCACTCACACACACACTCCCAAACACACTGTCTCACTCACACACAAACTCCCAAACTCACTGTCTCACTCACACACTCACTCCCAAACACACTGTCTCACTCACAAACACACTGTCTCACTCACACACACACTCCCAAACACACTGTCTCACTTACACACACTCCCAAACACACTATCTCACTCCCAAACACACTCCCAAACACACTGTCTCACTCCCAAACACTGTCTCACTCACACACACTCCCAAACACACTGTCTCACTCACAAACACACTCCCAAACACACTGTCTCACTCACACACACACTCCCAAACACACTGTCTCACTCACACACTCACTCCGAAACACACAGTCTCACTCACACACACACTCCCAAACACACTGTCTCACTCCCAAACACACTCCCAAACACACTGTCTCACTCACAAACACATTCCAAAACACACTGTCTCACTCACACACACACTCCCAAACACACTGTCTCACTCCCAAACACACTGTCTCACTCACACACACACTCCCAAACAAACTGTCTCACTCACACACACACTCCCATACACACTGTCTCACTCACACACACACTCCCAAACACACTGTCTCACTCACAAACACACTCCCAAACACACTGTCTCACTCACAAACACACTGTCTCACTCACACACACACTCCCATACACACTGTCTCACTCACACACACACTCCCAAACACACTGTCTCACTCACAAACACACTCCCAAACACACTGTCTCACTCACAAACACACTGTCTCACTCACACACACACTGCCAAACACACTGTCTCACTCACACACACACTCCCAAACACACTGTCTCACTCACAAACACACTCCCAAACACACGGTATCACTCCCAAACACACTGTCTCACTCACACACACACTCCCAAACACACTGTCTCACTCACACACACACTCCCAAACACACTGTCTCACTCACACACACACTCCCAAACATACTGTCTCACTCACACACACACACTCCCAAACACTATCTCACTCACACACACACTCCCAAACACACTGTCTCACACACACACACATTCCCAAACACACTGTCTCACTCACACACACACTCCAAAACACACTGTCTCACTCACACACACACTCCCAAACACACTGTCTCACTCACACACACACTCCCAAACACACTGTCTCACTCACACACACACACACTCCCAAACACACTGTCTCACTCAAACACACACTGCCAAACACACTGTCTCACTCACAAACACACTCCCAAACACACTGTCTCACTCACACACACACTCCCAAACACACTGTCTCACTCACAAACACACTGTCTCACTCACACACACTCTCCCAAAGACACTGTCTCACTCACAAACCCACTCCCAAACACACTGTCTCACTCACAAACACACTCCCAAACACACTGTCTCACTCGCACACACTCCCAAACACACTGTCTCACTCACACACACACTCCCAAACACAGTCTCACTCCCAAACACACTCCCAAACACACTGTCTCACTCCCAAACACTGTCTCACTCACACACACACACACTCCCAAACACACTGTCTCACTCACACACTCCAAAACACACTGTCTCACTCACGCACACACTCCCAAACACACTGTCTCACTCCCAAACACACTCCCAAACACACTGTCTCACTCACACACTCACTCCCAAACACACAGTCTCACTCACACACACACTCCCAAACACACTGTCTCACTCACACACACACTCCCAAACACACTGTCTCACTCCCAAACACACTCCCAAACACACTGTCTCACTCCCAAACACACTCCCAAACACACTGTCTCACTCACACACACACTCCCAAACACACTGACTCACGCACACACTCCCAAACACACTGTCTCACTCGCACACACACTCCCAAACACACTGACTCACTCACACACACACTCCCAAACACACTGTCTCACTCGCACACACACTCCCAAACACACTGTCTCACTCGCACACACACTGCCAAACACACTGTCTCACTCCCAAACACACTCCCAAACACACTGTCTCATCACACACACACTCCCAAACATACTGACTCACTCACGCACACACTCCCAAACACACTGTCTCACTTGCACACACACTCCCAAACACACTGTCTCACTCACATACACACTCCCAAACTCACTGTCTCACTCACACACACTCTCCCAAAGACACTGTCTCACTCCCAAACACACTCCCAAACACACTGTCTCACTCACACACACACTCCCAAACACACTGTCTCACTCACACACAAACTCCCAAACTCACTGTCTCACTCACACACTCACTCCCAAACACACTGTCTCACTCACAAACACACTGTCTCACTCACACACACACTCCCAAACACACTGTCTCACTTACACACACTCCCAAACACACTATCTCACTCCCAAACACACTCCCAAACACACTGTCTCACTCCCAAACACTGTCTCACTCACACACACTCCCAAACACACTGTCTCACTCACAAACACACTCCCAAACACACTGTCTCACTCACACACACACTCCCAAACACACTGTCTCACTCACACACTCACTCCGAAACACACAGTCTCACTCACACACACACTCCCAAACACACTGTCTCACTCCCAAACACACTCCCAAACACACTGTCTCACTCACAAACACATTCCAAAACACACTGTCTCACTCACACACACACTCCCAAACACACTGTCTCACTCCCAAACACACTGTCTCACTCACACACACACTCCCAAACAAACTGTCTCACTCACACACACACTCCCATACACACTGTCTCACTCACAAACACACTCCCAAACACACTGTCTCACTCACAAACACACTGTCTCACTCACACACACACTCCCATACACACTGTCTCACTCACACACACACTCCCAAACACACTGTCTCACTCACAAACACACTCCCAAACACACTGTCTCACTCACAAACACACTGTCTCACTCACACACACTGCCAAACACACTGTCTCACTCACACACACACTCCCAAACACACTGTCTCACTCACAAACACACTCCCAAACACACGGTATCACTCCCAAACACACTGTCTCACTCACACACACACTCCCAAACACACTGTCTCACTCACACACACACTCCCAAACACACTGTCTCACTCACACACACACTCCCAAACATACTGTCTCACTCACACACACACACTCCCAAACACTATCTCACTCACACACACACTCCCAAACACACTGTCTCACACACACACACATTCCCAAACACACTGTCTCACTCACACACACACTCCAAAACACACTGTCTCACTCACACACACACTCCCAAACACACTGTCTCACTCACACACACACTCCCAAACACACTGTCTCACTCACACACACACACACTCCCAAACACACTGTCTCACTCAAACACACACTGCCAAACACACTGTCTCACTCACAAACACACTCCCAAACACACTGTCTCACTCACACACACACTCACAAACACACTGTCTCACTCACAAACACACTGTCTCACTCACACACACTCTCCCAAAGACACTGTCTCACTCACAAACCCACTCCCAAACACACTGTCTCACTCACAAACACACTCCCAAACACACTGTCTCACTTATACACACTCCCAAACACACTGTCTCACTCCCAAACACACTGCCAAACACACTGTCTCACTCCCAAACACTGTCTCACTCACACACACACTCCCAAACACACTGTCTCACTAACTAACACACTCCCAAACACACTGTCTCACTCACACACACACTCCCAAACACACTGTCTCACTCACACACACACTCCCAAACACACTGTCTCACTCACACACACACTCCCAAACACACTGTCTCACTCACACACACTCTCCCAAAGACATTATCTCACTCACAAACACACTCCCAAACACACTATCTCACTCACACACACACTCCCAAACAAACTGTCTCACTCACACACACACTCCCAAACACACTGTCTCACTCACACACACACACCCAAACACACTGTCTCACTCACAAACACACTGTCTCACTTACACACACTCCCAAACACAGTCTCACTCCCAAACACACTCCCAAACACACTGTCTCACTCCCAAACACTGTCTCACTCACACACACACCCTCCCAAACACACTGTCTCACTCACACACTCCAAAACACACTGTCTCACTCACACACACACTCCCAAACACACTGACTCACGCACACACTCCCAAACACACTGTCTCACTCACACACACACTCCCAAACACACTGACTCACGCACACACTCCCAAACACACTGTCTCACTCGCACACACACTCCCAAACACACTGACTCACTCACACACACACTCCCAAACACACTGTCTCACTCCCAAACACACTCCCAAACACACTGTCTCATCACACACACACTCCCAAACATACTGACTCACTCACGCACACACTCCCAAACACACTGTCTCACTTGCACACACACTCCCAAACACACTGTCTCACTCACATACACACTCCCAAACTCACTGTCTCACTCACACACACTCTCCCAAAGACACTGTCTCACTCCCAAACACACTCCCAAACACACTGTCTCACTCACACACACACTCCCAAACACACTGTCTCACTCACACACAAACTCCCAAACTCACTGTCTCACTCACACACTCACTCCCAAACACACTGTCTCACTCACAAACACACTGTCTCACTCACACACACACTCCCAAACACACTGTCTCACTTACACACACTCCAAAACACACTATCTCACTCCCAAACACACTCCCAAACACACTGTCTCACTCCCAAACACTGTCTCACTCACACACACTCCCAAACACACTGTCTCACTCACAAACACACTCCCAAACACACTGTCTCACTCACACACACACTCCCAAACACACTGTCTCACTCACACACTCACTCCGAAACACACAGTCTCACTCACACACACACTCCCAAACACACTGTCTCACTCCCAAACACACTCCCAAACACACTGTCTCACTCACAAACACATTCCAAAACACACTGTCTCACTCACACACACACTCCCAAACACACTGTCTCACTCCCAAACACACTGTCTCACTCACACACACACTCCCAAACAAACTGTCTCACTCACACACACACTCCCATACACACTGTCTCACTCACACACACACTCCCAAACACACTGTCTCACTCACAAACACACTCCCAAACACACTGTCTCACTCACAAACACACTGTCTCACTCACACACACACTCCCATACACACTGTCTCACTCACACACACACTCCCAAACACACTGTCTCACTCACAAACACACTCCCAAACACACTGTCTCACTCACAAACACACTGTCTCACTCACACACACACTGCCAAACACACTGTCTCACTCACACACACACTCCCAAACACACTGTCTCACTCACAAACACACTCCCAAACACACGGTATCACTCCCAAACACACTGTCTCACTCACACACACACTCCCAAACACACTGTCTCACTCACACACACACTCCCAAACACACTGTCTCACTCACACACACACTCCCAAACATACTGTCTCACTCACACACACACACTCCCAAACACTATCTCACTCACACACACACTCCCAAACACACTGTCTCACACACACACACATTCCCAAACACACTGTCTCACTCACACACACACTCCAAAACACACTGTCTCACTCACACACACACTCCCAAACACACTGTCTCACTCACACACACACTCCCAAACACACTGTCTCACTCACACACACACACACTCCCAAACACACTGTCTCACTCAAACACACACTGCCAAACACACTGTCTCACTCACAAACACACTCCCAAACACACTGTCTCACTCACACACACACTCCCAAACACACTGTCTCACTCACAAACACACTGTCTCACTCACACACACTCTCCCAAAGACACTGTCTCACTCACAAACCCACTCCCAAACACACTGTCTCACTTATACACACTCCCAAACACACTGTCTCACTCCCAAACACACTGCCAAACACACTGTCTCACTCCCAAACACTGTCTCACTGACACACACACTCCCAAACACACTGTCTCACTAACTAACACACTCCCAAACACACTGTCTCACTCACACACACACTCCCAAACACACTGTCTCACTCACACACACACTCCCAAACACACTGTCTCACTCACACACACACTCCCAAACACACTGTCTCACTCACACACACTCTCCCAAAGACATTATCTCACTCACAAACACACTCCCAAACACACTATCTCACTCACACACACACTCCCAAACAAACTGTCTCACTCACACACACACTCCCAAACACACTGTCTCACTCACACACACACTCCCAAACACAGTCTCACTCCCAAACACACTCCCAAACACACTGTCTCACTCCCAAACACTGTCTCACTCACACACACACACTCCCAAACACACTGTCTCACTCACACACTCCAAAACACACTGTCTCACTCACACACACACTCCCAAACACACTGACTCACGCACACACTCCCAAACACACTGTCTCACTCGCACACACATTCCCAAACACACTGACTCACTCACACACACACTCCCAAACACACTGTCTCACTCGCACACACACTCCCAAACACACTGTCTCACTCACACACACACTCCCAAACACACTGTCTCACTCCCAAACACACTCCCAAACACACTGTCTCACTCACACACACACTCCCAAACATACTGACTCACTCACGCACACACTCCCAAACACACTGTCTCACTCACACACACACTCCCAAACACACTGTCTCACTCACATACACACTCCCAAACACACTGTCTCACTCACACACACTCTCCCAAAGACACTGTCTCACTCCCAAACACACTCCCAAACACACTGTCTCACTCACACACACACTCCCAAACACACTGTCTCACTCACACACACACTCCCAAACACACTGTCTCACTCAAACACACACTCCCAAACACACTGTCTCACTCACAAACACACTGTCTCACTCACACACACACTCCCTAACACACTGTCTCACTTACACACACTCCCAAACACACTATCTCACTCCCAAACACACTCCCAAACACACTGTCTCACTACCAAACACTGTCTCACTCACACACACTCCCAAACACACTGTCTCACTCACAAACACACTCCCAAACACACTGTCTCACTCACACACACACTCCCAAACACACTGTCTCACTCACACACTCACTCCCAAACACACAGTCTCACTCACACACACACTCCCAAACACACTGTCTCACTCCCAAACACACTCCCAAACACACTGTCTCACTCACAAACACATTCCCAAACACACTGTCTCACTCACACACACACTCCCAAACACACTGTCTCAATCCCAAACACACTGTCTCACTCACACACACATTGCCAAACACACTGTCTCACTCACACACACTATCCCAAACACACTGTCTCACTCACACACACACTCCCAAACACACTGACTCACTCACGCACACACTCCCAAACACAGTCTCACTCCCAAACACACTCCCAAACACACTATCTCACTCCCAAACACTGTCTCACTCACACACACACACTCCCAAACACACTGTCTCACTCCCAAACACTGTCTCACTCACACACACACACTCCCAAACACACTGTCTCACTCACACACTCCAAAACACACTGTCTCACTCACACACACACTCCCAAACACACTGACTCACGCACACACTCCCAAACACACTGTCTCACTCGCACACACATTCCCAAACACACTGACTCACTCACACACACACTCCCAAACACACTGTCTCACTCGCACACACACTCCCAAACACACTGTCTCACTCACACACACACACACTCCCAAACACACTGTCTCACTCCCAAACACACTCCCAAACACACTGTCTCACTCACACACACACTCCCAAACATACTGACTCACTCACGCACACACTCCCAAACACACTGTCTCACTCACACACACACTCCCAAACACACTGTCTCACTCACATACACACTCCCAAACACACTGTCTCACTCACACACACTCTCCCAAAGACACTGTCTCACTCCCAAACACACTCCCAAACACACTGTCTCACTCACACACACACTCCCAAACACACTGTCTCACTCACACACACACTCCCAAACACACTGTCTCACTCAAACACACACTCCCAAACACACTGTCTCACTCACAAACACACTGTCTCACTCACACACACACTCCCTAACACACTGTCTCACTTACACACACTCCCAAACACACTATCTCACTCCCAAACACACTCCCAAACACACTGTCTCACTACCAAACACTGTCTCACTCACACACACTCCCAAACACACTGTCTCACTCACAAACACACTCCCAAACACACTGTCTCACTCACACACACACTCCCAAACACACTGTCTCACTCACACACTCACTCCCAAACACACAGTCTCACTCACACACACACTCCCAAACACACTGTCTCACTCCCAAACACACTCCCAAACACACTGTCTCACTCACAAACACATTCCCAAACACACTGTCTCACTCACACACACACTCCCAAACACACTGTCTCAATCCCAAACACACTGTCTCACTCACACACACATTGCCAAACACACTGTCTCACTCACACACACTATCCCAAACACACTGTCTCACTCACACACACACTCCCAAACACACTGACTCACTCACGCACACACTCCCAAACACAGTCTCACTCCCAAACACACTCCCAAACACACTATCTCACTCCCAAACACTGTCTCACTCACACACACACACTCCCAAACACACTGTCTCACTCACACACTCCAAAACACACTGTCTCACTCACGCACACACTCCCAAACACACTGTCTCACTCACAAACACACTCCCAAACACACTGTCTCACTCAAACACACACTCCCAAACACACTGTCTCACTCACAAACACACTGTCTCACTCACGCACACACTCCCAAACACACTGTCTCACTCACACACACACTCCCAAACACACTGTCTCACTCAAACACACACTCCCAAACACACTGTCTCACTCACAAACACACTGTCTCACTCACACACACACTCCCTAACACACTGTCTCACTTACACACACTCCCAAACACACTATCTCACTCCCAAACACACTCCCAAACACACTGTCTCACTACCAAACACTGTCTCACTCACACACACTCCCAAACACACTGTCTCACTCACAAACACACTCCCAAACACACTGTCTCACTCACACACACACTCCCAAACACACTGTCTCACTCACACACTCACTCCCAAACACACAGTCTCACTCACACACACACTCCCAAACACACTGTCTCACTCCCAAACACACTCCCAAACACACTGTCTCACTCACAAACACATTCCCAAACACACTGTCTCACTCACACACACACTCCCAAACACACTGTCTCAATCCCAAACACACTGTCTCACTCACACACACATTGCCAAACACACTGTCTCACTCACACACACTATCCCAAACACACTGTCTCACTCACACACACACTCCCAAACACACTGACTCACTCACGCACACACTCCCAAACACAGTCTCACTCCCAAACACACTCCCAAACACACTATCTCACTCCCAAACACTGTCTCACTCACACACACACACTCCCAAACACACTGTCTCACTCACACACTCCAAAACACACTGTCTCACTCACGCACACACTCCCAAACACACTGTCTCACTCACAAACACACTCCCAAACACACTGTCTCACTCACACACTCCAAAACACACTGTCTCACTCACGCACACACTCCCAAACACACTGTCTCACTCACAAACACACTCCCAAACACACTGTCTCACTCACGCACTCACTCCCAAACACACAGTCTCACTCACACACACACTCCCAAACACACTGTCTCACTCACACACACACTCACAAACACACTGTCTCACTCCCAAACACACTCCCAAACACACTGTCTCACTCCCAAACACACTCCCAAACACACTGTCTCACTCCCAAACACACTCCCAAACACACTGTCTCATCACACACACACTCCCAAACATACTGACTCACTCACGCACACACTCCCAAACACACTGTCTCACTCGCACACACACTCCCAAACACACTGTCTCACTCACATACACACTCCCAAACTCACTGTCTCACTCACACACTCACTCCCAAACACACTGTCTCACTCACAAACACACTGTCTCACTCACACACACACTCCCAAACACACTGTCTCACTTACACGCACTCCCAAACACACTATCTCACTCCCAAACACACTCCCAAACACACTGTCTCACTTCCAAACACTGTCTCACTCACACACACTCCCAAACACACTGTCTCACTCACAAACACACTCCCAAACACACTGTCTCACTCACACACACACTCCCAAACACACTGTCTCACTCACACACTCACTCCCAAACACACAGTCTCACTCACACACACACTCCCAAACACACTGTCTCACTCCCAAACACACTCCCAAACACACTGTCTCACTCACAAACACATTCCAAACCACACTGTCTCACTCACACACACACTCCCAAACACACTGTCTCACTCCCAAACACACTGTCTCACTCACACACACACTGCCAAACACACTGTCTCACTCACACACACTATCCCAAACACACTGTCTCACTCACAACACACTGTCTCACTCACACACACACTCCCAAACACACTGTTTCACTCACACCCACTCTCCCAAAGACATTATCTCACTCACAAACACACTCCCAAACACACTATCTCACTCACACACACACTCCCAAACAAACTGTCTCACTCACACACACACCCCCATACACACTGTCTCACTCACACACACACTCCCAAACACACTGTCTCACTCACAAACACACTCCCAAACACACTGTCTCACTCACAAACACACTGTCTCACTCACACACACACTGCCAAACACACTGTCTCACTCACACACACACTCCCAAACACACTGTCTCACTCACAAACACACTCCCAAACACACGGTATCACTCCCAAACACACTGTCTCACTCACACACACACTCCCAAACACACTGTCTCACTCACACACACACTCCCAAACACACTGTCTCACTCACACACACACTCCCAAACATACTGTCTCACTCACACACACACACTCCCAAACACTATCTCACTCACACACACACTCCCAAACACACTGTCTCACACACACACACATTCCCAAACACACTGTCTCACTCACACACACACTCCCAAACACACTGTCTCACTCACACACACACTCCCAAACACACTGTCTCACTCACACACACACTCCCAAACACACTGTCTCACTCACACACACACTCCCAAACACACTGTCTCACTCAAACACACACTGCCAAACACACTGTCTCACTCACAAACACACTCCCAAACACACTGTCTCACTCACACACACACTCCCAAACACACTGTCTCACTCACAAACACACTGTCTCACTCACACACACTCTCCCAAAGACACTGTCTCACTCACAAACCCACTCCCAAACACACTGTCTCGCTCACAAACACACTCCCAAACACACTGTCTCACTCCCAAACACACTCCCAAACACACTGTCTCACTCACAAACACATTCCAAAACACACTGTCTCACTCACACACACACTCCCAAACACACTGTCTCACTCCCAAACACACTGTCTCACTCACACACACACTCGCAAACAAACTGTCTCACTCACACACACACTCCCATACACACTGTCTCACTCACACACACACTCCCAAACACACTGTCTCACTCACAAACACACTCCCAATCACACTGTCTCACTCACAAACACACTGTCTCACTCACAAACACACACTCCCATACACACTGTCTCACTCACACACACACTCCCAAACACACTGTCTCACTCACAAACACACTCCCAAACACACTGTCTCACTCACAAACACACTGTCTCACTCACACACACACTGCCAAACACACTGTCTCACTCACACACACACTCCCAAACACACTGTCTCACTCACAAACACACTCCCAAACACACGGTATCACTCCCAAACACACTGTCTCACTCACACACACACTCCCAAACACACTGTCTCACTCACACACACACTCCCAAACACACTGTCTCACTCACACACACACTCCCAAACATACTGTCTCACTCACACACACACACTCCCAAACACTATCTCACTCACACACACACTCCCAAACACACTGTCTCACACACACACACATTCCCAAACACACTGTCTCACTCACACACACACTCCCAAACACACTGTCTCACTCACACACACACTCCCAAACACACTGTCTCACTCACACACACACTCCCAAACACACTGTCTCACTCAAACACACACTGCCAAACACACTGTCTCACTCACAAACACACTCCCAAACACACTGTCTCACTCACACACACACTCCCAAACACACTGTCTCACTCACAAACACACTGTCTCACTCACACACACTCTCCCAAAGACACTGTCTCACTCACAAACCCACTCCCAAACACACTGTCTCACTCACAAACACACTCCCAAACACACTTTCTCACTTATACACACTCCCAAACACACTGTCTCACTCCCAAACACACTGCCAAACACACTGTCTCACTCCCAAACACACTGCCAAACACACTGTCTCACTCCCAAACACTGTCTCACTCACACACACACTCCCAAACACACTGTCTCACTAACTAACACACTCCCAAACACACTGTCTCACTCACACACACACTCCCAAACACACTGTCTCACTCACACACACACTGCCAAACACACTGTCTCACTCACACACACACTCCCAAACACACTGTCTCACTCACAAACACACTGTCTCACTCACACACACACTCCCAAACACACTGTCTCACTCACACACACTCTCCCAAAGACATTATCTCACTCACAAACACACTCCCAAACACACTATCTCACTCACACACACACTCCCAAACAAACTGTCTCACTCACACACACACTCCCAAACACACTGTCTCACTCACACACACACTCCCAAACACACTGTCTCACTCACAAACACACTCCCAAACACACTGTCTCACTTACACACACTCCCAAACACAGTCTCACTCCCAAACACACTCCCAAACACACTGTCTCACTCCCAAACACTGTCTCACTCACACACACACACTCCCAAACACACTGTCTCACTCACACACTCCAAAACACACTGTCTCACTCACAAACACACTCCCAAACACACTGTCTCACTCACACACTCACTCCCAAACACACAGTCTCACTCACACACACACTCCCAAACACACTGTCTCACTCACACACACACTCCCAAACACACTGCCTCACTCCCAAACACACTCCCAAACACACTGTCTCACTCCCAAACACACTCCCAAACACACTGTCTCACTCACACACACACTCCCAAACACACTGACTCACGCACACACTCCCAAACACACTGTCTCACTCGCACACACATTCCCAAACACACTGACTCACTCACACACACACTCCCAAACACACTGTCTCACTCGCACACACACTCCCAAACACACTGTCTCACTCGCACACACACTGCCAAACACACTGTCTCACTCACACACACACTCCCAAACACACTGTCTCACTCGCAAACACACTCCCAAACACACTGTCTCACTCACACACACACTCCCAAACATACTGACTCACTCACGCACACACTCCCAAACACACTGTCTCACTCACACACACACTCCCAAACACACTGTCTCACTCACATACACACTCCCAAACACACTGTCTCACTCACACACACTCTCCCAAAGACACTGTCTCACTCCCAAACACACTCCCAAACACACTGTCTCACTCACACACACACTCCCAAACACACTGTCTCACTCACACACACACTCCCAAACACACTGTCTCACTCACACACACACTCCCAAACACACTGTCTCACTCACAAACACACTGTCTCACTCACACACACACTCCCTAACACACTGTCTCACTTACACACACTCCCAAACACACTATCTCACTCCCAAACACACTCCCAAACACACTGTCTCACTCCCAAACACTGTCTCACTCACACACACTCCCAAACACACTGTCTCACTCACAAACACACTCCCAAACACACTGTCTCACTCGCACACACACTCCCAAACACACTGTCTCACTCACACACTCACTCCCAAACACACAGTCTCACTCACACACACACTCCCAAACACACTGTCTCACTCCCAAACACACTCCCAAACACACTGTCTCACTCACAAACACATTCCCAAACACACTGTCTCACTCACACACACACTCCCAAACACACTGTCTCACTCCCAAACACACTGTCTCACTCACACACACATTGCCAAACACACTGTCTCACTCACACACACTATCCCAAACACACTGTCTCACTCACACACACACTCCCAAACACACTGACTCACTCACGCACACACTCCCAAACACACTGTCTCACTCGCACACACTCCCAAACACACTGTCTCACTCACACACACACTCCCAAACACAGTCTCACTCCCAAACACACTCCCAAACACACTGTCTCACTCCCAAACACTGTCTCACTCACACACACACACTCCCAAACACACTGTCTCACTCACACACTCCAAAACACACTGTCTCACTCACGCCCACACTCCCAAACACACTGTCTCACTCACAAACACACTCCCAAACACACTGTCTCACTCACACACTCACTCCCAAACACAGTCTCACTCACACACACACTCCCAAACACACTGTCTCACTCACACACACACTCCCAAACACACTGTCTCACTCCCAAACACACTCCCAAACACACTGTCTCACTCCCAAACACACTCCCAAACACACTGTCTCACTCACACACACACTCCCAAACACACTGACTCACGCACACACTCCCAAACACACTGTCTCACTCGCACACACACTCCCAAACACACTGACTCACTCACACACACACTCCCAAACACACTGTCTCACTCGCACACACACTCCCAAACACACTGTTTCACTCACACACACACTCCCAAACACACTGTCTCACTCCCAAACACACTCCCAAACACACTGTCTCATCACACACACACTCCCAAACATACTGACTCACTCACGCACACACTCCCAAACACACTGTCTCACTCGCACACACACTCCCAAACACACTGTCTCACTCCCATACACACTCCCAAACACACTGTCTCACTCACACACACTCTCCCAAAGACACTGTCTCACTCCCAAACACACTCCCAAACACACTGTCTCACTCACACACACACTCCCAAACACACTGTCTCACTCACACACACACTCCCAAACTCACTGTCTCACTCACACACTCACTCCCAAACACACTGTCTCACTCACAAACACACTGTCTCACTCACACACACACTCCCAAACACACTGTCTCACTTACACACACTCCCAAACACACTATCTCACTCCCAAACACACTCCCAAACACACTGTCTCACTCCCAAACACTGTCTCACTCACACACACTCCCAAACACACTGTCTCACTCACAAACACACTCCCAAACACACTGTATCACTCACACACACACTCCCAAACACACTGTCTCACTCACACACACACTCCCAAACACACTGTCTCACTCCCAAACACACTCCCAAACACACTGTCTCACTCACAAACACATCCAAACCACACTGTCTCACTCACACACACACTCCCAAACACACTGTCTCACTCCCAAACACACTGTCTCACTCACACACACACTGCCAAACACACTGTCTCACTCACACACACTATCACAAACACACTGTCTCACTCACAAACACACTGTCTCACTCACACACACACTCCCAAACACACTGTCTCACTCAAACACACACTGCCAAACACACTGTCTCACTCACAAACACACTCCCAAACACACTGTCTCACTCACACACACACTCCCAAACACACTGTCTCACTCACAAACACACTGTCTCACTCACACACACTCTCCCAAAGACACTGTCTCACTCACAAACCCACTCCCAAACACACTGTCTCACTCACAAACACACTCCCAAACACACTGTCTCACTCCCGAACACACTCCCAAACACACTGTCTCACTCACAAACACATTCCAAAACACACTGTCTCACTCACACACACACTCCCAAACACACTGTCTCACTCCCAAACACACTGTCTCACTCACACACACACTCGCAAACAAACTGTCTCACTCACACACACACTCCCATACACACTGTCTCACTCACACACACACTCCCAAACACACTGTCTCACTCACAAACACACTCCCAATCACACTGTCTCACTCACAAACACACTGTCTCACTCACAAACACACACTCCCATACACACTGTCTCACTCACACACACACTCCCAAACACACTGTCTCACTCACAAACACACTCCCAAACACACTGTCTCACTCACAAACACACTGTCTCACTCACACACACACTGCCAAACACACTGTCTCACTCACACACACACTCCCAAACACACTGTCTCACTCACACACACACTCCCAAACACACTGTCTCACTCACACACACACTCCCAAACATACTGTCTCACTCACACACACACACTCCCAAACACTATCTCACTCACACACACACTCCCAAACACACTGTCTCACACACACACACATTCCCAAACACACTGTCTCACTCACACACACACTCCCAAACACACTGTCTCACTCACACACACACTCCCAAACACACTGTCTCACTCACACACACACTCCCAAACACACTGTCTCACTCAAACACACACTGCCAAACACACTGTCTCACTCACAAACACACTCCCAAACACACTGTCTCACTCACACACACACTCCCAAACACACTGTCTCACTCACAAACACACTGTCTCACTCACACACACTCTCCCAAAGACACTGTCTCACTCACAAACCCACTCCCAAACACACTGTCTCACTCACAAACACACTCCCAAACACACTGTCTCACTTATACACACTCCCAAACACACTGTCTCACTCCCAAACACACTGCCAAACACACTGTCTCACTCCCAAACACACTGCCAAACACACTGTCTCACTCCCAAACACTGTCTCACTCACACACACACTCCCAAACACACTGTCTCACTAACTAACACACTCCCAAACACACTGTCTCACTCACACACACACTCCCAAACACACTGTCTCACTCACACACACACTGCCAAACACACTGTCTCACTCACACACACACTCCCAAACACACTGTCTCACTCACAAACACACTGTCTCACTCACACACACACTCCCAAACACACTGTCTCACTCACACACACTCTCCCAAAGACATTATCTCACTCACAAACACACTCCCAAACACACTATCTCACTCACACACACACTCCCAAACAAACTGTCTCACTCACACACACACTCCCAAACACACTGTCTCACTCACACACACACTCCCAAACACACTGTCTCACTCACAAACACACTCCCAAACACACTGTCTCACTTACACACACTCCCAAACACAGTCTCACTCCCAAACACACTCCCAAACACACTGTCTCACTCCCAAACACTGTCTCACTCACACACACACACTCCCAAACACACTGTCTCACTCACACACTCCAAAACACACTGTCTCACTCACAAACACACTCCCAAACTCACTGTCTCACTCACACACTCACTCCCAAACACACAGTCTCACTCACACACACACTCCCAAACACACTGTCTCACTCACACACACACTCCCAAACACACTGCCTCACTCCCAAACACACTCCCAAACACACTGTCTCACTCCCAAACACACTCCCAAACACACTGTCTCACTCACACACACACTCCCAAACACACTGACTCACGCACACACTCCCAAACACACTGTCTCACTCGCACACACATTCCCAAACACACTGACTCACTCACACACACACTCCCAAACACACTGTCTCACTCGCACACACACTCCCAAACACACTGTCTCACTCGCACACACACTGCCAAACACACTGTCTCACTCACACACACACTCCCAAACACACTGTCTCACTCGCAAACACACTCCCAAACACACTGTCTCACTCACACACACACTCCCAAACATACTGACTCACTCACGCACACACTCCCAAACACACTGTCTCACTCACACACACACTCCCAAACACACTGTCTCACTCACATACACACTCCCAAACACACTGTCTCACTCACACACACTCTCCCAAAGACACTGTCTCACTCCCAAACACACTCCCAAACACACTGTCTCACTCACACACACACTCCCAAACACACTGTCTCACTCACACACACACTCCCAAACACACTGTCTCACTCACAAACACACTGTCTCACTCACACACACACTCCCTAACACACTGTCTCACTTACACACACTCCCAAACACACTATCTCACTCCCAAACACACTCCCAAACACACTGTCTCACTCCCAAACACTGTCTCACTCACACACACTCCCAAACACACTGTCTCACTCACAAACACACTCCCAAACACACTGTCTCACTCACACACACACTCCCAAACACACTGTCTCACTCACACACTCACTCCCAAACACACAGTCTCACTCACACACACACTCCCAAACACACTGTCTCACTCCCAAACACACTCCCAAACACACTGTCTCACTCACAAACACATTCCCAAACACACTGTCTCACTCACACACACACTCCCAAACACACTGTCTCACTCCCAAACACACTGTCTCACTCACACACACATTGCCAAACACACTGTCTCACTCACACACACTATCCCAAACACACTGTCTCACTCACACACACACTCCCAAACACACTGACTCACTCACGCACACACTCCCAAACACACCGTCTCACTCGCACACACTCCCAAACACACTGTCTCACTCACACACACACTCCCAAACACAGTCTCACTCCCAAACACACTCCCAAACACACTGTCTCACTCCCAAACACTGTCTCACTCACACACACACACTCCCAAACACACTGTCTCACTCGCACACTCCAAAACACACTGTCTCACTCACGCCCACACTCCCAAACACACTGTCTCACTCACAAACACACTCCCAAACACACTGTCTCACTCACACACTCACTCCCAAACACACAGTCTCACTCACACACACACTCCCAAACACACTGTCTCACTCACACACACACTCCCAAACACACTGTCTCACTCCCAAACACACTCCCAAACACACTGTCTCACTCCCAAACACACTCCCAAACACACTGTCTCACTCACACACACACTCCCAAACACACTGACTCACGCACACACTCCCAAACACACTGTCTCACTCGCACACACACTCCCAAACACACTGACTCACTCACACACACACTCCCAAACACACTGTCTCACTCGCACACACACTCCCAAACACACTGTTTCACTCACACACACACTCCCAAACACACTGTCTCACTCCCAAACACACTCCCAAACACACTGTCTCATCACACACACACTCCCAAACATACTGACTCACTCACGCACACACTCCCAAACACACTGTCTCACTCGCACACACACTCCCAAACACACTGTCTCACTCCCATACACACTCCCAAACACACTGTCTCACTCACACACACTCTCCCAAAGACACTGTCTCACTCCCAAACACACTCCCAAACACACTGTCTCACTCACACACACACTCCCAAACACACTGTCTCACTCACACACACACTCCCAAACTCACTGTCTCACTCACACACTCACTCCCAAACACACTGTCTCACTCACAAACACACTGTCTCACTCACACACACACTCCCAAACACACTGTCTCACTTACACACACTCCCAAACACACTATCTCACTCCCAAACACACTCCCAAACACACTGTCTCACTCCCAAACACTGTCTCACTCACACACACTCCCAAACACACTGTCTCACTCACAAACACACTCCCAAACACACTGTATCACTCACACACACACTCCCAAACACACTGTCTCACTCACACACACACTCCCAAACACACTGTCTCACTCCCAAACACACTCCCAAACACACTGTCTCACTCACAAACACATCCAAACCACACTGTCTCACTCACACACGCACTCCCAAACACACTGTCTCACTCCCAAACACACTGTCTCACTCACACACACACTGCCAAACTCACTGTCTCACTCACACACACTATCACAAACACACTGTCTCACTCACAAACACACTGTCTCACTCACACACACACTCCCAAACACACTGTTTCACTCACACACACTCTCCCAAAGACATTATCTCACTCACAAACACACTCCCAAACACACTATCTCACTCACACACACACTCCCAAACAAACTGTCTCACTCACACACACACTCCCATACACACTGTCTCACTCACACACACACTCCCAAACACACTGTCTCACTCACAAACACACTCCCAAACACACTGTCTCACTCACAAACACACTGTCTCACTCACACACACACTGCCAAACACACTGTCTCACTCACAAACACACTCCCAAACACACGGTATCACTCCCAAACACACTTTCTCACTCACACACACACTCCCAAACACACTGTCTCACTCACACACACACTCCCAAACACACTGTCTCACTCACACACACACTCCCAAACATACTGTCTCACTCACACACACACACTCCCAAACACTATCTCACTCACACACACACTCCCAAACACACTGTCTCACACACACACACATTCCCAAACACACTGTCTCACTCACACACACACTCCCAAACACACTGTCTCACTCACACACACACTCCCAAACACACTGTCTCACTCACACACACACTCCCAAACACACTGTCTCACTCACACACACACTCCCAAACACACTGTCTCACTCAAACACACACTGCCAAACACACTGTCTCACTCACAAACACACTCCCAAACACACTGTCTCACTCACACACACACTCCCAAACACACTGTCTCACTCACAAACACACTGTCTCACTCACACACACTCTCCCAAAGACACTGTCTCACTCACAAACACACTCCCAAACACACTGTCTCACTTATACACACTCCCAAACACACTGTCTCACTCCCAAACACACTGCCAAACACACTGTCTCACTCCCAAACACTGTCTCACTCACACACACACTCCCAAACACACTGTCTCACTAACTAACACACTCCCAAACACACTCCCAAACACACTGTCTCACTCACACACACTGTCTCACTCACACACACACTCCCAAACACACTGTCTCACCCCAAACACACTGTCTCACTCACACACACACTCCCAAACACACTGTCTCACTCACACACACACTCCCAAACACACTGTCTCACTCACACACACACTCCCAAACACACTGTCTCACTCACACACACACTCCCAAACACACTGTCTCACTCACAAACACACTGTCTCACTCACAAACACACTGTCTCACTCACACACACACTCCCAAACACACTGTCTCACTCACACACACTCTCCCAAAGACATTATCTCACTCACAAACACACTCCCAAACACACTATCTCACTCACACACACACTCCCAAACAAACTGTCTCACTCACACACACACTCCCAAACACACTGTCTCACTCACACACACACTCCCAAACACACTGTCTCACTCACAAACACACTCCCAAACACACTGTCTCACTTACACACACTCCCAAACACAGTCTCACTCCCAAACACACTCCCAAACACACTGTCTCACTCCCAAACACTGTCTCACTCACACACACACACTCCCAAACACACTGTCTCACTCACACACTCCAAAACACACTGTCTCACTCACAAACACACTCCCAAACACACTGTCTCACTCACACACTCACTCCCAAACACACAGTCTCACTCACACACACACTCCCAAACACACTGTCTCACTCACACACACACTCCCAAACACACTGTCTCACTCCCAAACACACTCCCAAACACACTGTCTCACTCCCAAACACACTCCCAAACACACTGTCTCACTCACACACACACTCCCAAACACACTGACTCACGCACACACTCCCAAACATACTGACTCACTCACGCACACACTCCCAAACACACTGTCTCACTCACACACACACTCCCAAACACACTGTCTCACTCACATACACACTCCCAAACACACTGTCTCACTCACACACACTCTCCCAAAGACACTGTCTCACTCCCAAACACACTCCCAAACACACTGTCTCACTCACACACACACTCCCAAACACACTGTCTCACTCACACACACACTCCCAAACACACTGTCTCACTCACACACACACTCCCAAACACACTGTCTCACTCACAAACACACTGTCTCACTCACACACACACTCCCTAACACACTGTCTCACTTACACACACTCCCAAACACACTATCTCACTCCCAAACACACTGTCTTACTCCCAAACACTGTCTGACTCACACACACTCCCAAACACACTGTCTCACTCACAAACACACTGTCTCACTCACACACACACTCCCAAACACACTGTCTCACTCACACACTCACTCCCAAACACACAGTCTCACTCACACACACACTCCCAAACACACTGTCTCACTCCCAAACACACTCCCAAACACACTGTCTCACTCACAAACACATTCCCAAACACACTGTCTCACTCACACACACACTCCCAAACACACTGTCTCACTCCCAAACACACTGTCTCACTCACACACACACTGCCAAACACACTGTCTCACTCACACACACTATCCCAAACACACTGTCTCACTCACACACACACTCCCAAACACACTGACTCACTCACGCACACACTCCCAAACACACTGTCTCACTCGCACACACTCCCAAACACACTGTCTCACTCACACACACACTCCCAAACACAGTCTCACTCCCAAACACACTCCCAAACACACTGTCTCACTCCCAAACACTGTCTCACTCACACACACACACTCCCAAACACACTGTCTCACTCACACACTCCAAAACACACTGTCTCACTCACGCACACACTCCCAAACACACTGTCTCACTCACAAACACACTCCCAAACACACTGTCTCACTCACACACTCACTCCCAAACACAGTCTCACTCACACACACACTCCCAAACACACTGTCTCACTCACACACACACTCCCAAACACACTGTCTCACTTCCAAACACACTCCCAAACACACTGTCTCACTCCCAAACAAACTCCCAAACACACTGTCTCACTCACACACACACTCCCAAACACACTGACTCACGCACACACTCCCAAACACACTGTCTCACTCGCACACACACTCCTAAACACACTGACTCACTCACACACACACTCCCAAACACACTGTCTCACTCGCACACACACTCCCAAACACACTGTCTCACTCGCACACACACTGCCAAACACACTGTCTCACACACACACACACTCCCAAACACACTGTCTCACTCCCAAACACACTCCCAAACACACTGTCTCACTCACACACACACTCCCAAACATACTGACTCACTCACGCACACACTCCCAAACACACTGTCTCACTCACATACACACTCCCAAACACACTGTCTCACTCACACACACTCTCCTAAAGACACTGTCTCACTCCCAAACACACTCCCAAACACACTGTCTCACTCTCACACACACTCCCAAACACACTGTCTCACTCACACACACACTCCCAAACTCACTGTCTCACTCACATACACACTCCCAAACACACTGTCTCACTCACACACACTCTCCCAAAGACACTGTCTCACTCCCAAACACACTCCCAAACACACTGTCTCACTCACACACACACTCCCAAACACACTGTCTCACTCACACACACACTCCCAAACACACTGTCTCACTCACACACACACTCCCAAACACACTGTCTCACTCACAAACACACTGTCTCACTCACACACACACTCCCTAACACACTGTCTCACTTACACACACTCCCAAACACACTATCTCACTCCCAAACTCACTCCCAAACACACTGTCTTACTCCCAAACACTGTCTGACTCACACACACTCCCAAACACACTGTCTCACTCACACACTCACTCCCAAACACACTGTCTCACTCACACACACACTCCCAAACACACTGTCTCACTCCCAAACACACTGTCTCACTCACACACACACTGCCAAACACACTGTCTCACTCACACACACTATCCCAAACACACTGTCTCACTCACACACACACTCCCAAACACACTGACTCACTCACGCACACACTCCCAAACACACTGTCTCACTCGCACACACTCCCAAACACACTGTCTCACTCACACACACACTCCCAAACACAGTCTCACTCCCAAACACACTCCCAAACACACTGTCTCACTCCCAAACACTGTCTCACTCACACACACACACTCCCAAACACACTGTCTCACTCACACACTCCAAAACACACTGTCTCACTCACGCACACACTCCCAAACACACTGTCTCACTCACGCACACACTCCCAAACACACTGTCTCACTCACAAACACACTCCCAAACACACTGTCTCACTCACACACTCACTCCCAAACACAGTCTCACTCACACACACACTCCCAAACACACTGTCTCACTCACACACACACTCCCAAACACACTGTCTCACTCACACACACACTCCCAAACACACTGACTCACGCACACACTCCCAAACACACTGTCTCACTCGCACACACACTCCTAAACACACTGACTCACTCACACACACACTCCCAAACACACTGTCTCACTCGCACACACACTCCCAAACACACTGTCTCACTCGCACACACACTGCCAAACACACTGTCTCACTCACACACACACTCCCAAACACACTGTCTCACTCCCAAACACACTCCCAAACACACTGTCTCACTCACGCACACACTCCCAAACACACTG
Organism: Scyliorhinus torazame; assembly: GCF_047496885.1. Lineage (NCBI taxonomy): Eukaryota > Metazoa > Chordata > Chondrichthyes > Carcharhiniformes > Scyliorhinidae > Scyliorhinus > Scyliorhinus torazame. The sequence goes on from NC_092730.1 coordinate 36,489,014, forward strand.
TCTCACTCACATACACACTCCCAAACACACTGTCTCACTCACACACACTCTCCTAAAGACACTGTCTCACTCCCAAACACACTGTCTCACTCTCACACAAACTCCCAAACACACTGTCTCACTCACACACACACTCCCAAACTCACTGTCTCACTCACACACACACTCCCAAACACACTGTCTCACTCACAAACACACTGTCTCACTCACACACACACTCCCAAACACACTGTCTCACTTACACACACTCCCAAACACACTATCTCACTCCCAAACACACTCCCAAACACACTGTCTCACTCCCAAACACTGTCTCACTCACACACACACTGCCAAACACACTGTCTCACTCACACACACTATCCCAAACACACTGTCTCACTCACACACACACTCCCAAACACACTGACTCACTCACGCACACACTCCCAAACACACTGTCTCACACGCACACACTCCCAAACACACTGTCTCACTCACACACACACTCCCAAAAACACTGTCTCACTCACACACACACTCCCAAACACACTGTCTCACTCACACACACACTCCCAAACACACTGTCTCACTCACACACACACTCCCAAACACACGGTCTCACTCACACACACACTCCCAAACACACTGTCTCACTCACACACACATTCCCAAACACACTGTCTCACTCACACACACACTCACAAACACACTGTCTCACTCCCAAACACACTATCTCACTCACACACCCACACAGCAGTAAGCAGTAAAATATTCATTATATATCACAGAGAGACAGTGAAGTTAACACATACACACAGATAGAGTCATAGATAGACTATGACTCTGTCTTATAATAATCTTTATTGTCACAAGTAGGCTTACATTAACACTGCAATGAAGTTTCTGTGAAAAGCCCCTAGTCACCACATTCTGGCGCCTGTTTGGGTACAGGGAGGGAGAATTCAGAATGTCCAAATTACCTAACAGCTCGTCTTTCGGGACAATCGACCTATGAGTGTGTGTAGTAACCTCTGTGATAGTAACCACTGTCTCTCTGCGATATATATTGAATATTCTACTGCTTATTGCTCAGTAACTGGTGTGTGAGAGAGAGAGAGAGTGCGTGTGTATGAGAGATCGTGTGAGAGAGAGAGTGTAAGTTTGTGTTAACCCTCACTGTCTCTGTGCTATATAACTCGTATTTCACTCTCTCTCACACATTCTCTCTCACACACACTCATACACTCTCTCTTCTCACACACACACACACCAGTAACTGAGTGGTAAAATATGCTTTATATATCATAGAGGGACAATGAGAGACAGTGTGACACACACTCACTATTTCTCTGGCAAACACTAACTCTCACACACACTCATTCTCTCACACTCCTAGTCCCTCTCTCTCAGACTGCCTCACACATGGACACACCAGTCACTGAGCAGTAAGCAGTTAAATATGTGTTATATATCGCAGAGGGACAGTGAGGGTAAAACACACTCTCGCCACTCTCACACTGAAGTAACTGAGCAGTAAGCAGTAAAATATATTATATATGATAGCCAGATAGTGAGGATAAACACACTCGCACACCAGTAACTGAGCAGTAAAATATGTGTGAAATATCACAGAGACAATGAAGGTAAAACACACACACACTCACGCAGAATATTTCTCACACTCGTACACTCTTGCAGACATAGTGACACATTCCCTCGCACACACTTCCTCACACACACTCACATATTCACAAACTTTGATATTCACACACTCTTTGACACAACAGTAACTGAGCAGTAAGCAGTAAAATATGCATCATATATCACAGAGACCGTGATGGTAAAACACACTCTCTCTCTCACAGACACACACACCCCAGTAACAGAGCAGCAAGAGTAAAATATTTGTTACATATCAAAGAGTGACAATGTAAAATACAGAGGCTCACTCGCTCACACACGCACTCTCTCACACACACCCACTCTCTCACAAACACACTCACACACACATCCACTCTCTCTCTCTCACACACCAACCCTCTCGCACACACCCACTCACACACACATCCACCCACTCTCTCTCACACACCCACTCTCTCTCTCACACACCCACTCTCTCTCACACACACCCACTCTCTCTCATATGCACCCAGTCTCTCTCTCACGCACCCAGTCTCTCTCACACACACCCACTCTCTCACACACACACACACTCTCTCACACACATGCACTCTCACACACACCCACTCTCTCACAAACACACTCACACACACATCCACTCTCTCACACACACCCACTCTCTCTACACACACCCACTCTCTCTCACACACACCCACTCTCTCTCACACACCCACTTTCTCTCACACACACCCACTCTCTCTCACACACACCCACTCTCTCACACACACACCCACTCTCTCACACACACCCACTCTCTCTCACACACAGGCACTCTCTCTCACACACATACCCACTCTCTCACAAACACACACCCACTCTCTCTCACACACACACACACACTCTCTCACACACCCACTCTCTCTTACACACACCCACTCTCTCTCACACCCACCCACTCTCTCTCACACCCACCCACTCTCTCTCACACACACCCACTCTCCACACACACCCACTCTCTCTCACACACACCCACTCTCTCACACACACCCACTCTCTCTCACACACACCCACTCTCTCTCGCACACACACCCACTCTCTCTCACACACACCCACTCTCTCTCACACACACACCCACTCTCTCTCACACCCACCCACTCTCTCTCACACACCCACTCTCCACACACACCCACTCTCCACACACACACACTCTCTCTCACCCACACCCACTCTCTCACACCCACACCCACTCTCACACCCACCCACTCTCTCTCACACACACCCACTCTATCTCACACACAACCACTCTCTCTCACACACACCCACTCTCTCACACACACCCACTCTCTCTCACACACACCCACTCTCTCACACACACCCACTCTCTCACAAACACACACCCACTCTCTCTCACACACACACCCACTCTCTCTCACACCCACCCACTCTCTCTCACACACACCCACTCTCTCTCACACACACCCACTCTCTCACACCCACCCACTCTCTCTCACACGCACTCTCTCTCACACACACCCACTCTCTCACACACACCCACTCTCTCTCTCACACACACACACTCTCTCCCAAACACACACCCACTCTCTCTCACACACACACCCACTCTCTCTCACACCCACCCACTCTCTCTCACACACACACACTCTCCACACACACCCACTCTCTCTCACACACACCCACTCTCTCACACCCACCCACTCTCTCTCACATGCACCCACTCTCTCTCACACACACCCACTCTCTCACACACACACCCACTCTCTCACACACACCCACTCTCTCTCACACCCACCCACTCTCTCTCACACACACCCACTCTCTCTCACACACACCCACTCTCTCTCACACACACCCACTCTCTCACACACCCACTCTCTCTCACACACCCACTCTCTCTCACACACACTCTCTCTCTCTCACACACACCCACTCTCTCTTACACACACCCACTCTCTCTCACACACACCCACCATTTTCACTTGCCTTTAATGTGACAGGTGAGCCTGCTTGGTCCCCACGATCTCACTTGCTTTGTTATTCACTGTTACATTTCTGATAATGACTTCAGCTGATGATTTAAGATCTCACTGCATCCGTTGAAAAAAATACAGAGGTTTGTCCTGGAACTCGCCCTGCTTACTCTTCAAACGTCTTTGACATTTTGAGGGTTTTAAACATTCATTTGCCAGTAATTCCCTGTATGTAACACCCAGGAAATTTGACTCCTGATTGCAGTGGCACAATTTATAAACCCACCCCTCAAATACTCATCATTGTGCTGCTTTGTTCCTGTTTTCAGCTTCTTCATGGGTTGTTCACCAGAGGCCCTGGAGTTCACTCCAGCACTGCTGGCAGCTGCAAAATGGAGGAATCTCTCTCGGGCCCAGAACACGTGATGTCAGCGTACGGGGCATGTGACCTGCTCGCTGGCGCCGCCTCCGGTGGGAGGACTCCAGAATTTGCTGAACAAAACAGGCCCGGGACAACGCACTGACATCAGGAGGAGCCAGTCCAACTTGCTGGGCTCCGGACCTGCGCACTACTTGATAAGAGACACATGCGCGGAATGGCCGACAATCTCAAACGTCCATCATGGTTGGCATTTGTAAACACTAGTCGTGACCATTGGCCATTCCTTCCGCGATCTGGATAACTACCACCCTCCTGAAACCTTCATGAGATCGACCCACAGGTCAGGACCCTGAGCTTGAAAACCCCAGGCCTATGGTATCCTTGTCTCTATTCGCCGAGGCACAGAGTTTAAGAAAAGGCAGGTTATGCAGGAACTGTATAAAACATTGGTTAGGCCTTAGCTAGAGTAATACTCACACACACACTGTATCAGAGAGTGAGTAAATCCCACACTCACACACTGTATCAGAGAGTGAGTAAATCCCACACTCACACACTGTATCAGAGTGAGTAAATCCCACACTCACACACTGTATCAGAGAGAGTAAATCCCACACACACACTGTATCAGACAGTGAGTAAATCCCACACTCACACACTGTATCAGAGAGTGAGTAAATCCCACACTCACACACTGTATCAGAGAGTGAGTAAATCCCAAACTCACACACTGTATCACAGAGTGAGTAAATCCCACACTCACACTCTGTATCAGAGAGTGAGTAAATCCCACACTCACACTGTATCAGAGAGTGAGTAAACCCCACACTCACACACTGTATCAGAGAGTGAGTAAATCCCACACTCACACACTGTATCAGAGAGTGAATAAATCCCACACTCACACACTGTATCACAGAGTGATTAAATCCCACACTCACACTCTGTATCAGACAGTGAGTAAATCCCACACTCACACACTGTATCAGAGAGTGAGTAAATCCCACACTCACACACTGTATCAGAGAGTGAGTAAATCCCACACACACACTGTATCAGAGAGAGAGTAAATCCTACACTCTCACACTGTATCAGAGAGTGAGTAAATCCCACACTCACAAACTGTGTCAGAGAGTGAGTAAATCCCACACTCTCACATATTACAAGACACTCACAGTTCCTGAATGAATCCCACACTCCCGCACAGTCTCTCTGTGCTGAAGGGTCCCTCTCACCGACAGCTAGGTGACTTTTCCCGGTGGATCTTTACACATTGACAAACTGGGACTGGAGCCATTCTTTCTGAAATGTATTCCTTGTTTGTAATATGATTGCCATGATGTGGAGATGCCGGCGTTGGACTGGGGTGAGCACAGTACGAAGTCTTACAACACCAGGTTAAAGTCCAACAGGTTTGTTTCGATGTCACTAGCTTTCGGAGCGCTGCTCCTTCCTCAGGTGACTAAATCCTCACAGACTGTATCAGAGCATAAGTGTATTCCACACACACACTGTATCAGAGAGTGAGTACACCTGAGGAAGGAGCAGCGCTCCGAAAGCTAGTGACATCGAAACAAACCTGATGGACTTTAACCTGGTGTTGTAAGGCTTCGTACTGTAATATGATTGTAATCTGAGGTTTATGATTGGTGCAAAATCCTAATTCTGATTCGTCTGTTTTTATATCCAGTCAAATAAACGGAACATAACTGGTTGTCCTCATTCTCACAATGTCCAATCACAATCATTCCTTTCCCCATTCCTCATTAGCATAGATGTGAGGCTCTGTCTATTTAATCAGCGCTCGGAAGGGGTTTGCTTTATTTCTGGGTGATATTGACGATGGCTGACGAGAAGAAACCAACATCGAAACCAGCTTCCAAGAAGGGAGCCAAGAAAGTCATTAAGAAACCGGCAGTAAAGGGCGGTAAGAAGCGGCGAAAGTCGAGGAAGGAGAGTTACTCCATCTACATCTACAAAGTGATGAAGCAGGTTCACCCCGACACCGGCATCTCCTCCAAGGCCATGAGCATCATGAACTCGTTCGTCAACGATATTTTCGAGCGCATCGCGGGTGAGGCTTCCCGCCTGGCCCATTACAACAAGCGCAGCACCATCAGCTCCCGGGAGATCCAGACCGCCGTGCGCCTGCTGCTGCCCGGGGAACTGGCCAAGCACGCCGTGTCGGAAGGGACAAAGGCGGTGACCAAGTACACTAGCTCCAAGTAAAACTGTTCTCAAACTCATCAAACCCAACGGCTCTTTTAAGAGCCACTCACAACTTCTGGAAAGCAGCCAAACCATAATTTTTTAAATTACTGGTTTATTTCTATTATGAATAGCCAGACCTGTTTTAATAGCGTTTCACTAGAACAACATCCTGTGCAATGCCGAGTTATCGTCCTGTCGATCTTTGTGTCTTGTCTATAAAGTCCCATCATTTAGTTACTGCTCGGTGACTCTTTGGCCTCTGACTCGTTCATACTCGGCGCTGAAGCTGGATTTGGAGAGAATAGAAATCCAAAACCTCCCTTTGCATTTATGTTCGGGTTTACTCTCAATAATCGATCAGTTTATTTGAGCACCCCGGTGGTGGGAAAACTCCATTTCAATACTGACACTAGCTCCAAACTGCTCACTCCACTTTTAACACTGAGGAAGCGGGAGCAGTCTGCAATGGGAACAAATGTTATTGTTTGCAGATGGCTCTAAAATAGACACTGCCGACGGCTGAGCGCGTTTTAAACAACAGCCGGATTAAACCTGTGGAGACAGTTAACGTTTCGGATCTAAACGTCCCTTCTACAGATCTTAAACGTTTCTCTCCACAGATGCTCCCAGATATGCTGAGTTTATCCAGCATTTTCTCATTAATTCACATTTGCAGCATCCGCATTATTTTGCTTTAATTTATTTTGGGTTTGTTCTGTTAGAGAGAAACCCCGAAATCAGAAACTGACAGATATAGGGAAACTGGACTCGGGAAAGAGAGAGAATCCAACAATCTTATACTCAAAACTCAAATGATTTATTCACATGTTTTACGGTCCCTGTTCAATTTTATCTCTTATCTTTTCGCGCTCTTTTAAGCTTTAAAATAAATATTCGGTTGGAATCTGAACATTTGGCGCCCAAACTTTCCGCCCTCAGCACCGTGGAGTCTCCTGATTGGTGCTTCAAACAGACATCTGATTGGTCACTTTGTGCCAGGCTCCACAATGTTGTTCAGATAACCAATCAGCAATGTGTGCACCGCCATTCCTCCTGAAGCTATAAGAGAAGTGAATGTGGGCGGGTTTCCTCATTGTGTGTGAAAGTGTTTGTGAGATTGGGACAATGTCTGGAAGAGGAAAGACCGGCGGTAAAGCTCGGGCCAAGGCCAAGTCTCGCTCCTCCCGGGCTGGACTGCAGTTCCCGGTGGGGCGTGTTCACAGGCACCTGAGAAAGGGCAACTATGCCCAGCGTGTGGGGGCCGGAGCCCCGGTCTATCTGGCTGCTGTGCTCGAGTATCTGACCGCTGAAATCCTCGAGCTGGCCGGCAACGCGGCCCGGGACAACAAGAAGACCCGCATCATCCCCAGGCACCTGCAGCTGGCCGTCCGCAACGACGAGGAGCTCAACAAGCTGCTGGGAGGGGTGACCATCGCTCAGGGCGGGGTGCTGCCTAATATCCAGGCCGTGCTGCTGCCCAAGAAAAGCAGCGCTGGCGCCGGCAAGAAGTGAAGCGACCATTCTTTAATCTAATAACACAAAGGCTCTTTTCAGAGCCACTCACTTTATCTGAAAAAGGGTGACCTGTTCTCGATCCGCTTAGTGCCGTGTTTGTGAGAATTTCCCAGAGGCTTCCGGCTGGAATGAGCTTCCCCTGTATGGTTGGTATTTACCGGGGGACGGCAATTTTTAGCGGGCAGGCTTTCCTAAACAGACCATTTATGTGCAATGGGTGAGCGGGGTTTCAGATTTCATTCCCGCTCTCATTACAATGTTCACTGTGCGGTTCAGGTCTGACTTGGGAGAAAGCTGTTGTGATTCAGACTCTACAGCAGGTTCATGTCGCCTTGGAATGTGAAAAGAGAGATCAATGATGGGAAATATTGGTCTATTTTAACGCTACACTGCCTCCTTACTCGTAAACCTGCTCGGTACATTATGCTGCCGCCATTCTCAGGTCAGTGCTCTCAATGTGAGGATTTGGGCGGCTCTTAAAAGAGCCTTTGTGTTTTGTTAAATTGTCAAATGGATTTCCTCAGCCGCCGAATCCATAGAGAGTGCGGCCCTGGCGTTTGAGAGCGTAAACCACATCCATGGCGGTGACGGTCTTGCGCTTGGCGTGTTCAGTGTAGGTGACGGCGTCCCTGATCACATTCTCCAGGAAAACCTTCAGCACCCCGCGAGTCTCCTCATAGATCAAACCCGAGATGCGCTTGACGCCGCCACGGCGAGCCAGGCGGCGGATTGCTGGTTTGGTGATGCCCTGGATGTTATCACGAAGCACTTTGCGGTGCCGCTTTGCTCCGCCTTTGCCCAGTCCTTTGCCTCCTTTCCCTCTGCCAGACATGATGCTTGTTCAGTCAAATCGCTGCTGAATGAGAGACGAGCTGCTGCACTTTCCTTTATTATACAGCCCGCCCCGACCTGACAGAGAGAGAGGCGGGGAGCAGACTGAGTGACAGACAGAGCAGTGAAATGTCTTTGATCAGCCAGCTCCTCCTCCTGCCTGCTCCAACCCACATTTTATATTCCAAACAGAAGTGAAAAGAGCGCGCTGAACAACACGTACAAACTGCAACATGATGGGCTGCACAGTGGTCAGCACTGCTGCCTCACAGCGCCAGGGACCCGGGTTCACTCTGACCCTGACATTCTGTGTCTGTGTGGGTTTCCTCCCACAAAGATACGCAGATTCGGTGGATTGGCCATGCTAAATTAACCCTTTGTGTCTCGGGGTGTGTGTTAGGTGGAGTTGCGAGGGAGTGGGCCTGGGTAGGTTTGCTCTTTCAGAGAGTCGCTGTGGACTCGATGGACTGAATGGCCTCCTGCACTGTAGTAATTATATGGGAAGGATCTCGGTGTTGCTGGACGTGGCGCAGGTCTGGCCCATTCCCCAGTCCTGCGCGCAGCAGTCACCCGAGTCATCATCAGGTTCATCTGGAGATCACAGGGACCCATATACAAACAGAAGGGACAGCATGTACAAATCTCTGGATAATGGAGGGAGAAACATACACAAGGCCGGCCTCCCCGATGTTCACCTTTGTGTGTGACTACATCAAGCTGTGCGTGTACCCCCAGTACACAAACACCAAGTGTCACTACGTACTGAGGTTCTACCTGCCCCCGGTGTTACGAACGATGTGTCTGGCCTCATTGCCGCAGGATGCTCTGGTAGTTGGACCATGTCGTAACACCTGTCCCTCATGGAAACATTTGTTCAGGAAAACACCTTTGACCACAAGGCGATCAAGCAGTGGTCTGCACATAATGTCCTCGAGGCCCTTATGGAAAAAGAGACGGTGGATCATGTCAGATGGTTCCCCTGAGCAGACTCTCAGAGGCATCTGGCAGATCATCTCATCACCAGAACTTTCAAACACGCACCAAGCCCCAGCTTGGCTGGTGGTGAGCAGGGCTCTCCCGGCAGATCCTTCATGCACTCCCGAAGTCTCAACGCCGTCACACGCTGCCCTCGAAGTGGCTGGGGGGGGGGGGGGGGGGGGGAGGTGCGAAATGGTCACTCACCTCCATGTGGAATGTGCCTTTCCAAATAACGTCTGGAGAGTGAAAGTTCATGGATGACACCAAGGTTGGTGGGAGCGGCAGAGAGTGTTGAGGATTGTCAGAGGATACAGCAGGACATACAATGGATGGAGACTTGGGCAGAGAAATGGCAAATGGAGTTTAATCTGGACAAATGGGAGGTAATGCATTTTGGTAGGTTTAACATAGAGGGGAAATATACCGTAAATGGCAAAACTCTTAGGAATATAGAAAGTCGGAGAGATCTGGACACGCAGGTCCACAGATCTTTGAAGGTGGCAATGGAAGTGGACAAGGTTGTCAACAAAGCAGACGGAATGCCAGCTTTCATTGGACGGGGCATTAAATATAAAAACTGGCAAGTTATGCTACAGCTGTACAGAACCTTGGTAAGGACGCACTTGGAATATTGTGCACAATTCTGGTCGCCACCTTACCAGAAGGCTGTGCAGGCTTTGGAGAGGATGTAGAGGAGGTTTATCAGGCTGTTGCCTGGTCTGGAAAGTGAGCTTTATGGAGAGGCTGAATAGACTCGGACTGTTTTCATTAGAAAGACGGAGATGTGATCTGATAAAGGCCGACCAAATTATGAGCGGCATGGATAGAGTGAATGGGCAGGCAATCTTTCCCAGGGTGGAGGGGCCAGTCACCAGGGGGCATAGATTTAAGGTGTACAGGGTAAAGTTTACAGAGGATGTGCGAGGCAGGTTTTTTTACACAGACAGTGGGGAGAGCATGGACCGCGTTGCCAGGGGAGGTTGTGGAAGCAGCTACATTACGGCGGTCAAAAATCATCTTGACAAACACATGGATCGGATGGGTAGAGAGGGATACGGCACAAGGAAGTGCTGAGGGTTTTGGCAAAGTTTGGTATCATGACCGGTACAGGTTTGGACGGCCGAAGGTCCTGCTCCTGTGCTGTATTGTTCTTTGTTTGAGAGATGCAGTGGGATTTGTCCAGGTTCAGCCCGAGCAGCTCTGTGACACAGTACTCTGTGCTCTACGGGCTATTCCCAGGGGGACACACTGAGACAAACATCAACTGCTGCTGGAGGATCATAAACTCGGTGAAAGACTCTCTTTGGTCTGCCTGTAACCTGTTGATCTTCCAGGGTAAAGAATTGTCCTCGACTGAGTGTTGCAGACTGGCACATTCCAAAGTCCAGGACTATGTGCTGAGGGACGCACTCAAGCTTGGGGTACCCGGCACCAAGGCTCAATGGGGAAAGGCCACTGTGTAGGTTCTTGCAGCAAATGTACACCAAGAGGCTGGTAACAGGGTAAAACCCCTCGGTCTGTGTGAGTAACACTAAAGAGGGGCTGGTAACTGTGTAAAATCCACCTCGTATGTGTGATTAACACGAAATGTTTAAAATTATTGAAGCTTTACAGGGTGGAACATGACTGATGTAAATATTTTGAGAAGAATTGTAATGTAAATATTGAAATGTGTGTAATGTCCTCATTATCTCACTGAAGAAATTCAAGTAAATCTGGACCTCTGGAGAAAATGTAAATATTATTGTACAAAACGATGTTATTGTGATGACAATTTGAAATGTTTGACCATGTTTATTTCAAGGGATTTTATAAATGAAGTATATTTTTGAAAATAACTTGTGTGCTTCTATGAAAAATGAAGTCAGTCAGTGAAATGGTAGTTTGCAGAAAGTGTGAGTTTGAGGGGCTGAGTGACAGTGTAATAACAAACAAGCTGCAGGCAATGACTGCAAATTGAATCTCTCATTGGGACAAACACACAGCTACAAAAGGTGACTGGTTGAGCCCGAGGGCACAGGGCCACTTGCAGCCACACACACACAGTCCCCCCAACACGGGCTCTGTAGGAGGTTTTGCTCTCTATGCGATGACAGTGAAATGGGGAATACTCCCATTGATTCTCAACGCGGAATTGCTTGGGGATCTGCGCATGCCCGGCGTAACCGCTTGCCTGTCGTCATTCCGAGATTTAGAGCGCATGCGCAGCCCCTCTCCCGCACACTCCTTTTTGTCAGTGAGTGGAATCGCTTTGTTGAAGCTGAGTGAAATGTCAATGTCAGGGCCCAGGTCAGCGAGGAAACAGCGTTCTCATTGCAGCAGCACATCCATCTGGGAGTGTGAGGAAAGAGGCTCAGAGATCATTACTGACTCGGGGGGTGTTCAGGGAGAATCGGGGGCTGTTTGCAAGAGGCGCAGCGGAGCACGATCTTGTTCCGGGACTTGGAGTGAGCGGGGGGAAGGGAGAGCTTTTTCTGGGCCTGGCTTATTTGTCTGATTCTGGGTTAGGATTTGGAGAGTATTTTCTTTATTTTACTGATTATCAGTTGAAAGAATGGATTGATCTATCATTGACCTCATCTGACCCTAACTTACAAGAAATTTGTTTTCTTCTTCCTCGTTCAACAGACGAAAAGATGAGTTCCAAGATGATTATGATGATTCCTCAGCAACGTGAATGTGCAGCCGTCTCCTTCTAACTGACTGTAAGTACAATATTAATGCAACATTGCAGAGACACAGACACATCAGCTCCACCGTCACTGAGCAGAAGCAGTCAGATTCGCAGAGACCTCAAGTCCCAGATGAACATGTCCAATCCAACAGTCCTCTTTATCCAATTGAAGAAATTCAAGTAAATCTGGACTTCTGGAGAAAATGTAAATATTATTTACAGATACACGACAGGGCAGGTGGGATAATTTTCCACAATTCACCCCTACTCTCTCATGGAACGTTGGATCAACTTTTGACAACAGCGTTTCATCTGTAAAGTAATCAGTATAGTATTAATTAGGCTATAGATTCAGCAATCAATGTGCAAGTATCCATTGGCACTTTTTTGTAACTTTCTTAGTTTAAAATATTTCAGAAGCAAAGCACTTGAATAAGGCATTAACAGAAAAATGATACATTTAAATTGTTCTCCAAAGGGACACTTATCAAATTGTCAGGCCATCCTTTCATCTCACAAGTTGTGAACCTTTGGTACAAGTAAAAGGTCGGATAGTACAGCTTATTGAAAAGTGCCGAATTAATCATAAACTTCTACCGAGACACATCCCAAAACAAAATATAAAATTCCCATCCAAATATCTCACACAATCTCAGATATAATGGTACAGTGTCATTCTCATGAAACAGACATGGAAATAGATCATTTAACATATCAATGTTATCACTAAAAGTAATAATGGAGGATGAATACTGAACAGAATGTTCACCCTGAACTCACAAAACAGGTATTGACAAGTACAGAAAACACAATAAAATCTTGCACATCAGAGAGGTGGACAGACTGAGATTACCTGTCTTCTCGTGTAAATGTAAATAATATTACAGACGGAGATTAAACCCATAATCCCATAACAGAGACAGACAGCTACAAATGCAAGCACAGAGACAGAGTGTTAGTGAGTCAAATTAAGTTTCCCCCTAACACTTGACCCATAACTGAGACAGACAGCTACCGTGGAAAACACGCACTCACACTCGCACACCAACAACTGAGCAGTAAGCAGTAAAATATGCCATATATCATAAATAGACAGTGGGGGTAAAACACACACTCACGTTTTCTCATGCACATGCTCACTCACAAGTAACTCAGCAGGAAGCACTATATATGCAGTGAATATCACAGAAAGTCTGAGGGTGAAACACACACACACACACCAATAACTGAGCATCAAGCAGTAAAATATGTCATATATCGCACACAGAAACAGAGAGGTTTATACACACTCACTCACACTCTGTCTCTCATACAGTCTCACACACACCCACGCACTGTCTCTCCCACACACTCACAAATCAATAACTGAGCAGTAATCAAGAATATATTAATTGTATATCACAGAGACTGTGAGGTCAATACACACTCACTCACATTCTCTCTCTCACACACACATTCTCCCTCTCTCACACACACACACCAGTCACTGAGCAGTAATCAATTAAATATGTGACATATATCACAGAGATACAGTGAGGGTAAAACATGCACTCACTCTCTCACTCACACTCACTCAGTCACACAGCAGTAACTGAGCAGTAAGCTGTAAAATATGTGTGTGTGTGCTTTACCCTCACTGTCTCTCTATGATGTATAACACATATTTTACAGCTTACTGCTCAGTTACTGCTGTGTGACTGAGTGAGTGTGAGTGAGAGAGTGAGTGCATGTTTTACCCTCGCTGTATCTCTGTGGTATATATTGCATATTTAATTGATTACTGCTCAGTGACTGGAGTGTGTGTGTGAGAGGGAGAGAGTGTGTGTGTGCTGTAAGCAGTAAAATATTTGTTATAAATCAGAGAGAATCAGTGAGGGTCTTTTTTTTATCATTGAATTTACAGTGCAGAAGGAGGCCATTCAGCCCATCGAGTCTGTACCGGCTCTTGGAAAGAGCATCCTACTTAATCCCACACCTCCACCCTATCCCCATAACCCAGTAACCCCCCCAACACTAAGGGAAATTTTGGACACTAAGGGCAATTTATCATGGCCAATCCACCTAACCTGCACATCTTTGGATTTTGGGAGGAAACCGGAGCACCCGGAGAAAACCCACGCACATACGGGGAGGATGTGCAGGCTCCGCACAGACAGTGACCCAAGCCGGAATCGAACCTGGGACCCGTGAAGCAATTGTGCTATCCACATTGCTACTGTGCTGCCCTTTTTAAGAAACAGATAGATTTAGCACTCAGGACGAAGTGTATCAAAGGAGATGGGGTGGGTGGGGGGGGGGAGGGGGTAAAACACTCTCTCTCATAGAAACCCTACAGTGCAGAAGGAGGCCATTCAACCCATCGTGCCTGGATTGACCTTTTGAATGAGCATGCTACCCGAAGACCAATCTCCCACCATCTCCTTGTAACCCTACCAAGGGACAGTTTAGCATATTGAATCCACCTAACCTACACTTCTTTGGACTGTGGGAGGAAACTGGAGCACCCGGAGGAAACCCAAACTCCGCACAGACAGGCGCCTGAGGTCAGAATCAAACCCAGCCTCTGGTGCTGTGAGGCAGCAGTGCTAACCACCGTGCCACCCTGCTGCCCATCAGCAGCACATCAACTTTTCACCCTGTTGCTCTCACACACATTCACCATCCCTCACACATACTCACAGACTCACCCTCTCAAACACACTCTCTCACACCAGGAATTGAGCCATAAGCAGTAAAATATGTGTAATACATCACAGAGACAGTGAGGATAAAACTTCCACTCAATGTCTCCCACACACACACTGGCACTCACACACACCATTATCTGAGCAGTACGCTGTAAAATATGTGTCTATATCATAGAGAGACAGTGAGGATAAAAATCTCACCCACACTCCCACCATCTCACACACACTATCTCTCTCATGCTCTCCCACACACACCATTAACTGAGCAGTAAGCAGTAAAATATTCATTATATATCGCAGAGAGACATTGAGGTTAATATGACTCTATCTTCTAATCTTTATTGTCACAAGTAGGCTTCCATTAACATGGCAATGAAGTTCCTGTGAAAATTCCCTAGGCGCCACATTCTGGCACCTGTTTGGGTACACGGAGGGAGAATTCAGAATGTCCAAATTACCAAACAGCACGTCTTTTGGGACTATCTATCCATGAGTGTGTGTTTTTACCTCACTGTCTCTCTGTGACATATAATGAATATTCTTGTGCTTCCTGCTTAGTTACAGGTCTGTGTGTGTGAGAGATAGTGAGTGTTGAGAGTGAGAGTGTGTCTTTACCCTCACTGACTCTTTATGCTATATAACTCATATTTACTTCTCTCTCACACATTCTGTCTCTCACACACTCATACGCTATCTCATTCACACACTCACACTCTATTTCTCTTGCAAACACTAGCTCTCCCACACACTCACGCTGTCTCTCTCTCTCACTCTTGCTGCTTCTTTCGCAGACTCTCTCTCACACACACACATACACACCAGTCACTGAGCAGTAAGCAGTTAAATATGCATTTTATATCGCAGAGGGTCAGTGAGGGTAAAACACACACTCGCACACCAGTAACTGAGCAGTAAAATATGTGTTTAATATCACCGAGACAATGAAGGTAAAACACACACACACTCACACAGACTATTTCTCCCACTCAGACACTCCCAAACACACAGTGACACATTCTCTCACACACACTCTCATATTCACATACTCTCATATTCACACACTCTCACAACAGTAACTGAGCAGTGAGCAGTAAAATATGCATCATATATCACAGAGACAGTGATGGTCAAATAGATTCTCACTCTCTCTCTCACACACTCACCACACACCCCAGTAACTGAGCAGCAACAGCAAAATATGTGTTATATATCAAAGAGAGACAATGAGGGTTAAATACACATAGACTCACTCGCTCGCACACCCACTCTCACGCACACCCGCTCTCTCTCACGCACACCCGCTCTCTCTCACGCACACCCGCTCTCTCTCACGCACACCCGCTCTCTCTCACGCACACCCGCTCTCTCTCACGCACACCCGCTCTCTCTCACGCACACCCGCTCTCTCTCACGCACACCCGCTCTCTCTCACGCACACCCGCTCTCTCTCACGCACACCCGCTCTCCTCATGCACACCCGCTCTCTCTCTCATACACACCAGCTCTCTCTCACGCACACCCAGTCTGAAACATATCAGTGACTGAGCAGCAGACACTAATATATGCATTATATATCACAGAGACAGTGAGGAGAAAACTGATACCCACACACACACTGCTGCTCACACTCTCTCGCTCACACACACACCGGTAACAGAATATTACAATGTGTTAGACATCACTGAGAGATCTCACACACTCTCTCACTCATACACACTCTCACACACACCAGTAAGCATCATATATCACGGAGAAACAATGAGGGCAAATCACAACTTCACACTCTCATACAGACACTGTCTCTCACACACACTCATGCTCTCTCACACACACCAGTCACTGAGCAGTAAGCAGTTAAATATGCATTGTATGTCTCAGGGGGACAGTGAGGGCAAATCACACCTTCACACTCATACAGGCACTATCTCTCACACACACTCATGCTCTCTCACACACACCAGTCACTGAGCAGTAAGCAGTTAAATATGCATTGTATGTCTCAGGGGGACAGTGAGGGTAAAACACACTCTCGCCACTCTCACATACTCACACACTCCAGCAACTGAGCAGGGAGCAGCAAAATATGTTGTGTATGATAGACAGACAGTGAGGGTAAAACACACACTCACACACTCTCCAACACCTGTTACTGAGCAGTAAAATGTGTTATATATCACAGAGATGATGTGGAGATGCCACCGTTGGACTAGGGTGAGCACAGTAAGAAGTCTCACAACACCAGGTTAAAGTCCAAAAGGTTTGTTTCGAAGCACCACCTGTGGGACTTGAACCTGGTGTTGTTAGAACATAGAACAGCACAGCACAGAACAGGCCCTTCGGCCCTCGATGTTGTGCCGGGCTTTGTCCGAAACCAAGATCAAGCTATCCCACTGCCTGTCATTCTGGTGTGCTCCATGTGCCTATCCAATAACCGCTTGAAAGTTCTTAAATGTCCGACTCCACTATCACAGCAGGCAGTCCATTCCACACTCTAACCACTCTCTGAGTAAAGAACCTACCTCGGACATCCCTCCTATATCTCCCACCCCAAACTTTATAGTTATGCCCCCTTGTAACAGCTACATCCTCCCGAGGAAATAGTCTCTGAACGTCCGCTCTATCTATCCCCCTCATCATCTTTCAACCTCGATTAAGTCGCCTCTCATCCTCCTTCGCTCCTATGAGAAAAGCTCTAGATCCATCAACCTTTCCTCATAAGACCTACCCTCCAATCCAGGCAGTATCTTGGTAAATCTCCTCTGCACCCTTTCCAATGCTTCCACATCCTTCCTATAATGAGGTGACCAGAACTGCACACAATACTCCAAATGTGGTCTCATCAGGGTCCTGTACAGTTGCAGCATAACACCACGGCTCTTAAACTCAAGCCCCTGTTAATAAACACTAACACACTATAGGTCTTCTTCACGGCTCTGTCCACTTGAGTGGCAACCTTCAGAGATCTGTGGACATGAACCCCAAGATCTCTCTGTTCCTTCACATTCCTCAGAACCCTGCCGTTGACCCTGTAATCCGCATTCAAATTTGTCCGACCAAAATGAATCACCTCGCACTTATCAGGGGTTAAACTCCATCTGCCATTTTTCGGCCCAGCTCTGCATCATATCAATGTCTCTTTGCAGCCTACAACAGCCCTCCACCTCATCCACTACTCCATCAATCTTGGTGTCAGCAGCAAATTTACTGACCCACCCTTCAGTCCCCTCCTCCAAGTCATTTATTAAAATCACAAATAGCATAGCCCCTCTCTTCGGTGAATACTGAAGAAAAGTATTCATTCAACGCCTCTCCTATCCCGATGCCACACAGAAGTTTCCACTACTGTCCTTGACCGGCCTTAACCTCACCCTGGTCATTCTTTTATTTCTCACATAAGAGGAAAATGCCTTGGGGTTTTCCTTGATCCAACCCGCCAAGTACTTCTCCTGCCCCCTCCTAGCTCTCCTAAGCCCTTTTTTAAGCTCATTCCTTGCCACCTTCTAACCCTCAAGCGACCCAACTGAACCTTGTTTTCTCATCCTTACATACGCTTCCTTTTTCCTCTTGACAAGACATTCAACCTCTTTTGTGAACCATGGTCCCCTCTCACGGGCATTTGCTCCCTGCCAGACAGGGACATACCTATCAAGGACACGCAGTATTTGTTCCTTGACCAAGCTCCACTTTTCATTTGTGCTTTTCCCTGACAGTTTCTGTTCCCATCTTATGCTTCCTAATTCTTGCCTAATCACATCATCATTAACCCTCCCACAATTATTTTTTTTATTTTAAAACATTTTTATTAAAGGTTTTCATAAAATATCAATAACAAAATGAAAAAGAAACCCACCAGGGTTAAGTACAAAACACAGTCCAGAAAAACAACCCTCCATATCCCCTCCCCCCCCCCCCCCACCCTGTACATGAATAATAAATTAAGATTAACGCCCTGACTTAATACAACAAGTATATACAACCCCTGAGACCCTCCACTGTAAATAACAAAAACAAAAAAATAAAGTGACCCCCTCCCCCCCGAGTTGCTGCTGCCATTGACCAATGTCTCCCGCTCTGGCAGGAAGTCTAAGAACGGTTACCACCGCCTAAAGAACCCTTGTACCGACCCTCTCAAGGCGAATTTCAACCTCTCCAACTTAATAAACCCCGCCGTATCGTTGATCCAGGATTCCACGCTTGGCGGCCTCACATCCTTCCACTGAAGAAGAATCCTCCGCCGGGCTACCAGGGACGCAAAGGCCAGAATTCCGGCCTCTTTCTCCTCCTGCATTCCCGGATCCTCTGCCGCCCCAAATATTGCGAGCCCCCAGCCCGGCTTGACCCTGGATCCTACCACCCTCGACACCGTCCTCGCAACGCCCTTCCAAAATTCCTCCAGCACTGGGCATGCCCAGAACATATGGGTGTGGTTTGCTGGGCTCCCTGAGCACCTAACACACCTGTCCTCACCCCCAAAAAACCGACTCATCCTTGTCCCGGTGTGTGTGCCCTGTGCAGCATCTTAAACTGTATGAGGCAAAGCCTCGCGCACGATGAGGAACGGTTCACCCTCCCCAGGGCGTCTGCCCACGTCCCTTCCTCAATTTCCTCTCCCAAATCCCCTTCCCACTTACCCTTTACCTCCACCACCAAGGTCTTCTCCTCCTCCTGCATCACCTGTTAAGTTTCCGAGATCTTCCCCACTCCCACCCACCCCCCCGAGAGCACCCTGTCCTGTACTGTGTGTGGCCGTAGCCGTGGGAATTCCGTCACCTGCCGTCTGGTAAACACCCTTACCTGTAAGTACCTGAAGGTGTTCCCTGGGGAGAGCCCGTACTTCTCCTCCTGCTCACCCAGGCTCGCAAACTTCCCGTCCACAAACAGGTCCCCCAACTTTCATATCCCTGCCCTGTGCCACCCCGCAAACCCTCCACCTGTTCTTCTTGGGGCGAACCGGTGGTTCCCCCGTAATGGGGTCCCCGCCGAGGCCGCCACTTCCCCCCTGTGCCACCTCCACTGCCCCCAGGTTTTGAGGGCAGCCAGCACCACCAGGCTCGTGGTATACCTCCTTGGAGGGAGCGGCAGCAGCGCTGTTGCCATCGCCCCCAGACTCGTACCCACACAAGATGCCGTCTCCAGCCTCTTCCATGCGGTCCCCTCCCCCTCCATCACCCACTTGCACACCATCGTCGCATTGGCGGCCCAAAAGTATCCACAGAGGTTGGGCAGCGCCAGTGCCCCCCTATCTGTACTCCGCTCCAGGAACACCCTTCTCACCCTCGGAGTCCGTCGCACCCACACAAACCCCATTATACTCCTGTTAACCCGCCTGAAAAAGCCTTCGGGATAAACACTGGGAGGCACTGGAACAGGAATAAATACCTTGGGAGCACCGTCATTTTGATTGACTGCACCCTACCCGCCAAGGACAGCGGCAACGTGTCCCACCTCTTGAACTCCTCCTCCATTTGCTCCACCAGCCTTGTAAAGTTAAGCCTATGCAGGGCCCCCCAGCTCCTGGCCACCTGGACTCCTAGATACCTGAAGCTCCTCTCTGCTTTTTTTAGTGGGAGCTCGCCAATCCCCCTCTCCTGGTCCCATGGGTGAACTACGAACAGCTCGCTCTTCCCCATGTTGAGGTTGTACCCCGAAAAGTCCCTGAATTCCCTACGAATCCTCATTACCTCCGGCATTCCTCCCACCGGGTCCACCACATACAGCAGCAGGTCGTCCGCATAAAGTGACACCCTATGCTCCTCCCCACCCCGCACCAACCCCCTCCAGTTCCTTGACTCCCTCAGTGCCAAAGCCAGCGGTTCAATCGCCAGTGCGAAGAGCAGGGGGGATAGGGGACACACCTGTCTCGTCCCTCGGTGCAACCGAAAGTACTCGGACCTCTTCCTGTTTGTGGCCACACTCGCCATCGGGACCTCATACAACAGCCTAACCCACCTGACAAACCCCTCCCCAAACCCGAACCTCTTCAGCACCTCCCACAGATACCCCCACTCTACCCTATCGAAGGCTTTCTCAGCGTCCATCGCTACCAGTATCTCCGCCTCCCACTCCCTCGCCGGCATCATGATAACGTTCAAAAGCCTCCGCACATTCGCGTTCAACTGCCTCCCCTTCACAAACCCCGTCTGGTCTTCATGGATGATCTGCGGCACACAATCCTCAAGGCTAAGACCTTCGCCAGCACCTTGGCATCTACATTTAGCAAGGAAATCGGTCTGTAAGACCCACACTGCAGGGGATCCTTGTCCCGCTTCAGGATCAAGGAGATCAGTGCCCGGGACATCGTCGGGGGCAACCCCCCCCCTCCCTTGCCTCATTGAAGGTCCTAACTAACAGCGGGCCCAACAGGTCCATATACCTTTTATAGAATTTGACCGGGAAACCGTCCGGCACCGGTGCCTACCCCGCCTACATGCTTCCTATCCCTTTGATCAGCTCCTCCAGCCCAATCGGGGCCCCCAATCCCGCCACCAGTCCCTCTTCCACCTTTGGAAACCTCAATTGGTCCAGGAAGCGGCCCATCCCTCCCTCCTCCCGTGGGGGCTCGGATCAGTACAATTCCTCGTCGAAGTCCCTGAAGACCCCAGTGAAGCCAGCTCCACTCCGCCCCCGCCCCCCCTGTCCTTAACTTAGCTGCGTCCCGCTTCTGAAGCTGATGCGCCAGCATCCGGCTTGCCTTTTCCCCATACTCTTAAATCGCCTCCTGGGCATTCCTCTACTGCACCTCCGCCTTCCTGGTGGTCACCAGGTCGAATTCGGCCTGGAGGCTACGTCTCTTCCTCAACAATCCTTCCTCGGGCTCCTCCGCATACCTCCTGTCTACCCTCACCATCTCCCCCACCAGCCTCTTCCCCCACTCCCTCCGCTCCTTGTGGGCCCTAATGGAGATCAGCTCTCCCCTCACCACCACCTTCAGTGCCTCCCATACCATCCCCACTCAGACCTCCCCGTTGGCGTTGGTCTCCACGTACCTCTCTATACTTCCTCGGACCCACTCGCTCACCTCCTCGTCCGCCAACAGCCCCACCTCCAAGCGCCACAGCGGGCGCTGGTCCCTCTCCTCCCCCATCTCCAAGTCCACCCAATGCGGGGCGTGGTCCGAAATGGCTATTGCCGAATACTGAGTATCCTCTACTCTCGCTATCAACGCCCTACTCAAGGTGAAAAAGTCGATTTGGGAATAAGCCTTATGGACATGTGAGAAGAATGAAAATTCCCTAGCCCCCGGCCTTGCAAATCCCCAAGGGTCCACCCCTCCCATCTGGTCCATAAACCCCTCTCAGCACTCTAGCCACCGCCGACTACCTACCCGTCCTAGACCTGGAGCGATCCAGTGCCGGGTCCAGCACCGTGTTAAAGTCTCCCCCCATTATCAGGCCCCCCACTTCCAAGTCTGGGATCCGACCCAACATACGCCGCATAAAACCTGCATCGTCCCAGTTCGGGGCATACACATTGACCAGTACCACCCTCTCTCCCTGTAACTTACACTTACCATCATGTACCTGCCGCCATTATCTGCCACAATGCTCGACGCCTCAAACGACACCTTCTTTCCCACCAAGATCGCCACCCCTCGATTTTTGGCATCCAGCCCCGAGTGAAACACCTGACCTACCCACCCTTTCCTCAATCTTACTTGGTCTGCCACCTTCAGGTGTGTCTCCTGAAGCGTAACCACATCCGCCTTGAGCCCCTTCAGGTGAGCGAACACGCGGGCCCGCTTAACCGGCCCATTCAGTCCCCTTACATTCCAGGTTATCAGCCAGATCAGGGGGCTACCCACCCCCCTCCCCCGCCGACGAGCCATGACCCCTCCTTGGCCAGCCACGTGCCCACACCCCACACCGGGCCCGTTCCCCACAGCGGCATACCCCCGTCTCGACCCCCCCTCACTCGCTCCAGGTCCTCCTTGACCATAGCAGCAGCAATTCGATTTCCCCCCCCCACCCAACCCCCCTCCCCCGGTTAGAACCCATCCTAGCTGATTTACTCCCCCCATTGCCCTTCCGCAAGTCAGCTGACTCCTGCTGACCCCGGCCACTCCCGCCTCTCCTTCGACTCCTCCCATTCTGTGGCACACCCTCCTCTCCCGTCCCCATCCATAGGCCCTCCCCCTCCCCCTTCTGTTCTAAGCGCGGGAAACAACCCTCGCTTCCCTGCCCCGGCCCCGCCCCCTCCAGTCTTCAGCGTGGGATAAAGCCCGCGCTTTCCACCGACCAGGCCCCGCCACCTCTGACGCAGCTCCTTTTACAGGCCCTGTCCCCTCACCCCTGACTCGGGCCTCACCCTCCCCCGCAAGGCCCCATCTCACCTTCAAGAGCCCCCCCGACCAACCCAACCAAAACAGTGCCCAACCCGCCCCAGCCACCTTCTCCGACCTAAAAGAGGAAAAACACAAAGAAAAAGAAACCCGGAGCAATACAAAAGCCCCCCCCTCGAAACAAAAATAAACATAGCATATCAACCATAGTCCCCAATCGCCCGTCCCGACCCTCAATCTGTGTCCAACGTCTCGACCTGAACAAAGGCCCACACCTCCTCCGGAGACTCAAAATAGTGGTGCCGGTCCTTGTAGGTAACCCACAGTCGCGCCGGCTGCAACATGCCAAACTTCACCCCCTTCCTGTGCAGCACCGCCTTCGCTCAATTGTACCCGGCCCTCCTCTTCGCCACCTCCGCACTCCAGTCCTGATATATCTGAACCTCCACGTTCTCCCACCTGCTGCTCCTCTCCTTCTTGGCCCACCTGAACACACACTCCCGATCGACGAACCGATGGAACCTCACCAGCACCGCCCGCGGAGGCTCGTTAGCCTTGGGCCTCCTCGCCTGCACTCGATGGGCCCCTTCCAGCTCCAGGGGCTCCTAGAAGGACCCCGCTCCCATCAGTGAGTTCAACATGGTGACCACATAGGCCCCCACGTCCGGCCCCTCCAGCCCCTCCGGGAGGCCCAGAATCCGCAGATTCTTCCGCCTCGACCGATTCTCCATCTCCTCGAACCGCTCCTGCCATTTCTTGTGGAGCGCCTTGTGCGCCTCCACCTTTACCGGCAGGCCTGAGATCTCGTCCTCATTGTCAGAGATCTTTTGTCGAGCCTCGCGGATCGCCACTCCCTGGGCCGTCTGTGTCTCCAGCAGCTTATCAATCGACGCCTTCATCGGCTCTAGCAGGTCCGTTTTAATCTCTCTGAAGCAGCGCTGGATACCCTCCTGCTGCTCTTCCGCCCACTGCATCCACGCTGCCTAGTCTCCGCCCGCCGCCATTTTGTCCTTCTTCCCTCACACCTTCGTCAGGTCCACCACCACCTTTTTTTTCGCCCCGCTCCTAGTTGAAGCCATATACTGACGGGGAGCTGTTGTAGACTCCTTCCCACACCGGGAAACGTCGAAAAAGTGCCGTTAGGGGCCCTGAAAAGAGCCCAAAAGTCTGTTTTTGCGGGAACCGCCGAATGTGCGAATTAGCTCCGCATAGCCGCAACCGGAAATTCCCCCCTCCCCCAATTATAAACCTTGCCCTGCCGTATGGCCCTATCCCTCTCCAGCAAGACTTCTTGCTGATTTCACAGAGGGACAGTGAGGGTACAACACATGCTCACACGCGCTCTCCCCACAATCTCTCTCTCACACACACCAGTTACTGAGCAGTAAGCAGTGAAATATGTTATTTCTGATAGACAGACAGTGAGGATAAAACACACTCACACACCTGTGACTGAGCAGTAAAATATGTTATATATCACAGAGAGACAATGAAGGTAAAACACACACTCTCTCCCCACACACTCACACTCCTGCAGACTATTTCTCTCACTCTCCCTGACACAGACTGACACACTCACTTGCACACGCTCCCTCACACACTCGCACTCTTTCATATTCACACACTTTCTGATACTCACACTCTCTGACACAACAGTTCCTGAGTAAAAAATGCATCATCTATCATAGAGAGACAATGATGGGAAAACACACGCTCGCACTCTCTCTCTCACACACACCAGTAACTGGGCATGAACAGTAAAATATGTGTAATATATCAAAGAGAGATAAAGAGGGTAAAATGCAAACATGCTCACACACACAGATGCTCACACACACATGCTCACACACATGCCTCACACACGCGCTTTCTCACACACGCGCTCCCTCTCGCACACGCGCTCCCTCTCGCACACGCGCTCCCTCTCGCACACGCGCTCCCTCTCGCACACGCGCTCCCTCTCGCACACGCGCTCCCTCTCGCACACGCGCTCCCTCTCGCACACGCGCTCCCTCTCGCACACCCGCGCTGCCTCTCGCACACCCGCGCTGCCTCTCGCACCCGCGCTCCCCCTCGAACGCGCGCTCCCTCTCGCACGCGCGCTCCCTCTCGCACGCGCGCTCTCTATCGCACGCCCCTGCGCGCTCCCTCTTGCACGCACGCTCCCTCTCGCGCGCGCGCTCGCTCTCACGCGCGCAATCGCTCTCACGCGCGCGCGCGCTCTCACACACGCGCTCGTTCTCTCACGCGCGCTCGCTCTCACACGCGCGCGCGCTTTCTCACACACATTCTCTCACGTACACTCACACCAGTACCTGCGCAGCAAGCAGTAAAATATGTGTTCTGTATCAAGGAGAGACAGTGAGGGTGATACACACTTTCACACACATTAATGCGGTCACTCACACTCTCTCACACCCACAAACACACACTCACTCATCAATAACTGATCAGTAAGCAGTAAAATACGTGTTATATATCATAGAGTGACATTGAAAATAAAACACACGCACACACACTCACATTCTCTCACTCTGACACACCAGTAACTGAGCAGGAAGCAGTAAAATATGCATTATATATCACAGGGACATTGAGGATAAAACTCACACACACTAACTTAGCAGTAAACAGTAAGTATGCGTTCTATATCACAGCGAGATTGCGAGTCAGACGAACAAGGCAGATGAAGTGAGAACATGGGGTTATGATGTATTTGCTGTCACTGAATCACGGTTGGGAGAGGGGAAGGATTGGAAGCTCAATATTCCAGGATACAGGATCTCCAGGAGAGATAGGGCAGGAGGTAAAAGAGGAGGGAGTGTCACAATTTTGATCAGAGAATGAATTACAGCAGTAAGGAGAGATGACATCTTAGAAAGCTCTTCAACTGGATTGGATTTTGTTCATTGTCACGTGGACCGAGGTACAGTGAAAAATATTTTTCTGCGATCAGCTCAACAGATCATCAAGTACATGAAAAGAAAAGGAAATAAAAGAAAATACATAATAGGGCAACACAAGGTACACAATGTAACTACATAGACACCGGCATCGGGTGAAGCATACAGAGGTGTAGTATTAATGAGGTCAGTCCATAAGAGGGTGGTTTAGGAGTCTGGTAACAGTGGGGAAGAAGCTGTTTTTGAGTTTGTTTGTGCGTGTTCCCAGACTTTTGTATCTCCTGCCCGATGGAAGAAGTTGGAAGAGTGAGTAAGCCGGGTGGGAGGGGTCTTTGATTGTGCTTGCCGCTTTCCCCAGGCAGCGGGAGGTGTAGATGGAGTCAATGGATGGGAGGCAGGTTCGTGTGATGGACTGGGCGGTGTTCACGACTCTCTGAAGTGTCTTGCGGTTTTGGGCCAAGCGGTTGCCATACCAGGCCGTGATGCAGCAGCTAGGATGCTTTCTATGGTGCATCTGTAAAAGTTGGTACGAGTTAATGTGGACATGCCGAATTTCCTTAGTTTGCTGAGGAAGTAAAGGCCCTGTTGAGATTTCTTGGTGGTAACGTCGATGTGGGTGGACCAGGACAGATTTTTGGAGATGTGAACCACTAGGAATTTGAAACTGCGAACAATCTCCACCTCGGCCTCATAGATGCTGACAGTGGTGTGTCCAGTTCTTAGCTTTCTGAAGTCAATGACCGGCTCTTTAGTTTTGCTGGCATTGAGGGAGAGGTTGTTGTCGCTACACCACTCCACTAGGTTCTCGATCTCCATCCTGTATTCTGACTCGTCATTATTCGCGATCCGGCCCACTATGATCGTATCGTCAGCAAACTTGTAGATGGGGTTGGAACCAAATTTGGCCACGCAGTCATGTGTGCACAGGGAGGATAGTAAGGGGCTAAGTAGGCAGCCTTGCAGGGCCCAGATATTAGAACTATACTGAAGCCAAATGGGTAGAACTTAAAAACCAAAAAGGAGCAATCACATTGCTGGAGTTTTCCATTGGCCCCCTAACCATCCGAGAGAAATAGAAGAGTGAATATGGAGGCAAATTTCAGAGAAGTGGAACAGTAATAGGGTTGTGATAGTGGGAACAGTGGGGGATCTCAACTTCCTCAATATGAACTGGGGTAGTCATAGTGTGAACGGTTTAGAGGGAGCGTAATTCTTAAAATGCATCCATGAGAACGTTTTAAGCCAGTACGTAGAAGGACAGACAAGAGAGGAGCGGTCTTGGGCTTCACTTTCAGTAACGAAGCTGGACAAGTGGTTGAAGTATCGTTGGGGGAGCATTTTGCAGACAGTGATCTTAACTTCATTAGATTCAAGATAGTTCTGGAAAAGGAGATGGATGGACCTGAGATCAAAGTTCACAAATGGAGGAAGGCTGATTTTAATAAGAACAGATATGATTTGGCCAGAGTGGATCGGGAGCAGACACCTTTCAGTAAATCTGTGACAGAACAGTGGGACACATTCAGCAAGGAAATAGGGAGAGTACACGGCCAACATGTTCCAATCAAGAAAAGGGTGAGACCAACAAATCCAGTCAACCATGTATATTGAGGGATATACAGCGTTGGATCAGTAGAAAAGGGGAGGCTTGTGGCAGATATCAAGGGCTCAAAACAGCAGAAGTGCTAGAGGTGTACAGAATGTGCAAGAGGGGACTTAAAACGGAAATGAGGAGAGCAAAAAGGAGACATGAACATAGAACATTACAGCGCAGTACAGGCCCTTCGGCCCTCGATGTTGTGCCGACCTGTGAAAGCACTCTAAAGCCCATCTACACTATTCCCTTATCGTCCATATGTCTATCCAATGACCATTTGAATGCCCTTAGTGTTGGCGAGTCCACTACTGTTGCAGGCAGGGCATTCCACGCCCTTACTATTCTCTGAGTAAAGAATCTACCTCTGACATCCGTCCTATATCTAGCTCCCCTCAATTTAAATCTATGTCCCCTCGTGCGAGACATCACCATCCAAGGAAAAAGGCTCTCACTGTCCACCCTATCCAATCCTCTGATTATCCTGCATGACTCAATTTATTTATTTTTTAAAAAATTTTTTGTAGTGTACCCTATTCATTTTTCTGATTAAGGGGCAATTTGGTGTGGCCAATCCACCTAACTTGCACATCTTTGGGTTGTGGGGGCGAAACCTACGCAAACATGGGGTGAATGTGCAAACTCCACATGGACAGTGACCCAGAGCCAGGATCGAACCTGGGACCTCAGCGCCGTGAGGCAGCAGGGCTAACACACTGCGCCACCGTGCTGCCCTATTGTATGTCTCAGTTAAGTCACCTCTTAACCTTCTTCTCTCTAACGTAAACAGCCTCAAGTCCCTCAGCCTTTCCTCTTAAGATCTTCCCTCCATTCTGGTGAATCTCCTCTGCACCCTTTCCAATGCTTCCACATCCTTCCTATAATGCGGCGACCAGAATTGCACGCAATACTCCAAATGCGGTCGCACCAGATACTGAAAGGATACTGGCAGGTAAAATAAAGTTGTTAAGTTGTTCTACAAGTACATTAAGTGTAAAATGATAACTTGGGGCAGAGTAAGGCCCATGATGGATCACAGTGGTAACTTGTGTGTGGAGCCGGGTGATGTAGGTGGAGTTCTAAAAGGGTATTTTGTGTCAGTGTTCACCCGTGAGAAAGACAGTGTGGGTATAGATATCAGGGAGAAGGACTGTAATAAAACTAAAGAGATTAATATAGACAGAGAGGAGGTTCTGACTGGGAGGCTTCAAAGTAGACAAAGCTCCAGGGCCAGATGAAATGTATCCTAGGCTGATGAGTGAGGCAAGCAAGGACATAGCAGGGACACTGGCAATAATTTTCAATTCCTCTCTGGCCACAGGAGAGGTGCTGGCGGACTGGAGGATCGCCAATGTGGTACCATTATTGAAGAAGGGAGGAAAGGATAAACCAGGAAACTACAGGCCAGTCAGTCTAACCTGAGTGGTGGGGAAACTATTGGAAGCAAATCTGAGACACAGAATTAATCTGCATTTGTAGAGGCAGATATTAAAAGGTCAGCGTGGTTTGGTTAAGGGGAGGAGATGTCTGACCAACTTGATTGAATTTTATGAAGAGGTGAACAGGTGTGTCAATGAGTGAAATGCATTTGACGTAATCTACTTGGACTTCAGCAAGGCTTTTCATCAGGTCCCACATGGGAGA
The DNA here is from genome assembly GCF_047496885.1 of Scyliorhinus torazame. Taxonomy (NCBI): domain Eukaryota; kingdom Metazoa; phylum Chordata; class Chondrichthyes; order Carcharhiniformes; family Scyliorhinidae; genus Scyliorhinus; species Scyliorhinus torazame. The sequence goes on from NC_092730.1 coordinate 36,518,301, forward strand.
CTGATGTGAAGACACATGCCCAAGGGACTGAAGGACATTTGGCAAATTGGATCCAAAATTGCTGAGTGGCAGGAAGCAGAGGCTGTTGGTGGAGGAGTGTTTTTCTAATAATAATAATTGCTTATTGTCACAAGTAGGCTTCAATGAAGTTACTGTGAAAAGCACCAAGTCGCCACATTCCGGCACCAGTTCGGGGAGGCCGGTACGGGAATTGAACCCGCGCTGCTGGCATTGTTCTGCATTACATGCCAGCTGTTTAGTCCACTGTGCTAAACCAGCCCCTAGCCTCTGATTGGAAGATTATGTCCAGTGGTTTTCCACAGGGATCAGTGTTGAGGCCCTTGCTGTTTGTGGTTGATACAAATGCTTTAGATATGAATATAGGAGGGTTGATCAGTAGGTTTGCTGCTAATATGAAATTTGGTGGGGTGGTAAATATTGAGGAGGATAGCCTTCGAATACAGGACGACACAGATGGACTGATCAGTGGCAAACTGAATTCAATCTGGAAGAGATGCAGTTGGGCAGGACAAACAAGACAAGAGAATACATGATAAATGGCAGGACGCTGGGAGGCTCGAAGGACCGGAGGGATCTTGGTGTGCATGTACACCAGTACCTTAAGGTAGCAGAGCAGCTGGATACAATGGTTAAGGAAGCCAATGCAGTGTGTATCAAACTTTTTAACCGGGGTCCCATTTTTACCAACCGGCCATCCTTCGGGACCCTCGCTGGGCGGCCTTTGCGACCATCTCCGGCTGATCTTCGCGACCCACCATTTTCACTTGACTTTAATGTGACAGGTGAGCCAGCTTGGTCCCCACGATCTCACTTGCTTTGTTATTCACTGTTACATTTCTGATAATGACTTCAGCTGATGATTGAAGATCTCACTGCATCCGTTGAAAAAAATACAGAGGTTTGTCCTCGAACTCGCCATGTTTATTCTTCAAACGTCTTTGACAATTTGAGGTTTTAAACTTTCATTTGCCAGTAATTCCCTGCATGTAACACCCATGAAATTTGACTCCTGATTGCAGTGGCACAATTTATAAACCCACCCCTCAAATAATCATAGATTATCATAGAATTTACAGTGCAGAAGGAGGCCATTTGGCCCATTGAGTCTGCACCGGCTCTTGGAAAGAGCACCCTACCCAAGGTCAACACCTCCACCCTATCCCCATAACCCAGTAACCCCACCCAACACTAAGGGCAATTTTGGACACTAAGGGCAATTTATCATGGCCAATCCACCTAACCTGCACATCTTTGGACTGTGGGAGGAAACCGGTGCACCCGGAGGAAACCCACGCACACACGGGGAGGATGTGCAGACTCCACACAGACAGTGACCCAAGCCGGATTCGAACCTGGGACCCTGGAGCTGTGAAGCAATTGTGCTATCCACACTGCTACCGTGCTGCCCCTAATCATCATTGTGCTGCTTTGTTCCTGTTTTCAGCTTCTTCATGGGTTGTTCACCAGAGGCCCTGGAGTTCACTCCAGCACTGCTGGCAGCTGCAAAATGGAGGAATCTCTCTCGGGCCCAGAACACGTGATGTCAGCGTACGGGGCGTGTGACCTGCTCTCTGGCGCCGCCTCCGGTGGGAGGATTCCAGAATTTGCTGAAAATAACTGGCCTGGGACTGTGCACTGACATCAGGAGGAGCCGGTCCACCTTGCGCACTACTTGATAAGGTGGGCAGGCGCGGATGGCAGTTAATCTTAAAACGGCCTCACGGCCGGCACTTATAAAAGCTGGTCGTGACCATTGGCCATTCCCCCCGCAATCTTTTTTTAAAAAAATATGTTTTATTGAAATTTTTTTCCCAAACAACAATTTTTCCCCTCTTACAAAGCAAACGCAACAATAACAATACAGAAATTTTTAACAATACACAAGTAGCAAAACCCCTTTATCTTTGACCTAAACTAAACTAACCCCCCCCCCTTCCCCTGGGTTGCTGCTGCTGGTCATCTGTCTTCCCTCTAACGTTCCCCGAGGTAGTCGAGAAATGGCTGCCACCGCCTGGTGAACCCTTGAGCCGATCCTCTCAGGGCAAACTTTATCTGCTCCAGTTTAATGAACCCCGCCATATCATTTACCCAGGCCTCCAGTCCGGGGGGTTTCGCCTCCTTCCACATGAGTAGGATCCTGCGCCGGGCTACTAGGGACGCAAAGGCCACAACGTCGGCCTCTTTCGCCTCCTGCACTCCTGGCTCTTCCGCAACTCCAAATAGAGCTAACCCCCAGCCTGGTTTGACCCGGGCCTTCACCACCCGCGAAATCACTCCTGTCACTCCCTTCCAATACCCTTCCAGTGCCGGGCACGTCCAAAACATATGTGCGTGGTTTGCCGGGCTCCCGCCACACCTCCCACATTTGTCCTCCACTCCAAAGAACCTGCTCAATCTTGCTCCCGTTATGTGTGCTCTATGTGGCACCTTAAATTGAATCAGGCTAAGCCTGGCACATGAGGAAGAGGAATTTACCCTGCTTAGGGCATCAGCCCACATACCCTCCTCTATCTCCTCCCCTAGTTCTTCTTCCCACTTTCCTTTTAGTTCGCCCACCAACTCATCCCCCTCTTCCCTCATCTCTCGGTAAATCTCTGACACCTTGCCCTCTCCGACCCACACCCCTGAAAACACCCTGTCCTGTATCCCCTGTGCCAGGAGCAACGGAAATTCCCTCACCTGTTGTCTAGTAAACGCCCTCACCTGCATATATCTCAAGAAATTTCCCCGGGGCAACTTATACTTTTCCTCCAATGCTCCCAAGCTCGCAAAAGTCCCATCTATAAATAAATCTCCCACCCTCCTAATTCCCAACTGGTACCAGCTCTGAAATCCTCCATCCATTCTTCCTGGGGCGAACCTATGGTTGTTCCCGATTGGGGACCCCACCAGGGCTCCCCGCACCCCTCTCTGTCGCCTCCACTGTCCCCAGATATTCAATGTTGCCGCCACCACCGGGTTTGTGGTAAACTTTTTAGGTGAGATCGGTAGCGGCGCCGTCACCAGCGCCTCTAAACTCGTCCCTTTACAGGACTTTCTCTCCAGTCTTTTCCACGCCGCTCCCTCACCCTCCATCATCCATCATCCATTTATGTATCATTGCCACATTGGCAGCCCAATAGTAATCGCCCAAGTTCGGTGGTGCCAATCCTCCTCTGTCCCTACTCCGCTGAAGGAACCCCCTCCTTACTCTCGGAACTTTCCCTGCCCACACGAAGCTCGTGATGCTCCTGTCTATTTTATTAAAAAAGGTCTTGGTGATTCGTATAGGGAGACATTGCAATACAAATAAGAACCTCGGGAGGACCATCATCTTAATTGCTTGCACCCTGCCCGCCAGCGATAGAGGCTGCATGTCCCACCTCTTGAAGTCCTCCTCCATTTGTTCTACCAACCGTGTCAGATTAAGTCTGTGCAAGGTTCCCCAGCTCCTAGCGATCTGAATCCCCAGGTATCGGAAGTTTCTTTCCACTTTCCTTCGAGGCAAGCCTTCTATCTCTCTACTCT